>NC_072854.1:85769728-86072758 GCF_028858705.1 Grus americana
AAGTCAGATTATTTTAGTAAGTTTGGGCCTTGCAGTAGGCTATTATACAACTGATTGCTGTTTAAAAAATATTACTTGTGGTATTAACATTTTTAGAAATCTTACTTTTTATTATCCTCTTGATGTGAGTTAAGATTCACAGTTTCAAAGAGGAAGTGAAAGTGTTTGTGTGCTTGACCTCAGATTGGGAATGTCTAACCAGGGTTGTTCACAGGGAGAAAATTCATATGTTTTGATTTATCAGAATACAGGCGGATAGAACAGAGTGAGCCTAGATGGCACTCCATTCCTTTTCTTTGCTGTTGATTGCAAGACTTAGCTACCGATATCCACTTTTTATCCATCCAGTTTTGGTTGGTCTATACCTTCTGGGTAGATATTGGGGATATATATTTTTGTATATATTACTTACTTCTATGTAAATGAAGTACTTGTTTATTAGCTTTTAAGGATTCTTTTCTTAATTTATTTCACAAAAAGGTTTTTCTCACTGCCAGGACTTACTTAGCTCTGAGGATTCTGTTTATCGTTTTCTCAGATTTTAAAATAATTCTAAATTAGTCTTATATCTTAAGAGTTATATTGTCTGATGGAAAATAAATCATGTGGGACAGTAATCTGTTCTGTCCTGATGTCACAGGATTTATATGAAACTACAGTTATTCCAAAGACTTAAACGTTAAGGAAGCATGTACAACCCAGAGGAAGATAGGGAACAGTCTTTCAGATATAAAGCTAATAGCTGTCATTCTCTCACAGGATAACTGGAACAGTTGAAATCACCTTCAGTGAAGTTGTTCAGCTGTAGTGAAATTGAAATTAAGACTTTCCATCACAGATTTTTATTTTGGTCTTATTCATAGATGAGAAGGTAGTTAGGTGAGGGGTCTTGCTTTGTTTTAACCCATGTGTTCTTACAGGCCTGTGGTTAGAAACATAAAACATCATAACATTCCTGGGTTTTGTTTTGTCTTTGGTTTTTCTTGTGCAGGGAGTATGAAAAACTTCCTTCTTGTAAAAAGTCAGATCCATTGTCTCCAATCAAAGATAATATACAGCTCACTCCAGAAACAGAAGAAGAAATCTTCAATCATCTGGAACGTAGTCATGTTCAGAGAGCTATATTCCAATGAACTGTATGCTGTGCACAATAGGATGCATTTTTAATCATTGTCAAAATTTGCCTTCTGGATATTTCATCAATATAGAAAAGATGCTTTGAAAACCAACTATATATTTTAGTCTGACTAATGATTTGTCATCTTTTTTATAAAAGCATGATTTGAAAGATACAGTTTTATACTGACTGTAATAAAATCCTTCAGATGCCTGTGTTCTCTTATTCAAAGTCCCATGCTTAACGTTTTAGTCCATACCTTTTCCAGCTGCCCCTGGGTATTTTATGTAGGTCACATATGCAATCCAAGTTTCTACAATAGCTACAGCTTTGCCTTTGCACAACAGCAGCAGAACAAGTTTGTTTCTTAATTTTTAATAGTTGATCTTTTTTTTTGTCTCTTCCTTCTTTGCTCTTGAACCTAATCCGGCTCCAAGGCAGGAGTAAAACTGCTGTTCAGTGTTCATAACAGCCTTCGCTATACTTCCAGCACTCTGATAGCTATTTCTTTTCCCTATAAGGTAAGATCTGTCCTCTCAACAGTTAGATTTCTGTTTGATAAAGTCATTTAATTGCTGGGAATAACTTGGGGACTGCATAAAGGAATATCACAAATATTTGGTCCCAATTCCTCACATTAATACAATGTGTTCCTCTGTTTTACTACCTCTTTCCAAGTTTGTGGAACAACAGATATGCAAAATATCAGTCCTCAGAGCTAAGGATTACAAAAGAGCATTGTCTTCACAACAAACCAAGCTTCAGTCTTCAACGTCTGATCAACTAAAGGGAAGGAATCCAGGAGATTAGGGTCTTGCTTTGGATGAATTATCATAAAATAATGTGATGGGATTTCAGATTTCTACCTTTAAAATCAGGGCTTGAGTCAATGTAAAGATACGTCTAAATTTTTTCCTTTTTTTTTTTTTTTTTTTTTAGGAAAAGATAGTGTCTCTCTCTGCAGCAGATGAAGGTACAAAAGGATATCTTAACCTGTGAGAGGTATCCTTTCTGTTCCTGAGATGAATACTTTGCCCTCTATCTTTGAGCTTTTTGCAAAAATTTGAAGTTTGGAAATGACCTATGAGAGGCAGGTTTTGTTGGGTTTTTTTTATTGCAGTGTACTTTTTTCTCTTTAAGAGAATTTGCATCTATGAAACTAAGGTGACCGGCTGCATTAAATTACAAAGAAGCTGCGTACAAGAGTAGATTGTGTACAATTGGGAGCAGTCCTCTTATTTCTACATTTGTGTTGAAGGTATGGACTAGAAGGAATTGAAGCAATGATGCTCTAGGACAGGCTTCCTCTCGTATATACACCATTAAAAAAACCCCACTCCAGAAAAGCAGGGTTTTTAACATTGATCTTCAATGAGTTTTTTTGTCTCAGGTATGATGTGACGAATAAAGGCTAGGGATAAATGTTCCTGTGTTTCCAGTCATAGAACTATTGCCTAGAATGAATTTTTATCTGTTGCTACAAGTATGTTAATAATGACAGAATCAATTTTTGAAGGGAAAACATAAAAATAATTTGGTTTCCTCTATTGCTTATTTATCAGTGTGGGAGTTGCAAGGTTACTTTGTACAGTCCATCCTTGCCTGTTGCCTGCCTCTTCAGTCAAAGAGCTGCTTGTTCCTTCTCTAGTGGATCATCAGAAGACACAAACTACTTGTGTTTGTATTTTCAAGGACAGGTAATTTTAAGGGAGCATGGGAAGGACATCTTACATGCAAGCTACACGTATGAAAACTGTACTGCCTCTTTTAATTCTGTTGCCGGCAAATACTGCCTTACCTGTTCTTGTAGTTAATTTATTGAAGGTACCATCACTTGTTTTACTCTAGCTTCTTCAAAGAGAGAATCAGAGGAAATAAAGCGAATTTTATACATACATCCATATTGACACTATTTTGTCACACATGGGTGGTGCCCTGTTGCTTTTTTCTGTATACTCCTGTATGGACAGGAGAGTAAAATTGTAATTGATGATGCCTTAAAAGGCATAGGGCATGTAATAACGTGCTGGAGTGCTATTTCAATGGTCGGTGTTAGGGGAATTAGTCATGCAAAAGTGCTTGATTGTATTGCATTCTATGGTCTTAAAGTAGATTTCTTAAAAACACTTCTGCATAATTTCTGGTTTGTGCTTTGGAGGTCTTGGGTTCTGACTTCACATTATAGGGAATTCTTTTCAGAAAGCAGCTATTAGAATAGAGGCCTTTAGTACGTTACATGTAAGTATACAATGCATGTAAGTATACAATAGCATCTAAGTTTTACAGTTGAATGTGGAGTTCTTGATATTTGTTTTATGAAAGATACATGATAACATATATGCAAATGAATTTGTGCAAGACTTTATTCCTGAGTTAAAATTGACTCAGGGTAGGGTAATATTCCATAGTAAAAATTATTCAGTATCAAAATAAGAGAAATTTTTACAGGTTATGATGGGTGGTAGAGATAAAATAAAACATGCCCCAGTGAAATGAAAAAATAAGAAAGAAAAAAATGGAGAGAAGGAAGAAGAGATTGGTTGGTTTAAAAAGCAGGCATTTGGAAGCTGGAGGATATGAGGGCGGTTGGAAAACAAGAAATGAGTAGGAGGAAATGAAAGCAGACAGCAACTTGGAGGCATATGTCTTTATGTGTGTTGTTTTCTTTTTAATGTAATATTCTTTTTACTTTTTTAGTTCTTTATAATTAACATTCTCTAATTTCATCAGCAGGACTTTAAAGTATTCTTACATAGTGGACAACATTATTATATCCTATTAAAAGAGTGAATCTGTCCTGGAAAAACTAAATTTACTAATGGTGGTCTAATCAAGCTTCACTTTAGGAAGTGCTGACTAGCCATGCCTTCAGCAGAATGGTCATGTGAACTGCAAACATTCAGTATCACAGAGAATTCATATGAGAGTCTGTGATCATCCAAATCAAGTAACGGTTTTGAAACTGTAGGTAAGTGACTTGTCCAAATTCAACTGAGTCTTTCTCATGAATCAATACAGTAGTTAGTAATTTTTACAGGACTGAAGAATATTGAAAGAGCATCAGGCTTTGCAAACATTGTAAAAATAGTCATTACACTTAAATAATAGCATTTTAATAGAATTTGCAATAGTGTGGCACTTTTTGTATATTATTGACATGCTGTTACCTTATGAAGTACTAGAAGCTCATGGTATTCAAATTTTATGCATCAATTAGCGTTTGTTAACTTTGATAACAAAAAAGGTTATAATTCTGAGGTGGTGAAGCTAGGAGACAATTCTTTGCTTTTACTACTTGCATCAAAGAATAACTACCAGCTGATTGTGTCAACAGTGTCTTGGTGTAGAAGTGATATGGTACCAAATTAAAATTATCAACACAGGAGGGAAGAAAAAGGAGGGAAAACCTTTCTGAACAGTAGAGGTCATTTTGAATTTGGCTGCAGCAACCCAGCATTTGGTTGTAGCAGTCTAGAAATGAGTATACTTGTTGCTTTTATGGCTTTCTCATGTGGTTACGCACCTCTGAGTTTGGCAGTGAAAGGGTTGCCTCTCCTGATGTGTTTGTGCAGCGAGTTATTAAGTATAGGGACGATTCCTATGGAAATACTGTATGAGAGGTATTAAGTAGGAATTTTTCTTAATATTACAAATCCTATATAACAGTCTTCTCAATTCAAGAATATTCTAGTAAAGACTGAGGAGTTCCATGCTTAAGGCACGTATTTAAAACTGTTTACATCCTCTTTGTGTCTGCAGAATACCTGCCTATTCTAAGCATAGAGTGAATTTTCAGATTTTACAAGAACATAAATCAATTTGACATAAAATTAATGACTTCTGTAAGAAACAGATTGGGCACCTCTACTGTGCCCTGTATAGCTTATGTAATACCATAAAATATGCCATTACATCTGTTTAAAATCTGATACTTTATGTATATGCTGCATCTAAATTACTTCTATTATGTTTTTTTGATCATCTGTGATCACTTCTTAAAACTAAATGTTCGCCTTCACTTTAGACTGAAGAATAATGTTCTGTGGTGAATGACATGAGTTCCTGCCCCATTTGGAGTAGGACCTTCTTCCTCGTTCTCATTCCTGAGTTCAGCTTATGCATCCCAAAGTGCACCATATGAGAGTACTGTTGATCTCCAGTTCTCTGGAAAGTGGGGCTACACGTTTTCTTCCTTCAAATAGGAGACTAGGAAACATTAGGTCAGTAGGACAAAAATGCTTGTCAGGGAGACTTGCCTTGTGTGAAGGATTAGTTTCTGTTCCAATAGCTCTCATTCTCCCCAGACTCCTGTGCTCCAGGCAAAATCTTACTTCTAACAGATGTAAAATTCTGGATTTGGAACATGGCGTATACCTGTGTGAGGTCCTGGTTTAGGGGAGGATTCTTTAATGGCTTCAAAGTGACTGTGTTTAGTGTTACAAATGTACATATGACCTGGAGCAAGGCACTCTAAATGTTTGAGGTACGTAGTGTGCCAATAAGATGGACAAGACTGAGTTTGGGAAGATTAGAAGTTTTATTCTTTGCATTACTTTAAAAACACTAGGGATTAATATGAACTGCCTTACAGCCTGTGTAAAACAGGAATTTAGGATTTTGTTTAGCTTGTTTCAAGTCTAGTATTTCAGGGAGCACCAGAGTTTGTTTTTTAAGAGAACATCCAGTTAAAGTACTTGAAGTGAAGGAGCAATCATTGCAACACTTGTAATAGCACAGGCACTCCAACGATGGATTTGCTTTTTAGTGTAAGTGTAGCTTGTCTTTTATCCATTGGCTTGTCTCATTTTTGTCTGCTGTATTAAAGGAGGTCAGTTCAACAATATTTATCTGTTAGTTACCTCATTTTAGAAAAAACAAAAATTAAAGGAGTGACTAAATGTATTTCTCTTAAGCTCATACTAATTGGATTTAATTATATTATCGGTTTCTCTGAAATGATTATTATCTTTTCTCATTAACAGTTTCTGTTAGTACTCAGCAGAACTCAGTATTAAACTCTGAGTGAGAGAGCTTCCAGAGATATAGTGGAATTTACCACTTTGAAGCCAAATGAATTTTAATTCTGTTAGCTCTTTACAGCTGGAAGTGGATCAGAAGCTCTTGTCTGGCCACCTCACTCACTGCCAGAAGGTGTCAGTACCACCGTAGTAGCAAGGGAAAGAAACATGGCTTAGATCTTCCCATATTTTGTAGGCTTTTTTGTTTGTTTCAATTGGTTGGTATTTGTTTATTTAAAATAAACTACTTATCTTGGTAGTAACAAAAAAACTGTGTAGCTTGCCCCTTGCTCCCAAAGTAAACTTTTATGCCAATTCAGAGCTGGTCACAAATGAGATTAATTAAATAATTAATTTTACACAGACCTCTAAACTCCTTGGCTGTCTACAGCAGAGAAGTTTCCTACTGTCTCATTTTTAAGCTAAACTTTTGAACAATGGAAAAAAATTTATTACCACATTCTTACCAATTAGCACCCTCCAAACAATAATTTTAAAATGCTGTCAAGTGAGAGGAAAACAGAGTTGTATTGCATTGAAAATGCATGTGATGTGTTATTCTGTTTAACAGAGCTTTTAAACTTAAGGCCAATAAGACTGCTTCCTAGAAACTTAAAAATCCTGATGATATATTTTTAATTTCTGCACTGCTTGCAGTTAACTGTTACAGCACTATGGTGGTATTTTTTCTAAAAAAAAAAAAAAAAACCAATTACCCTTCCTGTTCCCTGTATTTGAAAAGCCCTCTTGTTTAATCTTGTTTTTAGATAAGGAGGTACGTAAAAGCTTTTTTTTCTGATACTCTAAAGTAAAAGAACTGCAAGTAGTAAATAGAAAATAAATTACGTATTAACAATGTTTCGTAGTTACTTAACCAAGTTATCAAGAATTGCATTGGCTAGGGCATTTTTCACATGTTTACTCCAGATGTTTACTGCTTCTGTTCAAGCTGGATAAATTGGAACAGTTTTGTATACCAAAGTATTTATGTCACTGCTATGTCTGTAGAAGTCCATTGGAATTCCTCCTTTCTGCAGTCACCTAAGCTACCTTGGGCAAACTTCTTAATTTCCCATTCTTTGCTTTGCAGTTTGTGTAATGAGAATGAGAAATGGTCCAGTCCTACTCTCTAAGGATAAGTCTGCAGAGATTTGAAGAATGCTTGTGTCTAGAAACACACAAAGGATTTGAGGCATATTCCAAATCCTAGCCTAATTACTTAGTTACTTGTTTGTAACTCTCTATTATATGGAGCCTAAATTTGTTATCCAAAAATGACCCAGTTTTGAATTGCAATGAAGTGTTATTCTGGTAGATGAGTTGAAGGCATGCAAAAACCAGAATTTAAATTGTCCTTGTCTACACATTTTTTCTGATGTATCTAGTTCAAAGAGAAGCTGCAATAATTAGGATAAATACATATGAAATTTACTAAAATACAATCACGCAGCTGGGAGAGTACCAGTTCAAGACTAATGCAAAGAAAAAATAAAAATTACATTAAGGTTAAGGACTTGCTTAAAGGCTTCTTTAGACTAACGGCAGTATTTCCTACTTAACCAGTATTATGTTGCTGTAAAGTCAAGTGGTAGATGGGAGATTCTGCTCTATTGTACTTGGACTGACACTTAATTCTCCTGTTCACTTCTGCATGCAAGTGCTCAAACAGAAGGCATTTGGAATACTGCTACTCAGCCAAGAACCAGCATGTCAGGGAGGTTCAGCATCTTCTAGTTTTGATTCCCTACAATTCATTCAGTTGGAGACTGTACATACATTTATTGTGTAATGATCATTTAGTTAGTGATTGTGATTCTTTATAGCCAAGTGGGGGGGGGAGGGGGGGGGAGATGTTTACCTCATATTTATACCCATCAGACAAAGAGGGAACTATTCTCAACCTCAATAAATACTCTTGCTGTGTGTAGAGTTATTGGTGCCTTGATTCTGGGAATCAAGAATGCAGTACCAACTTCTTAATTTGATTAATTGGCATTGTTGTCACACCTGGAACTGCTGAAACAGTTCTTGCTATATAGGGGCTATTAATACCAGCTACAAATATTAAAACTTAGTACAGAAAGTAATGTTACTGAAAATCTAGACCATAGCTGTCTTGTTCATTATTCTCTTGTTCAGAATTTATGACCGAACTGGGAAAAATGCGTGTCACAGAAACCATTCATGTGACACAAATAGAAATAGCTTTAAGTAGAATAGTTGGCAAACGCGCTTTCAGCAAATAATTGTTTCTCCAAGGCATTCTGTGAATGCATATGAAGGTGGATGTTTTGAGGTCAATAAGCAGCCATGTTTATATCATTAGCATTTTTTTAACAATTAGCTAGTTTGGCTAAACTAAATACAACTTTAATTAGTTTCACCTCTTAGCTTTTTTCTCTGTTCAAGACCATTTAAAATTAGTTAGTGCTAACTTGAGTATATTAAAACCATTTTTTATTAGCAAACACGAGACCCTCAATGTTCACCTGAATTACAATGGTTTTTTAAAAAACTTTTTAACTAGAACTAAATAATATAAGTATTAATTTAGAAAATATAAGTATTAGAAGTTGTTTCTAGAGTAAATATAGAGAACACTGATTTCTGACATTATGATTACTAAATATGAGAAACCATTGAACACTTTTTGTTTGGGCGGGTTTTTTACAAGGTAATCAGTATAAAACATAATTTAAAACCCCTCTTCTCCTGATATGGAGTTGCTAAGCAAAGTAGAGATTGGTCAATGGTCTAAAACATTGATCAAAACTAAGCTGGATAATCCTGTGTCTAATATTATATGAATGTTCAGAGACTTAAAAACTAAGCTAATATTTGTATTGGCTTAAAAATCTAGTTCTTGGAGGTCAGTCACAGTGAGAACATCCATCTTCTTACTAAACTATAAAAATGATACAATTTTGGAGGCTTCTGTGGTTTGTCTTATTTTTCTTGGTTTCCTGTGTCTGGCATGCATTTTGCCAATGCCAGAGTCCTGAAATTATATCACCCATAACTTACCACTGGAAGATGTGTGCTCACAGGAAGCTGAACTCTGTTGTCTTCTGTTTTTACTACTTTCTGACAGACTTGCAGATCTGAGACCAGAACTTGGTCTTGGTGGGACAATTGCAACTTCCGTTTTTAAAATAGAGAGAGGCTTATATTATACTGGAATGTAAAGAGCAGAGGACGTTTTCAGTCTTTCAGAAATGTGCCAGCAAGGGAATGTTCTGAGTTCTTGGATTGCAGTGAAGTACGTGTGCATCCAGTAGTGTACTTTGCAACTAAGTAACACATTAATATCAATATAATACAGATAAAACAAGGGCATGGTTAAAAAAATATTTAGAATTGTATCTTCTACCTTTCAGGGACTATCAGAGCTGCCTGCTACCAGGGAGTGTTGAGAGCGGAAGTACAATTTGATTCTGTTACCATCCCACCCACCCCAAATCCACTGCACAATGACCACATTAAGAAAAAGCTTTTTTAAAAAAATATTTTTTATTCTCAAGCCATAAGATGGCAGATGGCGATATGGGTCAGTCTTCTCTAAGACTGACTGTCATATTCAGTCTTTCTGATCAGGCCACCTTATCACCAGCACCTCAAGAGGTTTTCCTCTGATGCTTTAAGCACTGTCAAGATGCAGGAAGGAAGACAAGGCCAGGGCTAACTTCAGTGGATCAAACCATGCAATCCCTGCAATGGTATCATGACTTTTCTGGGCTACTCTTATGTAGTCATGGATGAGAAATAAGTGAAAGCAACAAACAGCACCATTGTGAATAAACTCTCGTGTGGTAGACAATGGAAAGG
This sequence comes from Grus americana, assembly GCF_028858705.1. Lineage (NCBI taxonomy): Eukaryota > Metazoa > Chordata > Aves > Gruiformes > Gruidae > Grus > Grus americana. Next base: position 85,779,689 of record NC_072854.1, read on the forward strand.
TTCTACCTACAATTTTAGAAAACCAGATGTCTGTGGATCTGAAGCTTAATTTTTTCCGCTGTGAATGAATAGGGTTCTTCACAAAGCTTGTGTCAAACCTTTACTGCACTCCAACCTCCTCACATTTTCTAATGTTTATTACCTTGAGTTTCTTGCTGTTTAGTCCCATTTTTGTGTACTTCAATGACAGATGGTCTCAATTTGCCTAAAACTACATTATTTTTCACAGCAGCCCAATATTATCTTGTGGCTTGATGCCACATGCACACACCCTGCCCCAACCCCTCATTTTCTTTCTTTTGGAAATCTGCTCTTGTAGCCAAGGACCATCTCTTGTCAAAGGTAGCAGGGGTTAAATGATATAAAAAGCTATAAATGGAACAACCAGAGTTTCTAGTTCTGTGAGAGACGGTACTTCTTGGGACTACGTTTAAGCAGTTTCAGGTTCAAAATACAATTAATTGTATTTTGAGCAAATTAATTGTTTCAGAATGTACTATGTTGCATGTTGTTTGCTAATTCAAGTTACCCATTCTAATGCTCAAGTAGTCTCTTTGTGTTCTGTGTTCCAGGATAAATGAGCTAGTCTCTGCCTTTTCCATCCCTTTAAATTTAGTGTAGAGCAATATCAAGATGAGAAAATATCATGGTTTAACCTGCCAAGCAGCTGAAACAACCACACAGCTGTTTGCTCACTCCACCCCCTCCCCCATAATGGCATGGAGGAAAGAATCAAAAATGGGGTCGGGGGGGGAAAGGTAAAACTCATGGGTTGAGATAAAGACAGTTTACTAGGACAAAAAAGGAATATAATAATAATGATAAAAGAATATACAAAAGAAGTGACGCGCAGCACTATTGCTCACCACCCAGAGCCAATGCTCACCTAGTTCCTGAGCCACCCTACCTCCTGGCCAACCCCCCAGTTATATACTGAGCATGATGTCAAATGGTATGGAATATCCCTGTGGCCAGTTTGGGTCAACTGTCCTGGCTGTGTCCCCTCTCAGTTTATTGTGTGCCCCCGGCCTTCTCATGGGCAGGGCAACATGAGAAGCTGAACAGTCCTTGACTGCTTGGCAACAGCTAAAAACATCAGTGTGTTATCAACATTATTCTCATCCTAAATCAAAATCACAGCTCTATACCAGCTGCTAGGAAGAAAATTAATAACTCTATCTCAGCCAAAACCAGGACAGAAAAGGATTTGAATGGAACAGCACATATGTGATCTTTCTTCCACAGGGAAGGTGGGTGTCCGGGAGACTGAATAAGTTTGCAGGCTCGTGGTGCTGCTGGAATTGCAGGAGAAATGAATGTGACTCCAAATTAACAAACTCTAAGTTGGGGATCATTGTAGTTGTCCCTGTCAGTGCTGCATGAGTAGCCTTCTACTGTGTAACTCTTACTAAAACGTGCTCTTCCACAGCCAGCTGTCTTCTAGGAAGAGATTTAAACCATATGGAATTTGAATTACACAAATCTGTAATTTCTAGAGAAAATTAATTCCTCACACAAGCTAGTGATTAAAAACTTGTGCTCAGGTTTGGGGAGATGGTACAATCATGTTTGGCTGAGAGGTACAGAATACAAATCAAGGGGTGACTGGAGCTAAGCTGTGGTGTGCTCTGTCTGGTTCATTCACAACTTTGGTCTGAATTTGCTGATGCTGCATTATTGAATGCAGACTATCACACACACACACAATTTCAAGTGTGTTATATAACTGAAAATAGTTGGAGTTAACTGAGGGAAAAAAAACCCCAAACCCAACAAAACATTAACGTAAGTCCACATTAAAATTCCATACCTACAACTGGATTTGTGGGGACAGAGGAGGCTGGCTTAACGGCAGCCCCGTATGGCCAGCCTTGTCTCTGTTGAGGATTAACGCCCCTTATCCCTCATCCTATTCAGATGCATAAAGGATAGCAACAAAGCAGGGAATAAACTATTACTTATGTTGATGGGCATAAAATAAAAAGCAGTGGTTTTAAGCTGCAACAAGAAGAATTTGCATTAGGCAATAGAAAAAGTTGTTTGAGAATGCACAAGCTTTCTCAGTGAGCATCCTCCAGCAATTGTTAGCAGATAGAGTCCCATATCTGTGACATTTTCTGAGTGACTTCCAGTGATTGCCTCTAGCTCTATGGTATTCAACTGTGAAAGTCTGAAGTATTTCAAATACAAATAAGGAAATAGATGTGAATAAAAACTTTTATTGTTAACTCCTCCATTCTTGAAATGTTGCATGTCACACTGCTCAAATATTTTCCAGAAGTCAAAGATCTATTACAGTTGGTACTGGTCAAAGATGAAACAAATTCAGCATGTTGGGCTAGTGTTGTTAAACACCTATGTCAATTCACAGAAGCCAATGAGTCTCACAGTCTCATAGTGCTTATTACAGCTGTATGACTCTACATAGGAAAATAAAAGTGGGACTGTAGGTCAAATCTTGTTCTTCTCTGAATAAGCTAGAATAAGTATATTTGAAATTATTATTCCACTTTTATATCAGCACTAGTAAGCAAGTCTACAACTTGAAAGAAAAGAATGAATGAAATAGCTGTGGAGTTCAATAGGCAGTGGTTTTTGCCTTGAAGACAATGACATCAGTGAGCTAACTTCAAGGCTGGGTAAATAAGATTAGAATAATAATCTATACCCTTGGAAATTACAGAAATCTTCAGTGGACTGTATTGAAGACATACCAAACAATCATTCATTTCGGGGAAATTGCTGCTGCAGACTTTTGTATCTTTTTCTAGAACATTCACAAAATTCCTTTTCTCCACCTGTCAATGCTGGCTTAAAAAGCAGATTAGAAGCAAAAGAAATTGTAATTTATTTATATATTAAAACATCAAAATGGGGCTAGGGCAAAGAAGGGAATCCTTCCATGTTATTTTTGCTGAGGAAATACCAGAATGACAGCCAAATCAAAAAAGTTTATCTATACTTGTCTTAAAACTTTGACCACCATAACTTACCTGTTACCCAAAGCTTTTATGTATTTTAAACCATTGTTTAACAAAATAAACTGAGAGTATGTAAAAGTTGCACTGGTACAAATATGGTGGTATTTATCTGGTTGTTATTGATTCAGCTAAGCACTACCAGTGGATGTGCTTTTATTATTTTTTTCTTCTTTAAAGCCAATTGAAATTTGGCTTAAAAGTACTGATTAGAACATAGGAGCGTAAATTTTTTGCAGCTCTGAAGCTAATAATGTCTCAAAATTAAAGTGGGTATAATCCACTTTAACATGAAATTATAACTGACAAACTCTCTTGGTCTTTCTCTATGGTCAGACAGAAAATTCTCCAGCAATAAACAGGAAAAAAAATGTTTGCTTTGGAAGGAAAATAAGAATGTTTTTCTGAAATAGCTCATGAAAGACAAGGTGACACGTGATAGTTATCATGCCATGCAAGAAATCTGTGGAAGAATAAGGAGTAAGTTATCTACGATTAGGATATTTTTATTGCTGTTCTACATCCTCCCCACCTTCTCTCACATCAGGAAATAATCCTCAAATTTTGGTAGCAAAACCCATTAAGATCTGTCCCAAATGCTCTTTGTAAAATATTATGCAATTTAAGGCAACACAATAAAGCAATAGTAGGGTTGGAGGTTTTTTAATCAATTATTAGAATAAATATTTACACTACATTATGCTCTATAGAGCATTAACTAAGACTATTTTGGTAAACCAATTATAAATAGTAAACAACAAATTGCTACCTATAAGGTCTTGGAGCTAATGGTGAAATCCAGGTTAATAATAATGCCATTTACTTCAATGAAACAGTGTTTCAGCTTAAAGCTACATAATGGTAACAAGGCTTTATACTTTGTAAGAGTGTGCATCTCTCAGAAGGTATGGGTGCCCTGGTGTTCCATGGCGGCAAAGCTCTTCTCAAATTCAACTCACTACCTGTATCTAGAAAGCTAGGTAACATTTGTTGTTATTTTAATAAAACACAAAATAGGACAGTTGTCATCTATATCTGAAAACCATGTGTGCCTGCTACAGGATCTGTAAGTAAGGGACCATTTTGTACAGTAAATCAGAGCCAACGTCTGCTTTACTGGCATGCTCTGTAATAAAAAGTAAAACAAATGTTTACAACTTGCTGGCCTTAAGACCCTGATCACAAAACTATACCTGAACCCAGCTTTCACAAGGAAAGATTCTCTCCAATCATACATTTTCAGTTTAATAAATAAATAAGCTCCCTGTACTTACCAAGTATTACCAAATTTAAGCAAAATACAGGGATGCTGGAGTACAAATGTTCTACACAAGGTGTGTAAAGTAATTCTCCTCTCCTTGACACTGGAGAGTGTCAAGGAGTACTGTTTTGGGCACCATACTTCAAGAAAAATGTAGACACACTGGAGACAATCCAGAAGGGAGTAGAAAGAATGAGCAACAGTCTAAAGGGAGCATGAGGGAGGGTGGAAGGGATTGGCATTGTTTAGTCTACAGAAGAGAAGACAAGGAAAGATGGGATGTCAGCCCATAACCATGAACAATGTTTCTGCAAAGCAGAAAATACAAACTATAGATGGGAAAAGAAGTAATAAAAAACCCTACAGTGTTGCTAAAAGTAACTTTCCTCGAATAGATTGGTTAAGGGTTTAGTAAAGTTTTCTGGCTACATTTCGTTTTCAGTTTAAAAATTAAATGCCAATATCTGGCAAAGATGTGACATGCAAGTAAACTCTATATGAATTGTAATTTCTAGGCCTGTTCTGAAAACTTAACAATAAACTCTCTAGGATCTCTTGAAGATTTTATATTAAACAAATGTCTGCAGTGGGTCGTGCCCCCTTGGGGTGATAGGATGCTAGCTGCTGAATGCAACTGAGATGAAGTTGAACATAATCAGTGTCAACACTATAAATAGCAGCACTCTATTTTCATTTAGATTTTCATTTCATTATTCAGACTGGCAAGAAAATATCATAGGTTGTAATGGTTCAATCCCAACTTTTCATTGAATTTTGTCTTTATGTGGGCCACTGAAGAGAAGCATGAGTTTTGATCACAGTCATGGTTGCTAATTCTGTATAAGATCTGGGTGTCTTTCTATTCCTAGTCTATTAATATTTCCAGAGTTGAAATGTGGCTTTAGAGACTTTCAAACCTGTGGTTCTGAATATTGCTGTGCTTAATGAGGAAACTGATTTTTCCTTTTTATATCAATCTTCTTTAAGTAATTTTGACTGTTTTGAAGCTGAGTTTTCAGCCCTATCTTCCTGCTCCATTCCTACTCCTTTCTAGAGATCTAAGGAATAAATTCACTGAAGAGTACCCACTGTAGCTATAAACAAGCTATAAGCAATCCAGGAGTTTACATGTAAATATGCACAAAGATTAAAGGACATTTTAGACTTAGATCCTCCTGAACTGAAACTTGGAACTTTACATTGCCCATGTGGGGAGGAGTTCATGGTATTTGTATTACTCACATTTTCTTTGTGCTTCTAGAGACCTGATATCTAGGAAGAGACCATTTACCAGTGATTCACAAATATACTTAGTCAGAAAAGACGAACACAAGCTGGGCTTCCCTATTCAGAGTGCTACTAGAAATCATCAGACATGGCAGGTACAATCATATTTTACCTAATGTTTTATATTATGCCATACCTTCTTATTTTCTTAAGGATGCAAGTTTTCTGGAGTATTTACCTACTTGACAGAATACAGTAACTGTGGCACGTACAATTGTAGTGAGAGTAACTTCTGAGTTCAAATCAGCTCTAGCTTTTACAACTTTCAGTAGCAGATCTCAAAGCAATAGAGGTCAGCAGTGCTGTCCTCATTTAAAAAAAAAAAAAACAAAAACAAACAACAAAAAACCCCACCAAAAAAACCCCCAAACAAACCAGAAACTGTAAGATTGGGGCTGGCAGGATTAGCCACTGTTCTGTTAACCAGTGACAGAGTCAAAAATAGCACTTAGGTACCTTGAATCCCAATCCTGCACTGTAACAAAGAGACGGTGTTCCTGAAATCCCCTGAAAGTACCTTGAAAATTGTATCAGCAATGAAATCTGGCTATAAGACTGTTAATGGGACTCTCTGCAATGGGTCACAGATGGTCAGAAAGGAATGATATAAACATATAAACCCCCAAACTTCGATTCATGAGGATGACTATGAACCTACCATTACTCACCTTTTAGAGGTCTAGGAACACCATTGCCTCTCTTGGTGTATTTTAGGTTCTGCACCAGAAAAGGTAAAAAGAGGGCTATCAAATAATAGAGATGCGTAAAAGGAAGCAGGAGGGATGTCCAAACAATTGAAACTCACCCCAGCCCTAATTCCGGGAACAAACATTCATCTCTTTCATTACCCCTCCCTCCTGGCCCTGAAAGTTCTGCTTGCATATAGCTTTGAGTGATAAAAAAATATTCTTGGAAAACAGTTGCATTTCAGCAGGAGACCAAAGATGCATGCTTATTCTGTACAATACTAAATGAATGGACAACATACAAGAATGCATCAGTCCAGTGAGTTATATGTCTAAGCCTCCATTGTCTGGAGTATAACTTAAAAAACTGCTTCTGCACTGGAGTCGCGTACCTGATGCTATCCTAATATGGCTGTGGTTGAGATTGTCTGAACATTCCTCAGCTGTGCCTGCAGGACAAGGAATGCAAAAATGCTAAACCTCCCACATTTATATCTGTTGTGAAATACTTGCACATTCTAGCAATCAGCATTAATACTTGATTTGGTTTTGTGGGATTCTTATTTAAATGCTACTAATTTAAGTTTGGAAAAATTCGGTCTCCCATACGTGATATAGATTTCACATGTGAATGTATATGTGTCTGCATGTGTGTTGGAGATGAAGAGGTTGAAATAGCCTTAGGATTCTTCTATAATTCTTAAATACCTGTGGGTCAACCTCTAAATACTGCATACATATAATTAACTTCAGTGCTGCATTCCTCGACAACTACATGGGTATGTAGACACAAAAAGAGTTGATTTCCAGTGGTTTCTGTAATGCCACTGAAGTCACACGTACTGAAGTTTAAACATCAAGAAAAATACTATAACTTAATTAAAAAGAAAACAAAGATGACTTCTGAAGTGATGTAATGCAGTGTATATTCATGTATGTGATAAACTATTTCAAAGAATTACTAGCCAGTGAGATCACTCAATTGGCTCCTTTTGTGCTTTTCCAAAAATAGATCTGGAAATAGACGTGCATTGAGAAGTCTGTTCCAGTTGTGCTGCAGGAGAATCCATTACTTATCATAGATCTCTTCTGAAAAAACTCACTTCCCCCCCCCAGGACAGATTAAATATTTGTTCAGAACTGTGGGAAAACAGGCATCAGAGCACCAGCTGTTCTTTAATCCAGGGACTGGCCTGTATCCTGAGCAGTTGCAGCACCTGGGAACTTTGAATGTCGTTCAAACCTACCTTAGCTCTACCCATCAGGCTTGCCTAGAACCTGGCTTGACTGGACCAGAGATTCAGGCTCACAAAGTGTTTGTCGCAGCTAGTGTGAGGCAAAATAATCCCTGAAAAGCATGGTAAGAATGACAGATTATTGGGGGGGGTCCTTTTTTGTTTGCGTGTGGCCCACTGAAAGTGGACCCATTTTGCTGGAAAATGGTTAAATCTGGCAGATTTGTTTTCAGACAGAAACATTTCTTTTTTTCTTTTTTTTCTTGTCCTTAGTGACTACTTTTTTTTCAAACAAAACCTTACTATTTTTAATTGTTCCATGTTTGAAATTCACAAGAAATTTTACTTTGAGCAAGTAGCATTAAAGCTGGACATTTCAAAAATGTTTAGGAAAAGTGACATCTCTTGGATGTGCACAAACCCAGCCTAATTCTATTATAGTTTAAAGATATGTCTTCCCTGCCTCTTAGGTAATCTAGGCTGGGAAAGCTCATTCCACCTCAGTTAGGATTTCTTTTAGAGTCACTTTTTCTATCACAGCGACACACAACTGACACATATGATTTTATTTATGCTGTGTAACCAAGTTAATGTTCTTATTACTCTGCTGCATATCCCACAACACCTTTGCAGGAGGGATGATTCATCGCAACAGACTTAGCTAGTGAAACTCTTTAAATAACTATATGTGAAACATACGGTTCAAGACAGAAAACATTTTGAGAGTGGAATAAAGCCAGGAATAGCAGCTGTCGCTAATACAGTATAGTGAGATTTGATGTCTCATAGAGGGCAAAGTAAAGGAAACTTTAATCTTCAAGAATCTTTGAGTTTACAGGCTAGTTAAGAAATACAGGGCTACAAAGCATATACTACTTTTAGGTTAAAACTGACTTATCTTTTCTACCATGGCTCCATTAAAACATTGTGCTTTGTAAGTAGGGCAAAGTTTCCGTGTGTAGGCAGGCAGAGACAGTTGGGAGTTATCAGAAGATTAAGAAAAGAGGAAAGCTGAGGTGTGTGACAGCAGATCAGCTTCAGGACTCAGAGGGACAGGGCAGGTGTTCCACTGATTCATTGCAGGGGCTTAGGTTGGAAGTCAGAGCAGGTGAGACTGGTGTTTGTTCTAGTCTAACTAGTTCAAGATTTTGTGCCCCTCACTCCGAGGAATCCAGTGCCATCAGGGAGGGATATGTGTTTGAAAGAAGCAAGAATATTATGAAGAGAAAACTGTAGGTAGGAACAAAACAGATGTTAAGGTGAACATGTGAGGAATTACAGTTGTAGTTGAAGAGAGTTTGTATCTATCAGTGATAGATCAGAACTTCAGGGGAGAAGCTATATTTCAGAGGCTTTTTTTTTCTGGTTCCACTTGTTCAACATGAAAATTCTCCCTACATTATTCCATTTTGTGTATCTTCTAAATGACAGTGTCTGTAAGATAACCAGACTAGCTGAGTGGTCTTTTCTAGGGATGCAAGAGACACTCTTGCATCATCAGCATCAAAGCATAGTACCTGTCTTTTAATCCCTTAGTCTTCCTTCTGTGAAAGGATGAGGTTAATGCTTCTCTATTTCAGCCGATGGTGCTGTGGCTTGTGAGGAGTTCATGCAATGCAACATTGCCACACTGAAACTGTCAGAGAAAAAGGAACAGAGCATATGGCTGTGTCTATGTGTGGACTTATGTTTAAAAGGTGATAAGGAGCATGGCAGTAATAAGACCATGGAGACAGTATTGTCATGAATGGAAAAAGACTACATTCTCCCTTGGACAGTTTGTAGTTGCTACTTTTGTCTGAAAGAGAAATCATCTTCCACAAAAGTAACATGTTTTGGTTTTTTGTATGAAATCAACACTTGAATCATCTTTCACATTTAGGAGAAATTTCTTCACTGAAAGGGTGGTCAGACAGTGGAACAGCCTCCCCAGAGAGGTGGTAGAGTCACCATCCCTGGAGGTGTTCAAAAAGCATATAGACATGGCACTTCAGGATATGGTCTAGTAGACATGGTGGTGTTGGCTTGATGGTTGGACTTGATGATTCTAGAGGTTTTTTCCAACCTTAAAGATTCTATGATTCAAGCAGCCACAGGCTGTTAAGTAGGAAAAACATAGAACATCTCCCTTCAATTTATCTGTCCAACCCATGTATTTTTCCATGCCATGTCAGTCCTGGTCTCTGGAGCTGGCATAGGAAAACAGAAATGTTAAATGGCGTATGCTCAGTTCTGGATGACCCCAAGGTCATCCTAAAACTTGAGGACAAACCATTCTTTGATTCCCCTCTTAGCTTTCAGATGTGGGTGTATCTGGGCTGTAGGAGAGTGATAGTCTCTCCTGGGGCCATGACTGGAGAGAATACCAGATCACATCTCAGATTATACTAACAGGATGCAAATGGTGGACCCATCTGATGCAGCTAGCTGTGTACTTGAACCCTTTCTGCTCTTTGACATAATATTTTAATGTTGCATTTTGGCTCAAGAAAGGTAATGAAAGATACCATTAAAACTACAGGGGATAGAGAAACCTTTATCAAAAAAAAACAATTCAAGAATCTAAATAAATACAATAAAACTGTATTTATTTTAATTTTCCTTTTTTTTCTCCCTTCTTCCATCTCCTACTTCCATTTTCTTCTTGCTAGTTTTCACATAGATGTAAACATAATACAAGATCTTCAACAGTCATGTTATCTTACTGTAGAACAGCTGTAAGACTTTATTAACACTGAGGGTTTGAACTAAAGATCACTTTTCAGAAAACGTCAAATCTTGATTTAAAAATTCCTAGAGAGAGAAAATTCACTGTTACTTTGAATAGATTGTTCCTGTGCTCATGACCTTCACCAAACAAAAAAATATCTCTATGTATAGTCTTGCTGCATTTAGTTCTAATGCCTACCTACTGGACTTTGCCATATGTTTATCTGCTGGACTGAAGAACCAGTTATCAGTGCTTCCTGCCTAAATTATTAAGGATTTAAAAAGAGTGGTTTAGCCATCTATTATCCATGTCCTAAGTAAGGGAAATAATTAGAGTTCCTTGAATATCTCTCTCAATATTTTTGGGGGTTTTCTTTCCCAACACTTGAATCATTCTCTAGGCAATTCTCTGAACTTCCTCCAAGCTGCAACATCAATCCTGAATTGTATTCATTAGACTGGACACAGCAGCAGTCATTCCAGTGCCAGGTGCAGAAGTAAGATTAAAATTATTTTGCCAGTACACATGTCCAAAGATTATATTAGCCTTTTTTGATGATTGGTGCCACATGATGACTACCATAATGTGATTATTCTCATGTTGTTCTACAAGACAAGGCCCACTATCATCTCCTGTAATTATAGCTCTAGTCAGACTTCATATGTTGCTGTTCTGTTACCACTGTATGTGCTCACCTTCACGTCACCCAGTAGCAGTGACCTGCCCTTCACTTTTTATCACTGTTCTTTGAAACATCTGCAGGCATTATCAGGGATAAATTTATGGTGGGGAAGATTGATTTGTTTTTCTTCTAGATTATTGGTTAAAATGCTGTGCTAAAAATCACATAGGGCTAGAAACATGGCTATACAGAACTGAATTGGAAGTACAACTACTTGGTGATGATTTCCCAATTTTCAAGTGTTTTTTGAGATCTGCTTATAAGCTAGTACATTTTTCTACTTACTTTAGTCAAAATGCTGTGTAATACCAAGGCAGACATCTGATAGATTAAGTGGAAGTCTTAATATGTTAATACCAATACCCGTTTAATCCTAAACTGTAACCTTATTGACTATTCTGATAGACAAGATATATTTTCAGTAAGCACGTGTTAGCATCAATATTGATGATCTTTGAAATTCGGTTAATCAAGTCCTTGATATGCCCTACCATCACTAATGTCAGGCTGGAAGGTGTGTGTTTACCTTTGCTAATTCATTTACTCTTTCAAAATCCTGTCACAATATTAGCTTTAAGTTAGTCCTTTCTGAGTTTTCAAGTGTCTTAAGTGATATCAACAATGCTTCTTTTATTGTCCAGCAATGGCAATTGCCATTTGACTCTTGGAAACTCAGAGCATAACTTCATTCTTCAACTTTACTTCTTTAATAGGAATGTAATACTTGCCTTAATTGTAGGATTCACTCGCATGAGTGTCCAAGTGATCGAAGATATTTCCCCAGTTTTATGGGCTCTGCTGACCTCATGGGGACAGCTGTATCATGGACCTGGAGTTTGTCAGGTTAGTTTCGAGTATTAACCCTTTCAGCAGCAGCACGGACTTAAACCACCTCATGCTATTTTGAAGCCACACCCATACACTTGCACCACCTCAATTCTTGCATCTTTTGTCACAGGACACAGTCTAAATCTCTGCTCATCGTCACTACTCTCTGAATTCATATACTTCTTGGAGTGCAATGCCTAAACCACACACAATGTTTCAGCTAAAGCCCTACCATTGTTGAGTACCACAGAAAGATTATTTCACACATCTTGCAGGCTCTACTCCTGCAGTGTGGTGTTTGCTTTTTTCACAACAGCATGATAGTGTTGACTCATGCTTAGCTTGTGATTCAGTATATCCCATGGACTCTTAAGAAGAAATGCCACCAGCCAGTTGTTTTCCATCCTGTATTTGTGCAGCTGATTATTCCTGTCCAAATGAAGTATTCTGCGCTTATCCCTCTTAAATAGCACCCAGGCAGTGATGAAAGCCCTCTTCACCCTTCCTGTAAAATCTTTGCCAACACTTTTTGTTTCTTATTGCAAAACCCACAAGATACACAGGACTATTACATGGAAATTTTTTGCCTTTCAATTTACGTCTTTTTTTGTTTAGAAGGCATTAGGAATAAGGGTGTTAGATGAGCACCAACTCTATGAGCAAATACTTCATATGCAGACAAGGAGATAAGAGAAGAAGCTTTTCAATTTATGTGGTAAACTCCATAAATTCTGATTTGTTTAACCAGAGATTAAACCCAGATGTGAAGCAAACAGTGTTAAGAAGAAAAAGGCAGGAGCTAACATTGATTAAACCTTTGTAAAGTTCCATGACGTCAAGCAGATGATTGAAATTTTAGTCAGGCAAAAGATCTCCAGCATGTATAGATTTCCTTTGTATTCTCTTGCAATGCAATCATGACTTCTGGTGCAGAGTAATCAAGGAGTTAGTTACAAAGAAAACATCTCTTTCCAATATTTTGTAAAAAACCAGCTCTTTATAAAGTGCTTAGCTCACACTTAATAACCAAAATTAAATAAACATATTTCAGCAATTTATTCTGGAGCAAAAACTGGTGCTGAACACTCCAGAGAATATGACAGAAATAAGAAAATGTATATAAATAAAAGTATCATTAAGTGTGATTCTGAGCACATTTTTTATATCACTAATTCTTTCACTGGTAAGCATAAATATTCAGATGTAGTAGCAACTATGATATAAGATGCTAGGCTGATTAGATTTAGCATGTTCACTCCAAACCCCACAAAGCACCAGTATTTGTTCTGACCTCACTTCTCCACTTTTGGAATCACTGTTCAACTATTCTCTGTTTAAAATTAGTAAAACAGAAACTGGGCCACATTCATTAATTGGAAAGACATTTATATTTTGAGCACTGAGATCTGTTTGAGCCTTGAATTCTGGCCTGCTGTAGATGTTTTTTTGTTAATAATCTGATTTGTTTCCTCTAGTGTCCCAGAATTAGACCAAGAATAACCTTGAAGCACCTATTTTTCTTGTTTGCCTAATCTAGCATTGCTCAAAAAAATCTCAAATGGTTATTAAGGTTGTGTTGCAGACTTAGCATGGTATTAACTTTGATAACTACATAAATACAACAAACAGTACTCATGGGCCTAGTCGAAGGGTCAGAAAATGCAAGTGTAGAGAAAAATCCTTGCCTGTCCAAGGGATTTTATTGTCAAATGTGCTGAACATAGGTGCTGTCCCTTCTATCTCTATGTCTACCTACTGAGCTTCACACTCCATGCATAGACAAGTTCTGTTGTACTCTTGCTCCTCTGTTTACATACTGAAGACAACCTTGATTTAGTATTTTCTTACTTCAGTAAAATTCTGCTGAGATTCATAGATAAATCCGCCGATGGGCAAAGTAATTCTAAAAACTATTTTCCATGAATCTAAAAAATTGAGTAATTGTTTGGTGCTGTGGCTTTTCCTAGTTTGCATTTGCCAAAGTGCTTCCAAAGAAACTATTCAAACCTTCCCTAATACTGCAATTTAAGCTTTGGCACATAGCAAAACTGGAGCAGGATGCAGTTTCTGTATCTCTGCATAAGTGCAGGGAGAACTAAGAGTTAATTACTTATTAAAGAAGTATTTGATTTAGCTACCAAACAGTGGACTGCTGCATCAAGAAAATAATTATCAGCAAGCTGTCAGGATTTGTGGTTTCTGCTGCACACACACGTTGGGATGGATTTTTCCTGTAACTGTGTTTCAGCCATTCATCCTCATCCTCCTCTGTCCCACCTCATGATAAGTGTTGAAGGGTGCCTTGAAGCACAGTCTTGCGGCACTTTCGATAACAAGAGCCTCACTCCGTTGCCATGTATAACTTTCTTCCCTCTTTCTCCCTTTGTTTTAGGAACTGTGTACTTTTGGCTATTCCCCTTCCTCTCCTTATACAAGGCTGTATTTCAGCAGTATAAGTGTCTCTCTGTGTGTGTAGGTTTTTTCATAAATGAAGTGCTTTGGAAACAGTTGTGGAAGTAGCCTGGCATGGGAGCAGGGGAGCTTACAACTACAATTTCCTTTCAGAGTTTTTCCTGAATCACCAAATGAGGTAGTCATCTAATCACTCAATAGACAAGTTAGGAAATGCGGAAAGTCAAGATTAACTTTAAGACGGGCTTATTCCTCCAAATGAGAACATATTTCTGCAGTTCTGTGTTGAGTACTAAGCCACAATCCTAAAGCCACTATTTTTTCAAGAGATGCTTTATAAGTAGAGAAAGTTCTGAAAAAGGCATCACAGCCTCAGCCTGCAGGAATTCTGCTGATTGTTTACAGCACTTATGGAGAGACATTTTGATAAACTACATCTTTTCTAACAGCTCAACTCCTTCAGTTTCTCATTTCTTGTTCTCTTTGATGAAAATACATGGAGGGTGTCCACTCTGCAAATTACTGTTGGCCAGCTCTGGATCTTACGTATGCAAAATATTATGAATGATTATAGATTTATTTCCTCTATGTGCTGGCAAACTGCTCCCTGTTGCACCTATGCTCTGCTTTTTGTAATGTGGCATATAGGTATTCCACTATAGCTTGCTATGCAGTACTGCAGTTAACAAATCATTCACTAGTAAAAGATCATAAAACATAGCCTGACCAAAAGTGGGTGGATCTCATTTATATGTAACCAAAACACATCCAAAAAACCCCACAAAACACAAAACTTCCTACACTGAGAATTAGCAGAAAGCTCCACGTCATTTTAAAATGAGGAGACACGCCCAGAAAAGAGTAACCCCTGTTTTGGCTTTTCAGTGTTACCCAAGTGTCTGTTCCCATACATATTGCAAACTTTTATGGCAGTCACACAGGTATAACTGTATAGTCAACAAGCATTTTCTTTAATTCATCTTTCCCCTCGTATAAAAATAAATTGAGATTTGGATTTTCCTTCCTGACAAACCAGCATAAGTAATCTGATGGGGAAAATACATAGCAGTTTGAGTCAGGAAGCAAGATACTTGGCAAAACCATATTTTGAAGAAAAACTTTCCAGAAAATTAAACATAAAATTAAACATAAAACCTTTCATGTCTACTACAGTGCCTTCTTCTCTCCACCTTCTGTGGATAAGTGCTTCCCCTCATGAACTGTAACATGGTAGCTTTAGCTCTGCAGCCTTTATGGCTCCAGGCAGTAATTTCAGTGCATGCTCCAGCTTCTACTGGAATTGCTTCATTTACTTTATCGGGTTTTACCTAAAATTTTCCACTAGTAAAACTGAAGCCTCTCACAGATCTTGCAGTTGGACAGTTATTTTCAGAAAGGAAAGGTAGGCTGGGGGTCTAGTTTGGGACCTGGATTCAAGTCGCTTAGCCACACACCTCCACTGTCACTCTGGGCTTTACCTTCAAAGGCCCTAGTTTCTAGCTGCACAAAGTTAATTTTCTGTGCTGGGTCCAGGGAGACAGGAGCTACGGGGGGTGCACAGCGTGGAAGTGTGGCTCAGCCTTTTCAGGGAGAAAAGGAAATCATAGCAGGGTCTGCCCCACTCTTTAGCCATTGAGTTATAAAGGATGCTCCTCTGTGAAGCACATGACAGTAATCTTGCTCAACACTTGCCTAATGGGTCAACTGCCTTGGATGTCAGAGCCAAAGAAAATCTTCCTTTAAGGTCCTGACATGGCCTAGCCTGCAGACCCATATATCTTTGAGATCTACCTATATCAGTAGCAGTTCCCCCTCAGTTTCTCATAACACCCCACCTCTGCATGAACCCCTTCTTGGAGATTGTCACGTCTCACTAGCCTGCCCCTGGATTAACTCACACGAGGCATCCTCCTCCTGTGGCAAAATCAGCCAGATGAGCTGGGGCATGAGATTAAGCTGCTGCATGAACCTACCTTGTTGTGCCCGCAGCAAAAATAGTGCGCACTGATTAGCAAGGCTAAAACACACAGCTGTTCTTCAGCTGATTCAAGAAAGGATGTGACACCTTTTCTGTCTCAACCAAATTCACTGGAAGGGGGGGAGCTACCTAAGTAGTAGTAACAGCCTCAGCCATCCCATTTAAACTGCTGCTCCAGACCTGACAGAGGCTTAGAAGCCTGAAAGAGACCGAGGCATAGCCAAATTTTGTGGCTCTAACATAGGCTGAATTACAATAACAGAACAGCTGTGAATTCTCATACAAGTTTGTTACATGGCAACTAAGGGCATATTATTTATAGTTTTCAGCTATCTTGGAATCTGTACCCAGGTTCTGCAAACACAGAAGGCCTGGTCTCTTTCCAAAAAAAGAATGGGAACAAAAGTCAGTGAGCATGAGGATGGCTGGGAAGAGCTGAGGATTAAACCAAATCCAGCTGCCTCTGAGGGAAATACAGTATTTCTCCTGCAGCCTCCCTTGACAGTTTTGACAGGTTTATAACTGAATCAATATAGTTTTGAATAGCAAAATTATCTTCATAACCCCTGAAATGCTTGGGTTACCCTAACAGTCTAGACAGCACAGATGCGTCTGCACTAAGCTAGTGATCCGGCCCTCACCTGTAGCACAGCAGCTGTTTTTCCTCTTGATGGCTCTTTTATTTTGTTGATGACTAATGCATCGAGCTGCTGGAAAATGAGTTACTCTTCCTCAGCCAGTCAGCATTTAAATATGCAGCTCATATCACTATGTAATTTTTAATTTTTGACCACAGATGCAGCATTTTAGGGGAGGAGGGTCAGACAAAGACCATACTCATATCTATCACTTGACATTAAGGTTTTAAGTTCTCAGAGTAAGGGCCAAGTCGCCTTGTGAAGTAGTGCCAGCACCAAGAATAGAATTTCTTTACATGTTATGTCTTCCTTTCAGCACCCTCCTGTGTGTTTTTTTCCATTGACAGAGTTTGCTTTTTATTCAGGAAATGGATATATCCACCCTCCATCTGTGAGCATGTGTGTGCGTGTTTTCTTTCTCATAACTTCTCTTTGTGAGCTAATGGGTGTAATAGTTGCCTTAGTGAGGTCATACGGAGGCTCAGGCTTTCCAGTCAGTCAACAGGCAGGCTTGTGAAGAGTATGTGGCTGCAGCTGTTTTGGGTGGAAGCACTGATGCGCATGCTTAACCCCCTGCCCTACTCCATCCCCTCTCCTCACCCACTGGTTGGCTGACCTAAAGATTTCCCTGCAAATACATCTGGCAATCCATAAAGTCTTGGCTCTATTCTTGAGAGCAAGAAATAAGTTTTGGGTCTACCAGGGATCTAATGATCAATGGCAGATGAACCTGGTTCTTTTGGCATCATCTCAAGGACTGTGCAATCAACTGCTTTCTCACCTGACATATAACAGGCTTGGACTGATGGTCTGATTAGGATCCAGACCATGCCATTACAGACAGACAGAAGATGAAGCCAGGGTCTTCACGTATTTGCAAAAATAAACACCATCGGCCAAGCCCACCCTGCAACAAATCATAAGCAACCTCATAAAGGCCCTTTACAGTCCCTGCTGGACATGATGTAAGTGTTGAGTAGCCCGAGCAGCCCCTCCTCAGTCTCTGCCTGCTCTGGAAACTCCATGTGCACCCGCTCAGGCACACTCCCTCCCTCCCGAGGGTCTCTTGTTGCAGGGGAAGGGACAGTGCTGCTTTTCAAACTCTGGCATCAATACTTACTGTATGTTCTTCAAAACCCACCTGGGCTACGCTGCTACAGTTGTGTGCTGTAGGAATGTTACAGACACAAGAGAGGCATCAGGTGGAAAACAAAGAGGCAAGGAGTGATATGATTAGGACTTTCTGGAGGGGAGCCTTAAGGGCGTCAGCCACAATCATTAAATTTATATTCATGTTCCTCTAAACTAGGGTCAGACTGTAGTTTATTATAGGACCTACCTGCCTTTGCATGTTGTGGACTGTATAGGAACAAGTAGCAGATGCCTAAGGAACTTGTGGTCTTAATAAGCAACCTAAAAACATCAGGGCAAAAAAGTGGGTACAGCTATCAACACAAAGCATCTTAGGAAAGTGAAAGAAACTAAGCACAAATCTATACGTAGACTTTTTTTTTTTCTGGCTAAACTTAGAGTGATTTAAAACTGTATAAAAAGAATGGGACATTTTAAAATTCAGGAGAATTGTCTAGAAACCTTTCTGGAACATTGATCCTTAAGGGAAGTGTGTGTGCCATTAGTAGTTTTGTACATAGGTTGTATTGTAACATATATGAAACTGCATTTTCTCAATCACCTTTCAGGTATCTCTTGGAAGTTTTCCACAGAAACCCTCCCTCTCCACCCCCTTCACTCCATAGTCCATACATAGTCCGTAAGTTAAAATCCAAAATTCCAAAAATAATTTCTTTCCTGGTTAGGTCATCTAGTTTTCTCCCCATAGTTTCTATAGGGGCTTTCTTGAAAGAGGAATAGAGCAGTGCTATTTGATGCTAAAGGTTATATTCTGTCCTATTAATTCATTTGACCCTCTTAATTTACTGTATCTTACATAAATAAAACCCCTAATTTGAAGAGGAGGATACAGTCTGTCACATAGTGTGTTTAACAGTGTATCTTTAATATTTTTCCCCTGAAGCTGCTACCATCTGGAAGTAGTTAGCACGGGAAAACACTAAAAAGCCCATTTAAGTTCACAAGACTTGTTGCCTGCAGTACTTGAGTGAGAAGATTGGTATCCCCATTCATTCATTTATTCTACCCACACATAACGTTAAGTAATTTTCAAATCCAAACATTTGCAAAACTCCTGCTGTTGCTTATATGCTAAAGCTCAGGCTGAGGCTATCATGTTTGCCTTGCAGCAACAAATGACAATTTACACACCATAAAGTGCTGTACTCCATTTACAGCTGTTTGTAGATGGCCATAGGACATCAGCTGTGGTGAGGAAAGTTCAGACAGCTGAATCTCCAGTCTTAGCAGGCACAGAAGAAAACTGATTTCTACCCACTTGAAATTCAAATGCATTAGTAAGACTTTTTTTTGACCAAACCCAAGAGCTTATGAGCGGGTTTTTTTTTTTTTCCTAATTGCTACTGTGTTCTTCTCCAGTTGCCCCTATGAGCATTCAGAGTGCATACAGCCAACAGTATGCGCCTCAGGAGTGAGATTTGCTCAGCTCTTTCAAAAACAAAACTATTCTGTTCCCAGAGCAGTCACTATGCAAGCATACTTTATAGACATAAATGGCGTGCTTCATTAAAACATCGTTTTTGTGCGGCAAAGTTGCTGCCTCAGATTTTAGCTGCTTTTGTATTTCTCTCAATAGCTCCAGTGGTATCTGTGGTTATTAATATTAGAGCTTTTTTAGTACCTTGGTGAAGTTATAACACAGACCTCAATGTTGTTTCTTTTCCTGTATGATTCCACTTGGCTATGTTAAAGTCACAACTCCCATAGTACCCTATATAAGACTCAAGAAAAGGATGAACAGCAATGGTGATTTCAGCCTTCATCCCACACTTACATTCAGTGTCCTTTCAGTTTGATTGGTTTTATATTTGAAGATGGGATAGTGCTTGATCTTACAAGGGGCTAAGTGCTGTGGCCCCAGCTAACAAGTTACTTCAGCTGAGCATGTATATACATAAGTAAGTGCTTTGAAGCCAGAGTACTTTCCAGGATTTAGTTGGTGGTCTATTGCAGAAACATAAGTATCATCAGAATGTTTTCTTTTCTCTGGTATATATTTTGGCTACTAAAATATGCAAAGCCATATCATAATTCAGAAATGAAGATACTTTCACAAAAGTGGCATTTCTGCCTTCCCTTTGTACTTTGGGGGTACATTGGAAAGAACTGTAAAATTTACTTACCACAGCATGATGTCCTTCATGGCAAAAAAAAAAAATATGTACTTGTCTGATCAATAGGTATTTACTCAAGCAAATATTAGCTCTTCAAACAGCAGCTACATTGGAAACAGCTGCAGTTATCTCAGTTGCTTATGTCAGAGCAAAGTTTTTTGTTTGCTTCTTTTCTAATCCTTGCTCCTTGCACTTCAAGAGACAATAGGTTGAATCAAAAGCTTCTAGTCACACCAAAGCAACTCCACTAGCAGGATAACTGATTTGTTTGGGCATCTAACTCCTATTTTATTATTATTTATATATTTATTCAGACTTTCTGAAAACTGTCTTTGATGGTTAATTCTATCTGCTTTAACACTGGTAGAAGGGCAAGCCTATTACTATTACCCAATGATTAAGCTTTCCTCAGCTCACAGGACCTCTCTCTGGGTTCATCAGGCCAGTTTAAACAGGTTTATAATGATGCTCTTTACCTGCAACTGACCTTCTCCTTGTTTAAGGTTTTTGGCTGGATCTGTGACTCAGCCTGTTAGACACCATCGCCTAATGTCAGTAAGTGCTGGAGGGATCAACACTTACAGGTCAGCCACTACATTACAAACCAAAGAAAGTTGGCTGTCAGACATCGAATTGCTCCAGCCAAGAATCTGCAGCACTTTTGTCTTCATGTACCAAGTATCACAAAAGACAGGAAGACAAACAGAGGAGCCAATGAAGCAAAATATTAGCCCAGCCCTTAGACTGGCAAGAGAGCTTGAACATAGCAAGACTTCCCCTTGCTCCCCCCACCCCAAGGTTCCCACAGCTGTTCAACATTGCTGCGTGGTGCTCCTGCCAAACAGGTGTCTCTGCCTCCCTCAGGGCTGGTAACAAATGACTATTTGAGTTCAATTTGTGCAATGGAAACTGTTTCCATTACAAGCATAAGTGAAATCTATCCAAGCAACAGATTCTGGGATCCCAAAGCCCACATGTTTTCATAACCTATACTGACACAGCCTTAGTCTTTCCACTGAGTCTGTCAGGTCAATGATTTCTTTGTTCTTCAGCTCATGAAACATGATTTGGCAAACACCACCTTCAATAAAGCAGGTACCCCTCTAAACCCCCTGGTTTAGAGGCTTGAACTCAGGTCTGCTGAGTTCAAGAGATTATTAGTGCAAGAGAACCACTGCAAAAAGCTTGCACATGCATTCCTTCCTTATGCATAATTTAAATACTGTCAACACCTCTTTCTTTGCAGTCTAGTAATTCCTAAATTAATCACTCTGCAAATCAGTTTTGTATTGAACAGAAGAATTGCATCATATTGTAACAATTTGACCATCCTAAGCTGAGGCTGCCAGAGGTTGATTAATTAACTGCACACTGTGACAGATTTTTAAGTGACCTGATGTTTTAAGGTAATTATGCACAATGAGAACATTTACAGCTTTCCAATACATTCCTCACATATGAGGAGAGAGGAAGTCTGGCTTGGGCTATACTTCAGACTATGCCTCATGTCAAGTCTTCTTTTAATACATGTTTAAGAACCAAGTCTGTGTCAGGTGAATCAGCATCTCACTAAATGACAGTTTTGACATTTTCTGAAGACATTGGTATTCCTCTTAATCTCAAGGTACATCACACAGCTCTATCCATCCTTGAAAGAAGGCTCACTGAAGTCCTTCAGGGGAACTGACAAGCAGGTGCCTGGAGGCGATGGATATGACTATCTACAGAGACCAGACTAGCAGAATTCAGTAGTAAGAACAGACAGTTGATTAAACTACAGTTCAAGTCACACTATCTGCATTTAGGTTATGCTCACTAACAATCATTTGTTTAAATGATTGTCTATATCACAGATACTCAGTGTTTTCTGTAACAGCTGAGAGTAGTTTATCCAGGTGTTAAAGTGAACACTGCATTTAAGCCCTGCTCTAGCACTAGTACAATCTACTTCATCTTACAGCTCAGATATCTAGCTTAATGAACCATTTATACTATGCGTTTGCTCCTGTGTGTCCTGACTTAAGCTTTGTTATTGCATTCAAAAGATTCAGAGTGGCCATGCAAGCAATGCTTCATTTAAGAGGCATTGAGCTCAAATTCCCAGAGTTGTTCTAGGACCTTCTCCTACACAGACTTTTACACTCTTTCCCCCAGATTAAAACTAATATCCAACTCAATACTTAAAAGCTCCTTTATTTTAGACTTAGGCTTTAATGACACCTTAAAAAGTTACATAACAAAGACTGATATTGCAAAAAAAAAAGTGGAGGTGCAGTTCCAAAAAACCCCATAGTGTCTTCAAATATAAAAATATATATCCAAATTATTATCTAGGAAAAGTGTACCACCATTTCTGCCTCAAGCTGGTCCTGCCAGCTTCTGGATCATAACTCCCCACTACAGAGCTCTAGTTGGAAGGAGCATCTCCGAGGTTCATGTCACAGGCATGATTCATAGCCAACCGCTTCACTGCAGCACATGGACCCACCCTTAAGTTTTTTGAAGGTATTCCATAGTTTTCCCTTGAGCAGTGGGTAAAAAGTATCCAAACATCTCCTGGGAAGCATATGTCATATATACAAAGCCATCTTCATCTTTGTAGTCCCTGTACACTTCTGCCATTGTCAAGGACATACTGGCTAGGCTTTTGTTGTTCACCAGCAGGTAGAAAGCTTGTGTAGCAGTTAGAGCCATCCTGCTTCTAATTGAAGAAGGAAGGAGAAAGAGAATTAGGCATTAGCAAGTTTAAGAAGGTTTCAACTTTAGTCTATGAAATACATTAAGCAGAGCGGTTGCATGAACTATGTACAAGAAATGCTGTGTAAAGTCATTATGTGGTTTAACGTCTTCATCAGCAGGAAGTTAACTGTATGCTTGGAAGCTGAAAGGCTTGTGCTGAGGAAAGGCTTACATTGTTAGACCATGAGTGCTACTGAGCCTGGGCTTTGAGTTCCCAGTTACCAGAGAATTGCCGAGTAGAAACCAAGAGCCTCTGCAGTACAGCTGTAGTAAAGGATTCCAGCATGGCCTTTTACACTTACTTTAAAGTCCACCTTCAAAAGAAGAGTCCTTCTCAGAGACATTACATATGAGTATCAGGACAAGAGTTGTCCAAGAGCCAAAACATCTTTTGCAGAAGTTAACATCTAGAAAGATCTTTTCCATACTTTAAGTAGTATGCTGGAAAGCACATAGCTTTCACACTTTGTCAGAAAACATCACTAAATACTCTGGGAGACTTCTTCCCTGTAGCGTTTTCTAAAAAGATAAGTTTAAAAGCACATTTCATGCCACTCACATCTAAGAGTTACTTTGAACTTGAGCAAATTCAGCAAGGTACAGTAAGAAAGCAAGGTAGTAACAGCTAGAAGCAGAACAGAACCACAGAGTCCCAGTACCAAGTCCATCAAGCAAGAAGAAAGCAGGACAGGAATCTTATAACCTTTACTCACAACAGTTAGGGTAAAAAAAGAAGACTTTATAAATCCAGGAAGTACTGACCACATTTTTCCCCCCAAATGCACCTGAGAAAACATTAGTTGACTTTCTTTAAAATCTTGCAAGAGAGGAAAGCTATTACTAGTACCTTCACCCTCCTCCCCACCAAAGCAAGCAAGATGTTCCAGCACAGCACCAGAAAATACCTGCTCAGAGAACAGCAGCAAGCCCCAGGTGCAGCACAGACCCACAGGCACTTGTTACCTACCTGATAATGGTTATGAACTGTGTCATGGTCAGCTCCTCAGGAACAAGAAACTTGGTTTTGTCCAAGAGAGGAAGGTATTTCTCTTTATGGTATCTCTCAACAATTACCTGTTTCAATTAGAGTCACACTTAACATAACCTAAATCATTCAGCCCTTTCTCCCTCCATCCCACATTTTAGCGAAAGATTCCCACCATTTCTTTTTAAGTAGCAGCAAAAACCTCCAACAACAAAACTGAGACTTACCGGGATTTTTGTTGGGAACTTCGCCCGGATTCCTGCTACTTCTTCCAGGCGGGTGGCTGCGCGGGAAAGAGGAGAAGCGTTACGCGTGCGCGCAGCCCACCGCCGCCGCTCAGCCCCTCCGCCAGGCCGCGCAGCCCCTCCGCCGTCCCTACCGAAACTCTTCCTCAGCTTGAACGGCCTGGCCGCCTGCGCCCCGGACACGGTCTGCATCCTCCCACCGCGATGCTCACGCTGCTGCTTCAGCCGCCGTTGCTGCCGCTGCCGCCCCGCGCCCCTTATGTGGGGCCGGTGCAGGCCCCGCCCCGCCCCGCCCCGCCGTGCTGTGCCGTGCCCGGTGCTGTGCCGTGCCCGGTGCTGCGGGCAGAGCCCGCCCCGCTCGGCGGCTGGTGGCGAGGGGCGGCCCCCGCGGCGGTCCCCGGCGCTCTTGTCTTCCCTCGCACGTTTTCCTCTGCCCGCCGCGCCGCCAGCGGGGCGCAAAGGGAACGTGCAATGCGCTGCTGGTGAGCCTGCCTCACTAAGCTGGGCTTAGCAGCATCCCCTCTAGTCTTTGCTTTCTCTGATGTGTATTACCCAAACTGCAAGGTACTTGGCATACAAGACAATAGAATACATTGTGAGGGCACCTTGGACTACCCTACGGGGTTGTGAAAGGATGCAGCTCAAGGCTTGACTGTCTCCATCTGCCTTCCAGATGGCCAGTCCAGAAGGTCAGTCACCTTCTTCGTACTTGTAAGCTGCTTCCAAACTATTTCTTTGGTTTGGGGGGGGTGGGTGGGAGAAAGAAAAAAAAAAACCCACACCCAAACACCTGATATCTTTCATATCCTTGGGCTTATTTTCTGACTGACTTGGGAGATGAGTTTTAGCCCTGGTTTTGTCTGTAAGGCATGGTCATGATTTTAAGGCTTTCCAAGCAGACTTCAGGTCCATCTATTTGCCAAATATGATGTGACAGATTCCCTGCCTTTTGGGTTGCTTGTTCACCTGATTTTACTTCAGCTGTCAAGATGGCTTTGGAGCCAGACATGGCTCATCAAGGAGTAAAGTTAACTTAAGGCTGGTTGTTGTATATATGTCATATTAGTGTGTGGCTAGAATTGATCTCCATTATTCATTTGCTTTGCTTATGCCTTTAAAATATAGTCATTTTAATTTTATTTGATCTACCAGGCTAAGGGCAACTGGAAGGTTCTAAGGTTTATGAGTTATGGTTTAAGAGTCATGGCTGCTTTTTCAAGGCAAAATCAATGACTGTCACCTAAGATCATTTTGAAAAGGAACATCTTTCTTATTAGTGTGTGTGCACTATATATGCCTATGTCACGATTTTCCACCATCCTTTCCTGGACAGTTTCCAGTGGGTGAAGTCCTTTGTGCTGCTGGGCTGTGCTTTTCTCTTGATTTGGAAGTGATGAGCTTTAGTCACAGCATAAGCTCCCTCATGTGGCACTACGAATTTAATTGCACAGAGAAGACAAGATCTTTGCTTTGAGGAGTTCATGAGCAAGAGCTCTGAACTTGGAGAGACAACTTGAGCCTACACTGGAATGCTTTGGATACAGCTCCTCACGAGCAGACCTCTGCATCAGGGCAGCTAAGCTCAGGGGTTTGCTTACAGACCTGGGTCTAACTTCAATTCTTTTGGGTAGAGGTGGGGTGACAGACTGAGGAAGCATCAGTGGAGGAGGAAGGGTGCCACCGAAGTGGCACAATGCCATAACTCAATCTAGTGATACATGTATTTAAGACGATGAAGGAACAGAAGAATAACTAGAAGGGTAAAGAAACAGCATAGACCTACTTCTAGCACAGGAACAAAGCCTATGGAAGGTAGAAGGATGTGTGGAGATCATAGAGTATGTCTTTGGAGTTGTGGTCACTGTGGGGCTTCCCAAAGCTGTTCAGGAAGTGTACAGGTTCTTCCACACACCCCTGCTGGTTTCTGCCCAGTAGATTGAGTAGAAGGATCTGTGATCCACTGTGTGGAGACAAGAGGGAACCTGCCACACCAGGGCTCTGCTTCCTGTGTCACCTCTCATTGCATACAAAGTACAGAAGTGTGGGTCCGTACAGACATCAGTGGCCCAGCTTCCAGAGAGAGGTGACTCCTTTTCATAACTGTAAGCTCCTACAGCAGCTGCTAGTAAGAAAAATGAATACCTGATAAGAAGGGGAGCCAAAGAAGAAGAATTCCCTGGTGATCAGTAAACCTGCTGATCAGTTACAGCTCTAACTTCTGTGAGACCAAAGAGTGAGCACAGACCCAGACATTACTACGTGTGCTAACTAAAAATATAATGTGTTTCACTGTCTGCAGGCAAGCAATCCGCTCTTGCATTGAAATACCCAGTTTCAGATCCAAATGTGGAATTTATTCCTTCTCCTCTCCTTTCCCTTGTTTTTCTTGCATGCACGTAATTCATTGTTAGAGCAATTTTGTGTAGAGAATGGAGTACTTGGAGGACCCTACTGAAACAGAAGGACCAAAGGCACTCGTTACTCTATTTTTACCCATTCGAATGTCCAAAGATTAGACTTGTAGGAGTCCTGTAAGTCCCTGAACATTAATGGAGAAGCTTGGAGTTGCATATTTTATCTAGTCCAGTTTCATTGCCATGCCCACAGCCTCTCCCAAAGTCCCAGGTTTGCAGCTGAATTCTGATATATCCGTTGTCTCTATACTGCAGTGATCCTGGCTCCAGGGACCTAATCATATACAGACTCTGGCTCAAAAGAAGTTAGCATAAAAGCAGCAAAGAAACAGCATGTCCTTCACATTGGCCCATTCCACCTGAAGACATTAAAAAACTTGTCTCATAGCCTCAAGGTGTTTTAGTCAGGGAATTATTTTCCCTGGACAGGAGGGAGCAGGTTGTCTGAAATTTGAGGGTATTGCAGAGTTTCAGTTTCAGTAGGAATGAGGGAGCTCCTGTGAAAGACAGAATTACAGTATATGAAGAAAGTCCGAAATAAGCTGGTAGGAGCTTTTTGGGAAAGGACAAGCTGGTTTGTCCCAGAAGTACAGCTGAAGTCTGAATACATGATACTGCCGCAGGGGAGAAGTGAGTCAGCTAAGGACTGAGCAAATGACTGAGGGCTTTGCTTCCTGACCAAGCGAGGGGGTACTTCTTTCATAGACTTTCTAGCATATGTGAGTTGGCCATCCTAAAATTTGACTGCTTTGCCTCCCATTTCATTGTAGACTTTCAGAAGTTTTCACAGCTTACCTTGTTTCTTGCACTTTTTCATCCCAATTTCCTGCATTTTCTGGAAGTTGGGTAGGGAAGCAGGGGGAGAGTGACGAATGGGCTCTAATGTAAGGGCTTTTTCTTATACTGTTTTGTTTCATTCTTGCTCAGGTTGCTTAGAAAAAGGTGTTAGAGAAAAGGTCTGAAGAGTTAGAAAAAGTACATTTCCTCAAATTGTTCTTGTTTGGTAGTTATTTGTCATTCAAATCATATAGGTCTGTATTGGTATGCAAGTCTCCCTGTGCTAAGCAAAATATAAGCAGCTCAGAAAAAAACAAGCCTGAAGAACTTGAAATCTGAATTTCCCAGACAAGATAAAATGAGATAGAAATAATTACAGCAGCTGCAAAAACCCAAGATGCAAAGAATGTGTGCAACATTTTGAACACCATTTCCTGAGGAAGGCTACAGTACAAATGATACATGGTTCCACGTATTTTGAGCACAATGCATTGAGTTCATCATAGGACCACCCTGCCTCTTACAGAATTAAAAAAAAAAAAAAAAAACAGACAAATAAACATCAATATTTTATATGTGATTATATTTAAAAACTATAGAATCTCTGACCAGCTGCCTTTACACAGCTGAATGCTGCATGCTAAAATCACACTTCCAAAGCTTTCCAGTAACTGCTGCAAGAAGAAAAATGAGATATAAAGTACAGAGTGCTTGAGCAGAGAGTGGGCTCATCCACAGCCACACTTTTTGCGGTGCTCCAGCATGACCTCATGCACAGCCACTGATGCTTCAAGGTGCACCTGCTGCAGCATAGACTTACCCACAGCCACAATCACTTTGAGCTGCGCCTGTTCCAGCATGGACTCATCCTCGGGCCACGATCCCTTCATAGGTATACCTGCCGCGTGTGGCACAAACGTAACCACGGCCACAGATGCTTTTGATATGTGCCAGCTCAGGTGTGCACTTATTTATGGCCACAGATGCTTCAGGGTGTCCCACGTGGACTCATCCACAGGCCACAGTCCCTTTGACTTGAGTTCACGCAGGAGTTCCAGCCTGTCCAGTCCAGCAGCAGAAACAGCAGCGATGCCCTGGCCTTCGGCCAGCGCAGGCGCATCGCCATTGCTGTTATCAGAATGCTCCCAGGCACAGCACAGTAAGGTGATAAGCAGCACAGCACTACAGCAGCAAAAGCAACAAGCAGCCACTAAAGAGCACTAGACTCTACGGTAAGGCAAGCAAGCCCCATGGCAAGCACAGGAGCCTGCGAATTAACAGCAAAACAGCCATAACAGCTGTAAATTCAATCTAGCACATTCCCATCAAATCTGTCATTGCCTTGAACCCTTCAAGGCCCATGTTGGGCACCAAAAAGGGACTGTCGTGATTTAACCCCAGCCAGCAACTAAGCACCATGCAGCCGCTCGCTCAATCCCCCCGAGTTGGGGGAGAGACAAATCACAAGAGTA
Source organism: Grus americana (assembly GCF_028858705.1). Lineage (NCBI taxonomy): Eukaryota > Metazoa > Chordata > Aves > Gruiformes > Gruidae > Grus > Grus americana. The sequence goes on from NC_072854.1 coordinate 85,808,282, forward strand.
AAAGTGAGAAAACTCGTGGCTTCAAGTAAAGACAGTTTAATAGGCAAAGCAAAAGCCACCTGCACAAGCAAAGCAAAACAAGGAATTCATTCCCCACTTCCCATGGGCAGGCAGGGGTTCAGCCATCCCCAGGAAAGCAGGGCTCCACCACGTGCAATGGTTACTTGATAAGACAAACGCCATCACTCTGAACGTCCTTCCCTTCCTCCTTCTTCCCCCAGCTTTATATGCTGAGCATGACGTCAAATGGTATGGAATATCTCTTTGGTCAGCTGGGGTCAGGTGTCCCGGCTGTGTCCCCTCCCAACTCCTTGTGCACCCCCAGCCACTCGCTGGTGGGGTGGGGTGAGAAGCAGCAAAGGCCTTGGCTCTGTGTAAGCACCCCTCAGCAGTAACAAAAACATCCCTGTGTTATCAGCACTGTTTTCAGCACAAATCCACAACACAGCCTCATGCTAGCTACTATGAAGAAAATTAACTCTACCCCTGTGAAAACCAGCACATTAGCTTTTCTTTATAAGTCAGCATGCAGGTGCTACTGAGTTAATTCCAGCATAGCAAAACTTGGATGACAAACAGGGCTTTGCTCTGGCTATAAATTCCATCCAGCACTTAATCATCCTGAACACAAGCGGATATATAAGCAAGAGAGCCTGAGAGATTAAGTGCAGAAGGCACAAAATAGTTACATGTAGACTAACAATTTAAATATGAAGGATACAGCGCTAGAGGGTCCGAGATTTATTTATTTAAGCAGCCTAACTGAATAGGAAGAGTAACTGTGGCATGATGTTCTAGAGAAAAAAATCTGACTCGACAAAATGAAGGCTTATTTGTTGCACTGAGAAAACCTATGAAGTTCCACAATATTATGCATAGCTGTCTTAAATACATGCTTTCATGAGGGTTGTCTATAAGTGAAAATAAAATAGTCGAGTCAAGAGGGGCTGGAAAAGCCCTCAAGCAGTCAGACTCAGCCAGCCAATTTAATGGGTTTTAAAAGAGCCATCCTGAAGATTTGCACGCTCCTTGAACATGGCTAGAGATAGGGAATCCTTTGCCTCCTTCTTCCCTTTTGCAAACCTGCCTATTTCTCCTCCTGTGACGCAGAAGCAAACCCACACTCATGGGTAAGCCTGAAGTAATTGTGTGCCAGTAACTACCTTTCTGAATTCATTAGTCTTTATATCAAAAACCTAGCTGGAGTATTCTCATGTTTTAGGGGATACTTAGTCCTGTATCTCAGATTTACAGTCCAAAAGCATCTGCAAATAATACTCAGATCACAAACTGAGCTCCTCAGAATGCTAAGTTTAAGAGTCACCAGTGGTATTTCTGGGTTGATTGGCTAGCGTTTATATGTACTTTTGGTTCTTTTTCTTTGTCTCCTGATTTTTTAACCCTTATATTGAACCTCGGTTGTAACTCTGGTGGCTTGTTGGTGTAGCCACAAGGAATATAAATGAGTTCTGTTACTTTTAAATGAGAGACTATGTGACTCACCAGTTTTTGCACCAGAGCTTGGGATTCTGACCTTAAAATGTCTCTTCTGCAAAAGAAACTTCAGTTAGACTCATTTCATCTCTCTTTCTTATCTTTAACTGTCTTGCTGATGTTCAGCTCATTGTGATGGAGTAGTTTCTTTATGCTAGTTTTTGGGTTCAGGTGCACTAATCATGCTTTTCTTGAGTGCTCTGTCTTCCATTTAAAGATTTTAAGACCTCTCTCAACATTAATTTGTTAATTTTTCAACCATATTGAGATTGCTGTGTAGGCTGAGGTATAGTTAGGTATCCTCAGTAGGTTTTAAGTTGTTCTACATGGTAAGTGCTTCTGTTTTAGCGTTTTAAATTTGAGAAGAACTGGAGAGCTAGATACTCAGTAATTTTCTGCAAGTGTTGCTCAAATTGGAGATTCTAACTAGAGATGTAAAAACAAATCAGTGAGTCTTTCTGAGGAAAGCTGGCATAAGCTGGCAAAATGTTGGTCAAGGTTCCTGCAAGTACATCTTTGATTTTCACCAGTGGTTCACCAGCTTTCTATTCCACAGGGGCTGAGCTCAAAGCCTAGAAAGATGCTACAAAGTGAAAAACATCATTGGATCCTCCTTTCCCATCATCTGCTCTCGTTATCATTCCTAAGATGCAATGTATTGTGTTTTCTATCTACAGAAGAAACAGAATTGGTGTTGTTCTTGCTAGCCAATTTCCTTGGTCATCTTTTTGAGAAACTAAAGAAATGTTCCTCTGCGTGGACATTTACTTTTTCCTTGAAGTAATGGATTTTCCTTTGTAAAATATCATAACCTTCTGTAGTAATGGCTGCTTTACAGCTAGCAATAATTAAATAATGCTGTTCAGAGTTCCTTGATAACAAGACCCTTCTGTGGGATTGGGCCTGGTTAATGAGTGCTGGTGCTGAATCATTGGCATTTTTAGGAGAGTGTGCATATTTGCTTGTTATAAGGGACTGTTGGTACTTCATATGCATACCAGTAACAGTTAATGCAAAAATATGAAAAAAAAAAAAAAGAAAAGCTCCAAATTTAACTCTGATTAGAATTTACTGAGCATCTGTTTGAATAAATCTGATTTTTTTTTTTTTATGTCTGTTATGGGCTGAAATTCTGGGAACACAATTTCCCTCTTCTGTTAATGTGTCTGCTGTTGGACTTGGTAGCACATTTGCATTCTGTCTTGCTGGTTTTAGTAGTGCTCCTACTACGAGTACAGATCTCAGCGCTTGTGCCTTGGTGAGAGGGACTGCACTTGTGCTCTGCAAAAATGGATTTAAAAGTTACACTTTGTCCATATATGATGATAATCTTGTTTGAAGAGATTTTTCTTTCAATATAGGGTTTTAAACAATTTTCTCCAGTATGGCTGGGTTGTTTTCAGATAGGATGTCAGTGGCTTTATGTCCAGCCTGTTCCTGGCCTCCCTGTTGAGACTGCCAAGAATGTGTCAGACTGTGCCAAAAGTAACTATTGGGGTTTAGTTTGTAGATGCTGGAAACTAGTTTCTATTTTAACCTTCAGAAAGGGTGTTATAACTGACAGAGAGCAGAAGATTTTAAAAATAGCTTTAACATGTCGCTATGAAGCTGGCAGCTTTGTTGTCATCCTGCTGGAATGCCTGACAAGAAGGGTCAAGAGAGTCGAGCTCTCTTTCGGGGTCAAAAGAATGCCTCACCAGGAGAGCAAAGCACAGAGTTTCCAGTGGTGGCTGGGACCCTTGGATACCTCCCTTTTCAGGTGCATGTTAAAGAGGCCTGAACCCTACTGGGAAATTGCTCTGCACTTAATGAAAATCTTAAGGTTCCCACGTTACATACTCAGAAAGTGTGGCTCTTGGGACTTGAAGTCCTTTTTAAATGCTTTCAGCAGAGATGTCTAAGGCTTAGACAGGTCCAAACCCCAAAACTAAAACCAAAAAAAGTCTATATATAAAGGACGGATTGAGCTCTACAAATTCAAGACTGTCGCTTTGTCTTAGAAAGCCTTTTTAGGAAATTTTGTAACATGTTAGGAAAAATGCCAAAATTAATGGATGTAAGAGAGAGGGATGTTGCTTAGCTATTTTAGAAGGGGGACCCCTAGATAACTATTCCCAGTGTCTCTACTGAATTGTGTGATCTTAAATAAGTCCTGGAACCATGGCCAAGCCCCTGAGCCATATCATATACTTAGCTGCATAACAAATGTGTTGCGGAGCTCAGCTAATACTCGCGTACCACAAACAAAGTTCTGTAAAAATTCCAACTATTTATTGAATATGAAAATGCTGACAAATGCTTTGGAGTGATATGGGATTACTGCAAATCATAGCCCAAATATGTACATTAGCAGATACTCAAAATCATCTACTTCATGAATCTTAACTGGAGATGACTAAGTCCAGTATCCAGTCTTCTCAGGTTCTGTACCTGGTCAATGGAGACAGAGAGAGATAAATTCTGCCAGAGGTTGCATTCAGCGTCAGTGCTCTGAGCTGTCTTCTGCATGAGTCCTCCTCTTTACGTGGGCCACAGCGAGTGCTTGATTTGAGTACCTGAGGTAGGTACTGCAAATACTCTCCAAAGCGTTCAGCCTTATAGGAGTGGGCTTGAGTTCTGCTCTAGTTCTCCTTCAGCTGAATTTCCTTTGCCCAATAACACATAGATTTGCTCAGTTCCTTAGTGCCATCAAGTGAAATTGTCACAATAGGTTATACCGATGTAATCCAGCCTATCTATTTTGCATCTTTAACCTGAGTTTTGGTTAAAACAGAGTATGCCTGTATAGCTTAAGGAAATAAAATACAGCCTTGTACTACTAACTATCTATGGGAAATTGATTTATAATGAAGCACTGAGGAATATAGTATGTGTAAGTTATAGGTGGGATGGGAGACACTTAACAAAGGTCAGACTGCTGAACCCGAAAGTGCAAAACACTGGCTTGTTGCACAATTCATAGGCTTTAGTTTGTGTGACTAACGTGTATGCAGTAGATAAGCCAATTCTTCCCGACCTTTGCAGTACTGTGGTTGTAGTGGGCAATCTTTACAAAGGGATGAATTGTTCTTAAACCATAAATGGAATATATTGCACATGAGGGGGCTGTTGACTATGCAAAACATGTGCCACTGTCTTGCCTTTTGTCGTCTTGAGCAGACCTAGCTGCTTTGGAAAGCAGAAGGCTTTCATCACTCATTTGCTTTCACGTTCTCTATCCTCTTTCAAACAGTGTCTTGAACAGCAAAGCAATGCTGGTTTCACAGTGTAGTGGACAAGAGCAGAAGGCAGGAACAGATCTACAATTGCTACTCTTGGAGACTGTGGCCATGCAGCGGCTGCCAGCAACAGAGAATGACCTTTGCCCAGACACCCCTGTGATTGTAAGGGGAGGCTCCCAGAAGAATAAGAACCTTGCATAGGAAATACTAACCAGGAGATTTTTTTTCCGTGTTTTAAATAAAAGATGAAGTAAAGCAGATCTGAGACCTGGTGGAAGTCCCACCCTCTATAAACGCATAGATAAATGGGATAGATGTGATAGATGGCAATTGTGGAATACTGAATGGCTCCTGTTGGTAACCTCAGGGAGCCCATACTTATGGATCAAAAGACTCACAGAATTGGTATCTGGGCTGTTCAGTACTAGGTTACTGATATGGATCTTGCTTATTGTCAATATCTCATGTCAATTTGTCTGTGATGAAGACTATTGGAACAAATGCATAGAATAGTTCCACTTTAGTTTCTACTATGCAGTTTCCCCTGAGCAGCATAATTTTTGACAGAGAGGGCAAGCACCAAGTGTAAATTTTCCTCTAGTTTTAAAGAGGATCTCTCAAACAGAAGGTTGAACCACACTTAGAAAATAGTGGTCCTTCACAGGAAACAACCTTACCCTAAACTTCAAGAGGGTACTGCTGGAGATGCCTGCTAGTGCTTGTGGACAGGCATTAGATCCACGGAGCCTTCTGGCAAATGCAAATCCTCTCCCTTCACAGGCACACCTGGATGTCTGTACCAGCATGATGGATGTTTTATGCTGCTACCTAAAATACTCATCATCTTTTGGGCTGACTAGCCAGAGGTGTTTATCTTTAAAACTGGTTCTGCTTGCAGGCTCTGATTTTTCCTTCAAACCAAACAGCTCCAAGAAGGCTGTGATCAGACTCTAGAAGGACACATTAGAAAGGAAAAGCAAGAGTTGTCCTCATTCTGTTTCAATATATCCTTAATAATTTCATCACGTGCTTTTCAACATTATAGTATTCTCTCCTGCAAATAGCTTTACCTTTTCCTTTAGTTCTTCATATACTGGCTTACTTACATTTATTTATGTGAGCAGTATCATGCTGTGCTGAATTATGTTGAATATTATATTCCCAAAATACAAATACTGAAGTGTATTTATATATATGGCTAAGAGCTTATTGGGAAACCAAGTTAACTTTGTAATAGCTGAGGCATTCATTTGCATCACCTTTTTACTGGGGACAATCAAAACAAATTAGTCAGACTCATTCTTGCTAATTGTCCCTGTCCTTTATGTAGCATTAGCTCCATGCAACTGTTAAATGCAAAAGCTGAAAAGAAATGTTTTATTAAAATAAGAACTATTCTTGCCTTTGAAATTTCAGTGTCCTCAGTGAACTCAGTTAAAAAAAAAATCTGTTCTTGTATTTTCTTTATTGTAAGATGAGATGCTGTAATCACATCAGACACTGCAGTTTTTCGTGTGTATACTAGTATATATAATTATATATTAGTATATATAATTCTAAGTCTATACTTAAACACACAGAGACATATATCTATGTATATTATTTTTTTCTTTTTCACTGGAGTTTTGTAGTCAGATATACACAGTGGATTCAATAAGTTGCTATGGATGTAAATGATACTAAATGATTAAACAGCCCAGCTGTCTGTGGGCAAATGCAGCATCTCACCAAACGCTTCTCCAAAATAAAAATTCTTCCAAGGAATGATTTATAATTTAGACCTGTAAAAAGGTTTCTTGGATAACATTTGTTTCCCATGTGTAATGTGGTTTGAAATCTACTTTCTGATCCAACTTTCTGCAGTTGTCTCTGAAATGGGCTTGGTGATGGATGGTGGCAAACCGCCTAAAGATGACTAGATATTTTGCCTCTCTAACATATGTCTCCAGAGTGGTGAGTTAGTGTCTAGCATCATGTTAATATCACAAAGTAAAGGATAGGGTGAGAGAGTCACTAGTCAAAAATTACTTGAGTTGGGCTCACAGAAGAGCTAGGGAGCCAACTGCCCAGCCTGGATCCTCTTCTTCCATGAATTCTTAAATCTCTCCTCAGAAGAGATCTTGGTCAAGCAGAACAACCTCTGAGATGATTGGGTTTTTTTCCTGAACAGGAGCAGAACCAAAATGTGTTGAAAGCTTTGATGAAAACAGGCGTGTATTGAGAAAATTGAAATGTCAGTGTGGATCAGAGTAAGGTAGATCATCAGTGTGGTGGTGGGACACTTGGTCTAGGATGTAGAAGGTGCTGGAGCAAGCCTCAACTCAGAGGAACAAAACCAGAAGGTTTTCATCCTTTATTATTTTCAGTGTCGCTTTTTTCAGAGCCTCAGTGTCATATGCATAGTTAAGTCCCATGCATCAGGATACAGACACGTGAAACCTCCTCTCCTCTCTCATGACAACACAGCCTCCAATGCAGTGCAGTCTGCTAACTCCTGGTGAAAATATTCTTACCGTTAAACCCTGTGGAGCTCAGCATCTTGCCACTTTTGTGTGGCTTTTTTTTTTTTTCCCCAGTTTCCCATAACTGAAAGTACAGGTAACTAACCCGGGCCAGTCCCTGCCTGCTGTCTGTGAGCTGGCTATAGCGTTCTGGCACTATGCAGTAACCATTATAAAATCATACTTCTACCAATGAAGAATTAATCCAAGAAAGGTTTGCCTTGTGTGAAGGCTCAACTCTGAGACTCCGGATTAATTTCCTCACTGTGCTGCAGTCTTCCTGGGTGCCTTTGGAGCCTCTTTCTCTTCTGGTGGGATTTTCAACCTGTCTGCAGGAGAGAGGTGCCAAATTCCTCATTTGTACTTTGTGCAGTGATTAGCACAGTACTACTTTGTCCTCATTTGGATATGCTTGATATTCCGAAATGCAGAGAGAAAGAAGTAGATACTATTACTTACTCTCCTGAAAATTCGAGATATCCTATGAACATTCTCTATAGAGAACTGATTTTGAGAAGGCTATTTCTCCATTAAAAACCAGAATTGCACACTGTGACTTGTGCATGTACTTTTACATTATGGACTAGGTAATTTTTGTCAGATTGCTTTGAATAATGAATAAATTCAAGGAGACTGAAATCTGTTCAGACACCTAGTAAAGATGCAAGGGCCAAACTCAGGAAGTTAAAGGTTTACAATGCATTGTTTTTTGTGTTTCAACCCAATGTTTCATGTACATCCTTGGTGGGCAGAGGGTCTTCTACCCTGATATGAGGACTGTGTGAATCACACACGTCAGTGATGCTCCTGACTGACCTACAGTCAGTTCAGTGCAGATGGCAGGTTCATGTCTCTCTCATTCCTCTCCCTCAAGTGTGTTGCCAGTGGCAGCAGTAGCCTTCATGCAGGAAGGCCTGAGTCTCAGTCCAGCCCCCCTGTGCTGTTTCTGGCTGTGGCCAGTATAAATGGCCATATGTAGCGAGTATAAATGCACTGCATTTGAACTATGCATCCGCTACCAACCAAAGTTGAGAACAGACTATGGGGCTACATGGACCTTCGGTCTGACCCAACCTTCTTTGTCCTAAAATTACTAAAATGTCTAAGGAAGAGTATGAGAACATGAAATGATACTTGTCCATCCTCTGCCATTTGAAGTGCAATAATTTCCTGAGGTGGGGATAGTACTTAATACCCTCAGACGTATTTCCATGAATCCATCCAATAGCCTTTTGAATTCATGCTGGTATAAACTTAAGTATCTGCAATAACATGCTAGCAATGATTCCTACAACTTAGCTGCACATGATGTGAGGAACCACCTCCATTTGTTTATTCTGAACCTTCTGGTTGTTAGTAGTTTCATCTAATGATCCTCCATTCTGGTATTGAAGGAAAGAACAATCATCCCCTGTTCACCCAGTGTGACATACCGTTCATCTTTATAAATGCTCCTGCAGTGTGAAAACAAAACACTGATTGTATTTTTAGGTATTACAGATTTAAACCAATATTTTCTACCTTGGATGATCAAATTAAGACAGAAGAAGCAGGCTGCCCTACTTTTCTGTAACTTCCAGATAAGACTGTTGATTTAGTTACAAGGTATTGTCTCTAATTGAGTGCCCAAGTTAAAAGATTTTTGTGCACTCTTTGATTGGCCTTTCAGAGTTTGGGTTTTTTTGGTGGTTTGTTTTGTTTGGGTTTTTTTTGGTGGTTTTTTTTTTTTTAGGAAAGGGGGTGGGTTTTTCATAGCATTAGCAGTGCTGACTCAGATACAAAAGGAGCACGTCTGCAGAGGGAGAAGGTGTAGTTTTCATATAATCCCTTTTCTCTTTATAACCACACTGTGACAGGCTGGAATGAAAACTCCAAAACCTTCAGTCAGCTTCTGGCTCTGTGCAGAAAGTTTTGCCCTGTCAAATCTACAGGGGACGTGTTTGTTTGCCTGAAGACCCTTTAGAAACTGGAAGTTTATTCACTGTGGTCATTGCACCTCCAGAAAGATATGAACAAAATGTGAATGTGGTCCAGACTGATTTGGGCTCCAAACATGCAATGAGTAATATTTTTTTCTCTCAGCTGACATGAGAAAGTAGGGCTGTAAAAGGTCTGCCTAGCAGAGGATTATATGAAGGTCTTTAAGAGACATAGCACAAAATAATTTTTGCACAGTACAGCATGTCAGATGCAAGTTGAAACAATCCAGGATGAACGTGCTACAGCCTAAGGTTCAGGTATGGTTTATTTAGGATAATTGCCTAGCAGGGTAGTTGTCCCTCTCTGGAGCACACTGGAAAGTCCAAAAACACTAGAGGTATCACCTTGCAATATTTCTGAGAACCTCTATCAAAATAATGAATACCTTCAATTTCCCCTGGCTTCATTTCTGTGATAGGAGAAGTCAGCAATCTGCAGGACCTCATTCATATACTAAAGGGTAATATTCTTACCACAGAGCAGCTGGACTGCTAATTAAACAAAAAGCCCTTTACAGCTCCAAAAATAAGATAGCTGAATAACCACCCGTTAGAGAATTGTATATTTTGATAACAGTTTTAATGGGGGGGTATTATTTGTATTTTCTTCTTTGTTGCGTCAGGTGAGTGCTAGAGAGCCCTCCTGTGCTGGGTGCTACACACGCGCTGTACAAAAGGAGCACCTTGCCATAAGTTAGTTTCCAGCCTGAGCAGTGGAGAAGTCACTTGTGTTTGTAAGGGGGCAAAAGAAACAGTAAGGTGTCTGCGCGCAGTAGGAGGGACGGAGGGGTTGGAGCGCCGCCGGGTGAAGCTCAGCTGCTCTCTCTAGGGATCACACCTGAAGAGAGAGCAGAAAAAGGTTCCTGATACTCAGGTATGTTATGGGAGTTTCCATAACTTGAAACTTCAGTTCCCATTGTTGTTAGTGCTATTGTGACTGTGTGACATGTGGTACTGTGTCCACTGTCTTTCTCCTTTGTGTTGTGAAAACTGGTGCCTTAGAGCTTCCAGATTAAGAGATTAGGTTTAAAGTTTTCTGATGGAACAAATTGTATTTAATAGATATTTTTTTTTAAAGACTAAAATTTATTGCACTCAGCAAACTTTTGCTGAATGTCCAGAGTCCTGAGGTAACCCTGTCTCCCCCTCCCCAGATGTTTGCCCACAGCTGTCCCCTGGCAGACTGGCCACGGAGCCAGGGAGTCTGGGGAGCCCCAGCTTTCAGTGACACTGATACCTGGCTTCGCTGTTGGTCTTAGGACAGAGGCAGCTTAGCTGAGCTGTTCCAGTGTCTGAGCAGCTTCCTGCTGACTGGAGGACTGGGAAGAAAAAAAGATTTCATCTGATTAAAACTGAAACTCAATTCTGAAAAAGATGAAGTTTCCAGTTAGCAGGAAACCCCCTTTCCTGGCTGTCCTCAGGTCTAACTTGGATCCCCTCATCTGAACTAGGGATGCCTGTGCTTCTTGTCTTCTGTACTTTGAGTACGCAAAGGAGATGTATAAAGACAGTTGATTATAATGATTGATGTTAATGGCAGTACAGAAGAGAATTATCTGTATTTAAATTACTAATGTGTCTCCTAACACTGTTTCTCTCTAAATCACTGGGAAAGTCAGACTAGATTTTAACAGATGGTGTTATATAGTTCCAGAAACAAATAATCCAACTACTGCGGTTGGAAGGGAATTTGCTCTGTCAAAGCCTAGATAGGTTTTTAAGTCAACAAAATATATGTGGCAATTTTATAGATTTATACAATGTGTAGGCCAGAAGCAAAGGTTGGGTCTTTCACTCTGACATCACATGTGACACAGGCAACAGATTTTCACCTGGTTTCTCCTGTCTTAAGCATCTTCTGACATGACAGCAGATTCCACCACATTATCAAGTAGCTCTTCAAGTCTGTCTTCTCCCTTGCCAAACTTCCAGGTCTTCTTGTTTATTATAGACTGTGCATGTTTCAAATGTCATCACCATAGAGAATGCGGTATAATATTAGATAGTGCAAGTTTTAAGAAACAACTTGCTCATTCTTTCCAGCACTGCTAATGAGGGTATTAAAGGAGTTTCTCTTCCACCTCTGAACTTCAGACTGTCAGCTGTTGTACTGTGCTTAGTTTGGTTTGAAAAAGCAATTGAGTTAAATTTTTGTAACTGTAGCTTACAACTCTGTTCTGTTGGGCCTATTAAATGAATGACGGAGTGGTGTCTTTAGTATACTTTCCCATTAACATTTAGCACATGTAAATTTGAGAACACAATTGATAAATTGGTATCAATAATATTTGTTATGTAGCTTTTAACTGCCTGGATGCTGCTAATTTTCACTCACTTGGACTTCTGTGCCCTGAGTCCCAGGATCATCACATAGGAAAATCCAGATGAGAGTTGTCCCCCCAGTACCCTCCCTGCACCATGCAGAAGATACCAGGCAGGGTTTTATTCAGGGACACTACTTAAGACCACTCTCTACCGTGGCCAGTGTCGATGGCTCCCTGTGCCAGCACTCCTGATCCCCAGCTCAGGTAAGCATGCTGTGTTTTCATACATGTCTTTGGGGTGGGATCTGGGAGGCGTGAGTGAGCCTTCTGGTGGAATTACAATTCTTTATACTATCAGTCTGACTGCAAGGTATGACAAGGCTTTAAACGGAACTGCCTTTGGGCTATGAGTTGCAGAAGAAATCTGCTTCAGAATATCTAGTTGCATCAGAAACTGTCATCCTTCAATGCATGCAAACCCATGACCGAAGCTGTGCTCCAAAGATGCTCGTTGGCTCCTTCAAGATGCTCAGTGGGTCAGATAGCAGATCTCAGCTCTCCTTGATGCCACATCAGCAATTCTCAGAGCAGGAGGCTCCTGGAAAATGGTGAGGGTGGTAGCTCCTGTGGGAGAGGACAGAGGGCTTCACACAGCAGGTCAGAAGGAACTGGAGGAGGGGGAAGCAGCTTGGCCCCAAGCCTAAAGGGGAGCTCAGAAGCTGCAGTGACTGCTATGCCCAGGTCAGGCTAGGAGGAAAAGGTGTCCACACTGGCAGACATTGTGCTTGCCAAGCACGTTGACCAGATTTTCCGCATTTTAATCCCCAGGTGGCATTTTTGTCCCATAGGACAAAGTTCAGCTTGCTGGTTATACTGGATCCTCCCCATTCCTAACATATTTCTATTTCACTGTTCCTGGTTTGGAAAGTTTTTGATCAGCCCCCTCAGATCCTATCCCTGTTTATGTTCTTACAAATTATTAGCCATCTTGTCCTCACCAAGTAATAAAATTGGGTTGTCTCAACACTTTTGCTGATCCATGATGTGCTGTTCAGCAGAAAGCATTCCTGCCCTTCAAACTCAAAGCCTTTACTAAAAGTTATACACCCTCTGGTGTGCCTTTTTTCTGGGGGAGAAAAGCATTGGTGTGTTGTGGGATTGATGGCCCATAAAGAAAGTGGAAAGGGCACCAGTCACTCTGAATTGGTTTTAGACTTCCCATGGGTGACAGCCACGTAGAGAACTTGGCTTTTAAGTGCTTTGGGCATGGAGAGCAAAGATATTTTCTGGGACAGAAAAGGTCTGGCTGCAATGACTATCTGGTGAAGGGGGTATGGGCTATTGGGTGCTGATGGCCCATCATGAGGCAGGAATTTGGCAGACCTCACCAAATAGTTTCAGCCAGAGCTGAAAAGAGGTGTGAGGGGGATGATACAGAAGATCTCATCTCACTTAAAGAGAGAGGAAGGCACCTTTCAATCTTCCATGGCCAAATCAGCCTTTTCCTAGCCCTTGTCAAACTTCCCACCCCCAATGTGGATGTTGTTGGCTTCCAAGGCAAGGAGTCTTCCCTCATCCTTCCCCTTCTGAGCTGCACTCCTCACCTTTGGCATCCTCACAAGCACAGTCAAGACTCTTCAGTTTTCCTGAAGGAGGTCGTCATCATGGGCACACAGCAGTACACATGAAGGCCAAAAGGGGCACAGAGGGCCAGAGAAGAGGTGCAGAATAGCCATGCTTGTTTAAAGGTTGATTGGCTGAATGACACATATGGGGAGTGAGTGAAGCAGGCAAGCACTAAGGGTGCAGGATGGCATCCCTCAACCCATCTTCTCAAGTGAAGGAAAGATGACCCAGAAATTTTGGAAATCTGGTCCCCTTTAGTGAAGCCCTCACATTCACCCAATGTAACAGGCATTGCTTTTTAAGCACATTCTTCTTCAGCCCACTTCTGGATCTGAATGCACAGTATATTTGAACCTCCATTTGTGAGGAGACACAGCATCTCATACACAGGTACCATCCCAGACACTTGTATGGGGGTAAATGGCCATTTTCACAGTGCAAACAGACATGAAAACCCCAAGAAAAGTTGTGTTTCTGTTTTGAAAGAAGATATTAGCATCCTCATTAAGTGTGAGGCTACAGCTGCAGGAGCCGTGGGCATCAAGTATCTTTCTGGTGAAGCTTGCTAAGATCAATAATGATAATAAAATCAATAATGATAAATCAACCATGTGCTAAAACAAGCACGACAGTGGAAAAGTAGCCCTTGTTGTCATAGCTGCCCAGAGACGGGCACTGGGCACATGGATACCAACCATCACTGACTCCATTGCAGTTTAGGTATCCATAGAGCTCAAAGGCCTGGATGACTTTATGAATGACTCCCACATGCTCTTTGAATGAAAGCAGTTTGGAGAATGGCCATGGACATCTGAAATACTACTCTGTTTTGACCATCCCAAACTGGTTATTCATCAGTTAGGCTTCACATTGCACCTCAGGGTGAGAGCTACTGTCTCTTTCACTGTAAGAATGGCAAAATCCTGACAACAGCTCATGGCAGAAGGCAGTAATGGTCTCCCTTCACATCTGAAAAATTTGCATCCAATGCTGTTCATGACAGATCCTGGTGGCAATGTGGTCCTTCAAATCCAAACTCATCTCCTGCAGCAAAGGTGACCCATTGCCCTTGGGGTAGTCGCAGTGGGAAGGACACCCAGGCACATGCAGATCCGGAGTTCCTGCACTGTGCTGGAGGAGAGGTAGGCTGCAGAGCACTGAGCTGTTGCGGTATAGAACAACAAAATGTGAGTAAGCACTGAGAGGTGGTAATCATCAGCTCTAGTAGCTGGCTGGCTAATCAGAGGTAGCTGTTTACATGGAAGAACTTACTTCATGTCTCATTTTGAACCATTGGTAACTCCCAGAATGTGAAGGCCTTGAGAGTGATTCACGTGCTTTTTGCCTTGGGGATATTTGTGACTGGATTCATAAACTCAGGCGAATAAATGACAGAAGATACATGAGACATTACTGTGGCACATTACAAATTTTTGATTTAATGACATTTTGATTTAGGAAATCCACGGACTTAATCTTGATTTTATGCAGTGAAAATGCTTCATTTATTATGTACTTTCCTGGAAACCTAAGTTGTCAACATAAAAATTCTAGAAAGCTTCCTCTCACTTTTGTTCCTCCTACTCTTGTAATTCTGCCTTTTATTTATAAAGCCTCCCACTGATGTATATGCCACCTTATTTGGAAGCAAGACAGTAACAGAAGGATGAGTGTTGGTCTTTGTCTACTGGAAGCAAATAAAACCCTGGTGGCTGTTCCTCTGCCGCTGCTCTGCCACTCCTGGAAGCAAGGACAATAGTTCAGAGTACGCATTTCCTTTGAAAACGTAAAAGACCAAATATTGAACATCGTACATAAGATGTTAATGATTCACCTTCTTCTGTCATATATGTGATTTTTTTTCCGTATTACTTCCCCCCCCCCCCTCCCCCCGTCCAGCCCCATATTACTCATTAGGCTTTGAACTCTCTTGTTTTTCCAAGCTGGCAAGCTCCTAGCATTTCTCTGGCTACAAATTATCTCAGAATTGTGGTGTCAGGGTAATCAGCACAATATTTCAAATCTCTCTAGCAGAAAAAAATACTTCACAATCTTAAAACACTTCTTTTTTCCAATTATTTTTTCTGTCAGTATTTTCAGCTTTATCATCATGTGAATGAAAATGAAGGACTCTTGCCCCCAGGATACTTGTTAGAGCTTCCAACAAAGGTACATGACTACATTTGCCATCAGCTCTTATGTATTTTGAAAATGGGACTGAGCCTAAGGATTTTGATGAAACACACTACCACCCACTAAAATTAATAACTGTACTGGATACCAACATCAGGTAAACAGTTTAGGTATTGGTTTTGCATTACATTATTATTTCTGGATAATCATTTGTATGCGCCATTCATGATACATAGTTTTCACTTCTCTGTCTCCACCTTCTACAGTCTTCCAATATCTGTCATTCTCTTTCCCTCTGGAAATAACCTACTTACCATGTTTCTCTTGCACCAGCAACCCATTCGCTCTTTGAAAACTATTTTTTATATATTGAATTGTTTAGGTAATATGTATTTAGTGATATCCTTACCAATCGTTCTTACTTTGGAATATGATGCTTGTCTATTTTTCTAGATATTATAGTTACTCTGATAACAGCTATTACCCTTCTTGTAAATCTTGTCTTGCACATAAAGCAAAACACAGGTGTTCCCTTTAGCAGGGGGCTCTTGCATTTGCAGAGCCCTTCAGCAAGACTTAACAATTGTAGGTTAATCCCAATATCATAACCTCTCCATAAACTTAATTTTCGTGAGAGGAACACAAACCAGAGAAAGACAGAAATAAGGAGCAACAATTTAAAGAAGATATAGCATCTTTTAATTATTTAAATAATTCTAACTGCAAAGAACACGGTCTGCATAAATGACAGAATGTAACAAAGTGAATGTAATCTGTGAAGAAAAAGACATGGCAGCTGAAAATATTGAAAAGGCAGTCACAATAACAATTAATGTTAATGAGCACTACTAATGACATTGTTGGTAACTGAAAGTTCTCAACAGCAGTCTTGCAATTGGAAGCATTGCTGTAAAACAGCTGTAGAATAAATTCAAACATTTAATGTTTCATTAGGTATTTGATCCTATTTCATTTTTGGGACACATGTTGAGAAATGACAATGTGGATAGATGGAGAAACTCCATCAAAATTTGACTATCCTGAGAATCGGCCTTGGCATATTTACTGCGAAAGAAATTTTAGGAAAAAAGACAGCTAGCACTAATTTTCTTACAATGGATGTTTCATTCGGGTTCTGGCAGAAAGAAAAAAAAATAAAAAGTAGTTCATACCTGTGCTTTCAACATATTCTTTGGAAAGTTTTGCTTTACTTGGCCTTGAAATATTTCACAAAAAGATAGAGTATATTTTCATGAATGCTGAGGGTACACCAATGATTTTCCCATACAGGGACAACAAAAGCCGACTGTTCTCAGAGATCTTGGAAAGGTTGAGTGATGCTGGTTTAAAATTCAGTTGACAGAAATGGAAGTTTAATGGTACAGGCGGAATAAGAGATAACAGACAGATCTAGGAGAAATACTAATTTATTATTGATTACTAATTTATCTGCAGAATAAGCACTTGAACAAAGGTATATGGGAATAATATAGGTTGCTGGAAACCTTATGGCCAGTCTGGCTGCTGAAATAATCTTAAGAGCTTTATTGTAGAAAAATACAAAATGGACACAAGAGGCCAATCGCAACCAAGAGTTTGAATATCTCAGGGATCAGAGAAAGCAGAGACCTGTTCTGAGAGTCTCTCATAACACCAGGCAAAACTGCCAAATGATACTTCTAAGCAAGGCCACAAGGCACAACTTTTGAAAAAGTAGGGCAATGGCTAAAAATATGTAGCTTGTACTCCTAGCACCTTACCTAAAAGTGAATGGTCCAAACAAAAAAAAAGCCTAGCACAGGTATGAAAAGCATCTTGTTTCTGCCTATGGGACACACATTGGCACAGATTGCAAACCATTACTAGCAGTAAGAGGTCAGCAGGCAATTTTTCTGCTCTCAGTTGCAGTTATATGAGTGGCAACCAGAATACAGACCAGGAAGAGACTTCAGCAGTAGCTGACATTCTGTCTGCACTTTTTGCCAGAACTGAAAGAAAAGACAGATCCTGGCATTTTAGAAGTAATTGTGGTGAGGAAATCTTTCATAGAATCATAGAATGGTTTGGGTTGGGTTGGAAGGGACCTCAAAGATCCTCTAGTTCCAACCCCCCTGCCATGGGCAGGGACACCCTCCACTAGACCAGGTTGCCCAAAGCCCCATCCAACCTGGCCTTGAACACTGCCAGGGAGGGGGCAGCCACAGCTGCTCTGGGCAACCTGTTCCAGTGTCTCCTTTACTCCATATCCCGTGTCTAGCAGTTTTGTAGGAAATAAAATTGGAGTTGTGAAAAGAATGTTTTAAAAGCTGAAAAATTAAACTCAAGTCCTTATTTGGTTGTAGTGATTTATATGACCACACTCTTCAGCTTTTAGCTGTCATGTGCAGGAATATCATTGATAACAGAGGACTATCAACAGAGTCAGAGTTTCCTGACTCTATCGATAGCCCTGATATGTAAAAAATATCAGCACTATAAATCCTTATAGACATTGCAATGTTCTCAAATAGAAAATGTTTTATGACAAGGGGTCAAACACTCAGACATTTTGAAAAGTGTACTAATGATGTGTAACAAACACTTCAGGATGAGGCATGCTTTGTATTTCTATATGGACAGTTAAGTACCTTTGGCACTTTTTGCCATTTCTTTGTCCTGGTGGTTACCTTCCATTTAAGCGCAGCAGCTTTGCTAGAATCCTCTATAAGCTCAAGGAGACTTATCCTGTTGAGATGGACTCTTACATCTTGAACAATACCAAATTTCTTTCTTAGCTGATCGTCAGCTTCCCAGTGGGCTTCTTTCTCATTTCTTTTTTGCCAGCCTTCTTTGGGTGGGAATGCAGTCTTGTTGAGGAACTGAAACAAGAAAGAGTAGAACATGACTATCTGAATGCGAGTGTTGGATAGCCATTTTCCTCCCACCCCAAGGATGTGGGGATGTGTGTTATCTTCACAGCTTCTTTCTACAGTCTCCCCTACCTCAGGGATGTGGCTTTGCATGAAGGAATTTTCTAAATATTCTTGTAACTGTGGGGACAGCTATTATCCCTGCTTATAATTCTTGTCTTGCATATGAAAACATTTTGCAAGGTGTTCTCTTAAGTAAGGGATAGGTGCATGTGAAGGCTGCTTCGAAAAGATTGTGGCCTCCACATAAAATTTATTTTCAATGAAAGGAACTTGAACTGGGGAAAGACAGAAATAAGGAAAATGAATGTAAAGAAGTTATAAAATCTTTTTATTTCTTGAATAACTCTAATTGCAAAGAATACAATTTAGAGATCCATCTGAAATATGAACATTAAAGCATAATTCAGAGTTCTTCCTGTCTCTTCAAGGGCTTAAAAATAAAGATTAGGATTTCTACCTCAAAAACAGATTGGGGAAAGTGTTTATATCACAGATTATTACCATAAAATGGCAAGAAATTATGGAAATAATATAGCAAAGCAGGACTATTTAACTGAAACTTGTCAAATATTAAAACCTTGCCATTCTTTCCAGATAGGTCATTGTTATTTGTGGCTATTTTGGCAATTTCAGATGGATTTGAACTAGACTTGAAACAAATTTATAAAAATGTTGCTAACTAGAAGGAAGAGTGAAAACAGGGTTAGGCCTAACTTTTTAAAAGATGTGATTATTTATGTTGTGTTGGTTTTGGCACAGTGCTGGAAACCTTATGTTTGAGGGATGTTTCTAGAAATGAATAATGGGAGAGAAAAGGCTGTTTTGCTTGTACTACATAGCTTGTATGATATTTGCCAGAACTAAAACAGTGGAGTGTTTGTGGGGAAAATTACAGATGGGAACTCAGCTTTCCAAAGATGAATTGGGGCTGTGAGGCCCATTTGTGCAGACTCTTGCCTGGAGCAAGGTCACAATGAGGGCTACCCGGGGTAGAGAGTGATACACGCTGTTGGAAGGGCAGTGGGATATGGCTCATATTTTACATGTTACTTTAGTTCGCACTGTACATTAACAATGTGATGGGTTTGTTTTATGTGTGAGCAGGAGGCCACACCTTCACTACAGGGGATTTGCTGTCAGGAAAGATAAAAATGACCTGATGGACAGAAGAAGCTGTGAGGTGGTAAATGGTATCTGGATTTCTGTCCTTTGATTAAAATATTCTCTTTTTGCCTTTAAATAAAGAACAGCAACCCAAAACCTTCAAGACCTTTTCCAAAATATGCTGGTAAATTAGCTAATAAAAACAGGACAGCTTGTCAACCTTATTATACTATGCAAGAGATAACGAACAGAATAAGAAATAACAAACATCAAGCAATAGAACAACTTATACTCACTGGATAGAATACCCTAGTACTCTACTCAGTTAAGTTCATGTCACATCCAGTCCTCCCATTTATTTTGCTTGTAGGAAATGAGAACATACCGATGGGATGTATCCACATCTGTGCACAGCTAGCAGCTGTGTAGCTCTTGGCTTTTAGTAGACACATACAGAAGGTAAAGTGTGTCCTATTCTTGTACTGTAGTTCCATAAGGCAACCAAAAAAACATTACGAACAACATTCCAGGTTAAGTGAAAAAGGTACAAATCCTAAGATTTTTATTTTATGCTTGGGCTATAGGTCAACAAGCTTCTATTGACTTTTACAGTATTAGGCTGTTTGAAGTAAAATTAAGGCCAGAACTGATTTGGGTTGTGTTGTTGGATTACTGAGTAAAAGGATCCATATAGCTCTTACGAATACCATATCCTGCCTTGTTGCATTCTGTCAGGTGGCATCAAGAGGAAATAACCTCCTTTTCTGGCTCCTCTGAAGGCTGCTCACCCACCTGTGGGCCTGTCTGCCTGCAGGCTACTTGTCCAGGAATCGCTCTCAAACCAGAGAATGTATTGAAGTTCAGTATCTTATTAAGGAATTCAGGTAGAAAAGGTGAAGCATATTTCAAAAGAGAACAGACATCTCCTCCTTTATCAAAGAGGGACTGTGAAATAACCTTGAACTGGCAGGGTTCAATGTACCAAGAACATCAGCTTCAAGAAATTAGCACAGTATGGGGCAGATGCTATAAAACGAGTGTCATTGGTATGATCTGAAACTCTGAAATGGTCTGTCTGGATTTATGCATTGTATGCTTAAATCTGATATTGTTCTCAGAGGATTTCTGTTGGCTTAAATTGATGCTGGATGCAGGTAAGGTCCCCTCACTCTTTAAAGGGACACAGGATTGGGACTCTTCCATATTATGTTATATAGCAATACTTACCTGAGCCTTAAAGCAAATGTTAGGACATCTCTGTCTCTAAGGACATGTAACATACTACTAGCAGCCAACAATCTAGGGCAGCAGCTAAGTAGGAAAGAAACTCAGAATAATGCATTAGCAACCGCCTATTTTGCAACCCAGGCATTCAAGCAAAATAATTTATTTGTAGTGAGCACCGCTGGCTCAGTGCTCTTGGCAGTCTTTTGTAGGTAGGTGGTTGCTAGTTGAAATGTCTTTCAATTCCAGATTGAGACTGTCCAGTCAGACAGCAAGCTGTACGCAAGAGAGAGATAAGCTCTGTCTTCAATCTCTGCTGTTATCTTCCTACTGAGGTGGTCCTCACAGCCTCCATACAGGCAGACTCCCACCGAAGGAGGGCTGTTCCTTTGTCTGTTGACAGTACAGTCTCTTAGGCAACCATCTGTATGTCAGATTTTAATGATATTACATTTAAAGATTTATGTTAGAAAGATTGTTGCCAATTTCTTCATTGTGTCACAAGAATTGAATATTGGAGCCAAATCTCTTGGTGAAGAATAAACTAATAGGCTTAGGTTTTTATTATATTGGGATTTTATTAGCTGCAGTAAAAATAAAAAGGAAAGTTTAGCATTGTAAAATGACTGCCATTTAAACATCAACTTTCTGAAATTACAATATCGCACATAACAAGCTATAGTGTCACTTAATTCAATAAGTAATCCAGAGGCATCTACGTAAAGACTTCTGGTTACTGGTCTTCTTTAAACAGCAAACAACTGTGAGTACTGGGGTCCTGTTTCTCTGTATGTACCACGTGATGTTCCTCCCACAATTGTGGAAGCCTGTTAACTCCATCACTTTTCCACTAGTGGAGGACAGAACACATTCAGGCTGTAATAATGAACCCACTCAACAGAAGAGATTCTGAGAGAAGAAATGGTCAGTGTTTTCAAGATATTAAATGCAAAACTAAAGACTGAGACAATTTTTTAATTAAATGAACAGAAGCACAATAGAAAGCACAGTAACAACCCACCCCCAAATACTGATTTGAAGTTTTGTAATTTAAGAGCAGTGAGAACCAACTTTCACTTCTGCTGCTTGTTTTTATAGATTGCTTCTACTCCTGTTTCTCATCCTTTAAGGATTTTAAAAGCTTGTTTACATTTCTTTTTCCTCTTGATGTTTCATTTACAACTGGCATATTTGAAGAGAAAGTATCCTTTCACTAACCAGAACGTGAAGTTTTACTCTGGGAAAATTCATCTCGGTCATCTTGAATGCACAGGGTTTGTTTAGTACTCTTCCCAAAAGAAGGTCTGGCAGCATGTGTGGCATTCACACTGAATACATAGAATATTTTTTCCCCCCTTTTCCATGGTCTGTGCAGTGCTGCATCTCTGATGTGAATGCACTTCCTTCTTCCTCTCCTTTGAGATTACTCCCATTCCTCTAGGTACTTTTCTTCTCTTTGGTAAAACTTGTCCAAGTGGCAGAGTTTGCTCTTAAACAAAAAGGATCCAATGTGTGATGATTAATGCCTACAGTCTCAGCCAACTATCACTTAATCCATAATTTATTTGCTTTCCAAAGAGAATGATCTAGGTTGGACAATGTAGGAGGAAAACAAAACAACAGCGACCTGCTTTAGATCAAGACTCTGTTGTTCCTGTCCACAAGGAGATTCTGGTGCTCTTCAGGTAATGGACTCACATCTACCAGTCAGTAGGCAAATATATTGCAGCAAAGAGTACTAAGATCTTAAAAGGACCCATCATGTTTGATATCAATACAAACACGAGTTCCTTACATTACTGAATTGGAGTGTTCAAAATGAACTCCAAAATTAGAGTCTTTGCCAAACCAATAGATTTGTATTGGGTTTGAGTGGCAAGGTTTTGGTAGCGGGGAGCTACAGGGGTGGCTTCTGCGAGAAGCTGCTAGAAGCTTCTCCTGTGTCCAACAGTCAATGCCAGCTGGCTCCACGATGAACTTACTGCTGGCCAAGGCTGAGCCCATCAGTGACAGTGGTAGTGCCTCTGTGATAACATGGTTAAGGGGAAAAAAAACCACTGGGAGCAATTGTAGCCAGAGAGAGAAGATGTGAGCAGAACAGCTCTGCAGACACCCAGGTCAGTGAAGAAGGAGGGGGAGGAGGTGCTCCAGGCACCGGAGCAGAGATTCCCCTGCAGCCCGTGGAGAAGGTCATGGTGAGGCAGGCTGTCCCCCTGCAGCTCATGGAAGTTGATGGTGGAGCAGATATCCACCTGCAGCCTGTGGAGGACCCCACGCTGGAGCAGGTGGATGCCCGAAGGAAGCTGTGACCCTGTGGGAAGCCCACACTGGAGCAGGCTCCTGGCAGGACCTGTGGCCCCATGGAGAGAGGAGCCCATGCCGGAGCAGGTTTGCTGGCAGGACTTGTGACCCCGTGGGGGACCCACGCTGGAGCAGGCTGTTCCTGAAGGACTGCACCCTGTGGAAGGGACCCATGCTGGGGCAGTTCGTAAAGAACTGCAGCATGTGGGAAGGACTCATGTGGGAGAAGTCTGTGGAGGACTGTCTCCCGTGGGAGGGACCCCACAGCAAAGCAGAGGAAGAGTGTGAGGAGTCCTCCCCCTGAGGAGGAAGGAGCGGCAGAGACAACGTGTGATGAACTGACTGTAACCCCCATTCCCGGTCCCCCTGTGCTGCTCAGGGGGAGGAGGGAGAGAAATCGGGAGAAAAGTTAAGCCTGCGAGGAAGGGAGGGTTAGGGGGAAAGTGTTTTTAAGGTTTGATTTTGTTTCTCATCACTCAACTCAGATTTGATTGGTAATAAATTAAATTAATTTTCCTGAATTGAGTCTGTTTTGCCTGTGATGGCAATTGGTGAATGATGTCTCTCTGCCCTTATTTCAACCCACAAGCCTTTTGTTGTATTTTCTCTCCCCTGTCCAGCTGAGGAGGGGAGTGATAGAGCGCCGTTGGTGGGCACCTGGTCTCCGGCCAGGGTCAACCCACCACAAGATTAAATAATTTATAACATTATTTAAAACAGGTCTGGGCTGGGATCCTATAGTTTGACTACTTGCACATCTGGGGAAAATCTGAATGTACATATTAGTGTCATTTCTTACCCCCACTTCAATTGTGATGACTCTGTGTGCTGTTGAAAGGGATACAACTGTAGTTAAGAGATACATAGAGATTCTGATGTGCCATTATATTTATTTAGGATGCCATGAATTAAAAGTCTGTTATTTCAGAGTATTTAGGCATAAATTAATACAATTTTATAAAACAGTTATGTGAAGTAATTTTAAACATACATATTAAAAAGATGCATTTCATTAGGGCATGCTGCAACTAGAGAGATCTGATTTATAGATGAAGACAGCAGAGATCTCCCTCTCTCTGTATGAAGAAGTGCTTTCCCATTTGAATTCTTACTTATTATGGTAAAAACTACCTTTAGTGAGATCTGCTATTCTTGTCAGAGAGTTTAGTTAAAGCCTGCAGAAAATAACAGAATATAACAGAACAAATGTAGACTGAAAAGACAGAGTCAGTTTCCTGACTCTGTCAAAAGCCCTGATATGTAAAAAATATCAGCACTATAAATCCTTATAAACATTGCAATGTTCTCAAATAGAAAATGTTTTATGACAAGGGGTCAAACACTCAGACATTTTGAAAAGTGTACTAATGATGTGTAACAAACACTTCAGGATGAGGCATGCTTTGTATTTCTATATGGACAGTTAAGTACCTTTGGCACTTTTTGCCATTTCTTTGTCCTGGTGGTTACCTTCCATTTAAGCGCAGCAGCTTTGCTAGAATCCTCTATAAGCTCAAGGAGACTTATCCTGTTGAGATGGACTCTTACATCTTGAACAATACCAAATTTCTTTCTTAGCTGATCGTCAGCTTCCCAGTGGGCTTCTTTCTCATTTCTTTTTTGCCAGCCTTCTTTGGGTGGGAATGCAGTCTTGTTGAGGAACTGAAACAAGAAAGAGTAGAACATGACCATCTGAATGCGAGTGTTGGATAGCCATTTTCCTCCCACCCCAGGTTACCTTCACAGCTTCTTTCTACAGTCTCCCCTACCTCAGCGATGTGGCTTTGCAAGAAGAATTTAATTCAGGAGGGACCTTGCAAGCCAGCCCTTCTATCTTCTTTCACTGTTACTTTAAAATGTGATTGTGATGGCACTCATCACCTGCTTTCAGAAACCCCACCTTCTCCCTTGGGAAATATCTTGCCATTATACTAAATTCAGCCCTACTGTTCTCTAAATAGCAACAGGCTACTCCCATTAAATGCAGTGCTTTTGTCCTGTTCAAATACTAAAAAAATCTTGATATATCTCAAGATGGACTTTTTCTCAGCATTATCTAATTGTACTTTCTTTTTAAATGGTAAAGTCTTAAGGACCTGCAAGCTTTACTTTGATTTACAATACAGTGATTGTGTCTACTGGAGTTGTTTGGCTTCTCCACAAAAGTGAAATCAAATCCAGGTCACCCATCTTTCATAGCACTTGTTCTGTCATAAATCTGCTGAATAATGCACTTTGAATTTGGCTATATCTAAAAGGAAAGTACTTTACTGTCCGTACATAGACATTCAGCTGATTATCATTGGTCAGGTTACTACCTGTTGTCTTTTCCCAGTAGAAGGGGTGCACTGCTCAGTCTGAGAGATGGTAGTCATCTTGTGTGAAGAGAAATGTGTTGCATTTGAAGTTTTATCTTGGTGGGGGGGGGTAGCAAGGGTTGTAAGACAATTTATGTTCCGTTTTACAACATCCTGTCTTGACAGCAGTGGATGTGGAACTTTGATTGTTACATCACGGATAGCACTACATGTAATGACCCAAACTGTGGTCTTCCTAAGCAACATATCACAGCCATGTATTTCCATTTCTGGTAACAGAGCTTCAGGCCTCATTACACACAGAAAGTAGACTTGCCCATTATATATCGCTATAGCATTTTCCTTAAAGAGAGGAATTTCCATTTGCTCTCCAATAGGACTGATAGATGAAAGTGGTAACATATTCTTATAATCCTTATTCTTGATATTGGTCAGTGATTTTAAAATTCCTGAAACAACACTGCTAGATGACTTTACAATAACAGGATATGATCTTGTCATCTTTCTGTCTAGCTCTTCTTGTGCAAGCTGTTTCACTGGGGTTATTTGGGAACATTTCACATCTTCAATTACTACGTCAGGACTAGAACAGTGTCTTGTTAAGTTTGGGCTGGTTGGTATTAAAGACTTTGGAAAAATGTCCCAAAGGGGGCTGAAAGCGTCTTCCGTCTTTATTACTGGCCATACATAAGTTACAGTTGGTATTTCTGTAGCCTGCCTTACTTCAGAGACATTTTTAGCTCTAGCTGACATTAGTTGCTGCATTTTAGGTGGGAAGGAAGAAAGTGGTATTGATGTGATTTTGGCTTGAGGTGGTATCTCTAGATCATGTTTTAAAATCTGCGCTTGAGGTTCTTCAGTAACCTTAAGAAGTTCAGAGATTCCTGAAACTGATGCTGTGTCTTCTTGGTCAGCATGAACTAGTGAGAGGCATCTTAGCAGAGAGTGCTTTTCAACTGAGGTTTCATTACTCTGAGCATTAAAAACTGTTGAGAAGTTTCCTCTCTGAGCAGAGGTCATGCCAACATTTTCTAGCATGTCAAAACTTCCAGTTGAAAAATCCTCTTCACTGTTCAGCTGCTGATATTCTAGCATCAGAGCAGATGTAGTACCGGCTTCTGTCTTCAGAAAAGCATTATGGTTTGACTTAATGTATCCTGTTTAGGCAGATGAGCTCCCACTACTGTGATCAGGCAGTTGTATACATTGGGAAGGCTTCCAGAGGAAAGAGAATGCAGAAGGAGTTTCAGTAGGTCTCATCTATCTTTATCTCTTTCCCAAAAGGCTTCATTTATGCAGGCTGACACGCTTAAAATAAAAGTTGATATAAATTAAAATATGACTATATATTTGTAAATGCACAGAGTGATTTTTTTTCCTAGATGGTTGTGATATGAAAAGTTAATGCAAAACAAATAAATTAAAAATGAGAAATATATTTGTGATTTAAGTATTAACTAAAGCTCATCTAGGCAGTAGGATTTTTCTGCAATAATCATTTGTTGTGAGATACTTCCAATCTTGAATTAAAACACCAGTGATTTTCTGCTCGCTTCAGTAGGAATTTGCCCAATAGTACAAACTGCTGGTGGACAGGATCTATTTTGTTTACATGTACCATTCCCTCATGTAAGAAGATGCAATCTTTGATACGATGCCATTAAAATCAATGCACATTTATAATAAAAATGGGCTTGATCAAAGACCTTTAGAACCAATTTTGCAGTTTGCTTCCAGAATTATTTGACTTGAGCAATCACTCTGAGCTTACACTACTCTCAGCTGTAGCAGAAGCAGACCCAGTAGCTTTGTCATGACTTTTAATAAAGACATACAAAAAATCAAACTCAGATGCTTATCCAATATATATCAAGACCTAAGCACAAGTGAAACTATAAAATGCTAAACAACTATAAGTACATAGTTGAGGCTACAGTGGAAGGAAACAAGAAATTAAATTTGTATCATGAGAAAGGCAAAGACTCTGAGATAGATTAAAAACAAATTAATTTTGAATTAGCTGAACCTATTCCAATGGTTACGTTCTCCTAGGAATAACCTACTTATCTTAGCACTACAGACTTGATTTTGTAGAAAGTAAACATAAACACTCACTTTATTTGCATGTCAATCACACAACTCTGAGGTGTTTCTTAGCCTTCCTGAATATCAAAAACCACAGTGAATTCTTGCCTCCATAACTGAAGAGGTTCTACTACTTAACTTACAAAAAGAAATGTAGTAAAGACAAGTTCAGGGAGCCTCTGTTTAGGATCATGTAAATTAACCTTCCTGAGTCCTTTTAACTACTAAAAATGAATAAATTGAAAAAAAAATTACATTTCTTCCTCATCTACGCTTTACCTCCTGCATTTATGATGCATATATCTAGATGTAATCACTTAATTCCAGGAGTCTAATCAAGAATAATTAGAAATAATTATATCAATTGTCAACAAATTATTTGAATAATTGATTGCACATATAGGACAAGTGAGACCTTCTGTAAAAGCAGAATGTAAATCCAATTTTTTCCTTTGCTTTTACTCACAAGTATTTTTTTTTGTTGTTTTTCACTTCTCATTTTAGGGTTTCTATCTACATCCAGCATTGTGATGTGAGTAATAAGGAATTTACTATTATCTTTCCCACAGTGGGAAAGTTTCCACAATATCCCTAAACAAAAACAAAAAAAGAATCCCATGGACATGAACTGTTGACACATACCTTAAAAACCAGAAAGCCTCAGAAATCCAGAGACACAGCAATTAAACTGAAACAAAAAAAAGGAAGAAAAAAGGTTTGTGGTTTTGAGGCAGACAAATCCTGGTTAACTGTGAAACTAGCTGAAAAAGAGACAAATATGGCTGCAGAAAAGAAAGACTCCTTGATTCTCAGAAGCCATAACTCTCTACTGTGAAGGCTCTGAATTGATTGGTGTAGTGATAGGGTTCATTGCCATAGTCTCAAATTTTGCTCTCTCGAGTCCTGTGCACCGTTTAAAGACTTTTTAGCTAGCTGTCATTGCCAAACAAATCCCACTGAACACACAAAAAACCAAACAAATTTTGCTTTACAAATCTGAACTATTGCATCTCTGATGTAGACAAGTTTCCTGAGTTCACAGACTGTTGAGGTGGCTCAGAGAGGTGTGATCTGCCTCATCCTTCTTGTAGGTGCCCAAACACCTTGTATCAGCACTGTTAAAGCAGTTTAGTTTCTCTTGCCAGCAGACACACATGAGCACACTTTGTGCCACTACTACTGAACAGTGCAGAGGATATATTTTTTGCTATGTTCATCATAGAGGTGCCAAGACCCCTTTACAGATTGCAACTGGGAGAGCAGGGAATGTAACCTAGATTTCTGACAAATTTTCGCTGTACTGATGGTGCTAAACTCGAGGCCTGTGAGCTTGGTATGACTCACTGGAACAATTATTTTGGCCTATAACCTGCACCTGCAACCTTCATTCCTGGGAACCATGAAGGAGACAGTGGCAGGTCTGGTAAAAATGTTTGTTAGTGGCAGAACATTCCCAGCCATCATCTTCCTTCAGGAGAACTCCAGGACACGCATGTACACAATATGCAACATACACTGCTCGTGAATTAAGCCTGCTAGTCCTAGGACTCTGATCTAGGCATGTCTGCATGCACCGATTTTTCAGTCATCTTGGGCACATTCATCTCCTCCTTTGCCTTTGGAAGACATTCTGTTTCTTGTTTGGACAGAAAATTTGGGCATCAGTTCTCTGTGCTGTCCCTCAGAATTAAATGAGCAAAAGCTTAGGTGCTTGACTGTGGTGGTTCTAAAATAAGACCACTCTAACAATCCCATGCATGACTGAGGACAGCGTTAAGGCAAATATTACATAAATTAATAGTCTTCAGTCCTAACTCTTTGCCGTGCACAGCAACCAGTAGACTGACCTTATCTATCAGCACCGGATGAACCAAGGAGTCTCAATTCCAGCATTTTATTGACTGTAAATAGCAGCAAATCACACTGATGAAAAATGTATTGTGCCTTACAGTTCTGGCAGTGCACATCTTACTGTACAGCAGTGACTGCAGTTGTGTAATTTTGTTAGGCCTTGAGTTTAAGAGATAACCACTTGTGTCGTGGATATCAAAGTCCTCCATCCAATTTAAAAAAAGGAATGACTATAATCACATACCTTAAAATATCCTTGTTTACACAGAAAAAAAATCTATAAAAAATCCTCCTTTCTTCCTCCACCTTAAAACTAACTGACTGCAAAGCCGAGCCTCAGGCTTAGGAAATAAGCAGCACAGATTTCCTTATTACTTCTAGGTTATGTATACAAATCTTAGCCACCTGAAGTGATTTTACAATCTAAATTTTAAGATTGTGACTCACTATTGCCCTGGCTTAATCGGAGATGAAGACAGCAAAGAGCCTTAAGAGAACTTACAAAAATACTAAATCTCAAATATTTTGCCTTATTTTGGATAAAAATGTGCATATGAATACTGCAACCGTGAATTTATAGGAACATTTATGTTCTAATTAGTTTTTCACTTGTAAAACTTTGGCTTAGCATCTTAGTTTGGTTATAACATTTCTTAATATACAGCAACAATTCCGGGGGGATATACAGCAAGGCTATCCCTGATAAAACTTGGATTTCCTGAAATACAGGCATGACTGCTGCTGGCGTGGCATAGACTATCTTTGCTTGGACTCGATCTTTGTATAGCCAAAGTGCCTTTCAGTTGTTACATCAGAAGTCTCTTAAGACACAGCATCTGCTTGGTTAAGTACCTTTATTTCAACACTAGTTCTACATGGAAGGGTCACACAGGTCTATAAAGCCTCTGGGACTTTGTGGTGTATGTTACAAAATACAGGTATGACACAGGTCACGATATATACTGTATGGTTTAACATATATAGTTCCTTTCCTTCTGCAACAGGTGGCCTGCACATAGGCTATCAGAAATGCTGTAATGTTCTGGGAGAGAGCAGTTTGGAGAGCGACTAAAATGGAAAAATATTTTGGTGTTAGTGCACTGTCGTAACAATTCTCTGACTTGGTGTCTCAAATGGTGGTCAAACTTCTTTGGTGAAGTGCTGTTTTCTGAGAAGCAAGTGTTAGTATTCAGGTTAGCAGCCTCTAAAGGAACCATGTTTTGCAGATAGCAATCCCTCCTCCAGGAACTGAACACAAACGGTGTATGTAAATCATAATGGAAAACACCCTGTGAGTCAAAGCCTGAATTGGCCTACTGCCCTCCCTCCAAAGGCTGTGAGAACTCTCTTTCATAGTTTTTATATCTCCCACAACCCTACTGCCCTCTTGTAGCTGAGGTTCCCCTCGCTGGCTCTTTAAGCAAGGCTACAACCCCGACACAGAAACTTGTATTAATCTTCACGGCAGAAGTGCCTGTGGTAGTGGAGGGAGGGCATCAAAAATTATTTAATTACAGCTCAGTGGTGCTTGTGAAAGTTTACCAGGGCTGAATAATCACCCCATTAAATGTACCATTCTACTGCATGCAGTTCAGTGCCTTGCACCAATCATGCTGTAGGGGACTAATTACGTACGTGTGCTAAGGGTCCTCCTAGACCAGTCCCTGTCTCTGATGGTGGTCAAAAGTGGAGGCCCAACCACAATTCACGAAGAGCGCATGCACATGGTGATACTTTCTTGAACACCCCCCAGCCTCCAACAGCCAGAGGTGCAGAGCCTTCCTGAACCAGCAACAATTTCTCAGTGGATTTCCTGCTAGCACCATGCTGGGCTGTGCAGCACCACCCACATCCACGGCAGCTTCCACCCCAACAGCAGTGCCTGGCTGGGTCGCATATAGCTGCAAAACTTCCACAAGCCCACAGTTTTGGGGACAAACTCTGGCCTTCCCAGTAAGGCTGGCGTGGGCCGGGCTGGGCCAGGAATGGTAGGAGGGTGTGCGGTTTAGTTACCATTACAGTCAGAGCGCAGGTGCTGTGCTAGAGGAGTGACCATCAACTGCTGCGACAACTGCCAACTGCGAAGAACCTTCCAGACCCGGGGGGGCCACGAGTGCCGGTGCCGGACACCAACCGCCGCTGGGCACCATGCAGTTCCAACAGCCACTCCCTCACCGGGTTCTCTTGGCCCCAACCACCGCTGCTGCTGCCCACAGGCACTCAGGCTGTGCCTTGCATGGCTGTAGCTGGCCCCGCCAACCCAACCTGCTTTCCTTATGTGCCCAATATCTCTCCCTGCCATGGGGCAGGGCCTTTCGTGTGATCTGTACTGTGGCACAAACACTCGTGTCTTGGTACCCAGATCCATTTGGGCTCCACAGGGCCACAGCACAGGGATCCCCACTGCCTGGGGCTGGCAGCTTCCCCAGTGGCTCACCGGACCCGCACATGGGTCCTTACCCTGCCTGTGGGAGGAGAGCTCCCGTGGGCCCCAGGTGCCCTCCTCCACCAGCCCCGCTGCACAGCCAGGCTGTGCTTCCCCTCAGGCCCAGGGCACCCCCCTGCCCCCTCTAGGGCCCAGGCCCTCACCAGGTGTGGAGGGCAGACATTACCTGGCCCACGCCTCCTTCCTGACCTTCCCTGAGTACTGTTTTCCCCCCACTGCCAGGCTGTGTTTGGGACACAGAGCAAAAGCAAACTTACCCTGCTGCGGCAGAGGCAAGCGCTGAGGCCTGCAGCTGGCCCTCCCTCCATCCTGAGGGCGCCTGGGCTACAGAGGGGCAGCCAGCAGCCCACCACCACCCCAGCCCGTGCCAGCCCTCCCTGCCTTGAGGAAGTGCTCAATGCTCAAGGCCACGGACACCGCTTGCCTCAGCCCAAGCTATTTCTCCTCAGCTGCCAGGCTCTGGGCGAGAAGCTACTCCCATGGAGGGGCTGTGACATACCACAGCCGTGCACCAGGGCCTCCCCCGAGGGCTGGCCAGGCATCACCAGCAGTCTGTGCTCTCTGCTGCTCTGCCACACTAGGAACTGTGCCAGAAAGTGTTTGAGTAAGCTGCCAATTTAATCTCAAATGCTTTAATCACGTGTTCACAGACTCAAAGACTCATTTGGGTTAATAGGGGCCTCCTGCCATCACCTCGGCCCACCCTGCTACAGCACAAGAGTTTATGCAATGAGCTGTAGCCTAGTTCACTCCCAGCATGATGGGCTTTGAAATGGCCTACAGTTTCAGAAAGTGCTGGAAATAAGCAAGCTGCTTTATTGTTCCCATCCAGTTAGCAGCTCCTCTTGGGAAACTGCTCAGAGCATCGTTGGACATTTTATTTTGCTCTAATGAGTGAAATAAAGCTAGAGAGAT
Organism: Grus americana; assembly: GCF_028858705.1. Taxonomy (NCBI): domain Eukaryota; kingdom Metazoa; phylum Chordata; class Aves; order Gruiformes; family Gruidae; genus Grus; species Grus americana. Next base: position 85,840,656 of record NC_072854.1, read on the forward strand.
ATAAAATAGATATAAAGTGGCCTGTGAGATGCATCATGAAGATAACCAGCTGGTGCTCCAGGTTTGAAAATCTTACCACCTTCACTGAATTTCTCCAGCAGTCATTAGGTTAAATTGAAGCTGAAACATGAATTTCCTGGGATTGTTCACTGTCAGCCACCTCCTGCCAAGGATTTTTACACTTAGAGGACATGTTTCATACCTGTCATGTGAGGTGAACACCTGCTGCCTCTGGCTGCTCATAGCTGTGAGGTTGCCAACATTCAGTATTTGTTCTTTCTTATTGTCTAAGGATGCCTGAGAAATCAAGGCCACTTCCTCCCAGTCAGGTAATAAAGAAGATAGTCCTTGCCCCAGAGAACTGATGAAGCAGAAACTTCAGAGAGAGAGTAAAGACTTTTTTCCCTGTTCCTGCTGACCTACAAAGTTTTGCTGAAATGATATCCTGCTGTGATACAGGCAGGAGTAAGGAGCATAAAGCAGCATATGTGGCTCTAGTACAGATAACTGCTTTATTGTGGGCAACCCCAGGAATGACCGTGACCTTCAGCACTGTCTCTGAGCATGAGAGGACATTCAACATGAGCCACTTATGTGCCTATCAGCAGACGGAGGTGAGAAACAGAAGATGGAAGGCATGGGCTGAAAGGCAAGGTAAAGAACAAAGTGAATTGCTGACAATTTTGCTCTTCCCTCTCATCTCCTCTTTGCCACCAGCTTTTTTGTGTGAGCTGAGAGATAGTGAAAGTAAAGGAGGAGAAACACTCTGGCTGACTGTGATCTGCCCACCTACAGCTTTCAAAGGCTAAGAAGTATTTTAGGGAAGATGGGAGCTGTGATGCAGCCTGACAGGAGAAAGGATGCCCAAATGTTAACCCTAGCTAGCGACATCTAACTGGGGACCAAAAGGGCAGTGGGTGTTCACATTATGTACATGTGTATGTGTGTGTGTAGAAGGGAGGAATTTAATGTGAAGCAAAATTATCTGTACATATTTCCTTCTTAAAAGAAAGAGTAGCTGGCCCTTCACTGTATCAGAACTTCTGCCACCTCTCAGCTGGTGCATATCCCTTCAGTTTAAGTAGAAACCCAGTAGCCTTTCTCTGGCATTGCCTTTTCTTACATGCCACAAAGCTGAATTTTGTCTTTTGGTGCTACTCAAAGCTCAGTCCAGTCAGTCACAGATCAGAAAGGGAGACATGGCAGGAGGTTGTCTGAGGATTTTTGAAAAAAAAACCATTTTTCTATAGCCCTTGGAAATTGCTATTTGGTGCAATCCTGGCTCATTGTCATGGTTTAACCCCAGTCAGAGACTAAGCCCCGCATGGCCGCTCGCTCACTCCCTCCCAGTGGGATGGGGGAGAGAATCGAAAGAGTAAAAGTGAGAAAACTCGTGGCCTCAAGTAAAGACAGTTTAATAGGCAAAGCAAAAGCCACCTGCACAAGCAAAGCAAAACAAGGAATTCATTCCCCACTTCCCATGGGCAGGCAGGGGTTCAGCCATCCCCAGGAAAGCAGGGCTCCATCACATGTAGTGGTTACTTGGGAAGACAAATGCCATCACTACAAACGTGTGTGTCGCCCCCCCCAGTCCTCCTTCTTCCCCCAGCTTTATATGCTGAGCATGATCTCATATGGCATGGAATATCCCTTTGGCCAGTGAGGGTCAGGTGTCCTGGCTGTGTCCCCTCCCAACTCCTTGTGCACCCCCAGACTACTCGCTGGTGGGGTGGGGTGAGAAGCAGCAAAGGCCTTGGCTCTGTGTAAGCACCCCTCAGCAGTAACAAAAACATCCCTGTGTTATCAGCACTGTTTTCAGCACAAATCCACAACATAGCCTCATGCTAGCTACTATGAAGAAAATTAATTCTATCCCAGCCAAAACCAGCACCCTCATGGATCCTCTTTCCACACCCTCAGCACTTGGTACCTATACCCTTGTAATCACTCATGGCCTTATGTCTTTGCCAAAAAATTACTTTAAGAAGACAGAAGAGGCAAAAAAATGTCAGTTTTCTCTGATGAGTTCCTGTGACTCTGTCTTTCTGGTAAGAGGGCTGCAAACCAGAAGGCTGTGTTCCTTACTTGCTCACAGCTTGGAAAGAGGGGAGAAGAATTTAATAGAAACCCTCTATTTGCCTTTTTCACATGGAGTGGAGAACTTGCTAATCAGTTAGGAAATAGTTCAGTGATAGAGCATGTCACAGACACTGAGTAGATATTTGACTTAATCTTGATGATTTTTTTTTTCTGCACAGCTGTTTTCTTTAAATGCTTAGGGAAAAATTCCAATTTCAGTGGGTTCTGGACCAAGTCCTAGCATATCAAGCATTTGCTAATAATATACTCGTGTTTATTTATCTGTTTCGGATGCTGATCTGTGACATAAATATGATATACTGCACAGATTTTGAAAAGAGGTGGCCTCCTTCAGCTTGTGATAAATCCTGGCTGGGAGCAATGCGTAACGTCAAAGGGGAAACTTGAAAGATGGGAAAGGGCAGGCAGCCCTCCACAGCCCGTACAGCCCAAGAGAGTGAGCCCTGGCCCCTTGCAGTGCCAGAACAAAGAACACCACACGCACATGATCATGGGCCTGCAAAGAATCAGCCAAAGTCTGCACAAGCCCCAGAATAGCAACTAAGTCCTGCCAGCGCGCTGCAGAGCAGAGTGCAGGCACTGGCGTGCCCAAGCTGTGCGGGATGTGGGCTCTGCGCAGCTCGGTGTGTCACCACGGCCTTCCCTACCTCCGCTGTCGGGATTTTTCCATCACCCTAACCACCTGAGCTCCGCATTCCAGCCAAGAGCTGACACTGTCCCTGTTCACGGGAAGCTGCAATTTGCGGTGCTTGCCAGAAGGTGGCACAAGATACTTAACGGTCTGCCCGTACCGCCTAGCATAAAATGGACTGACTTCTTAAAATGTCTGGCTAGCTTCTGCTTAGTCCATGCTCCTAATATCACCGTCAAGTGTATATACTCCATGATGAACGACGGTTCTCCAGATTTCTTACGGCACTGTAGTAATGCTTCTTTGCATACGCACAAAAAAGATTAAATATGGATCAGATTGTGTCTGGGTAATAAATGGTGCAAAGAAAAGGGTACTGAAATGCCAGCTCTTTTGAGAGCAGTAGAGTGACAGAGGAACTCCTGCTTGTGTCAGAAAGAGTAATTATCAAAAGCCAGGATCTCATGCACAGAAAAGGCACCCTTCCAGCTATTAAACAGGGAATAGTTAGTGACATATGAAATAAGGGCTCTTAAACATAAAAATGCATTAATACAGCTGCGCATACAACCTAGCAGGGTATCAAGCAAAGCAGAGGCTGAAGAAGCTCTATCTAGTGAACTTGATCTCATTGCTTCTATACATCTTCCACAGTTGAATGGATTGATTACACTCAAATATCTTCCTTTTTAAGTGGTTCTGCTTATTCCAGTTCTTTGCTGATGCCTGCTCCTCATTGATTTTACCTGGCTACAGTCACTAGGGAGCTAGAAGCTTCATGGTCAGCAGCTCTGTAATAAAGATGAGGGAATTACACCTCACACTGGCAGACCCTTAGGTCTGTGTGTGGCCCTGAACTACTGGGTCACAGGAGTTACCACCAGCTTTTCATCACCAGCTTCTTGTGCTTGGGCACAACTGTACAGCATGACTCAGTGGCATACAAGAGCATGGACCGAGCTAAGGACTGCTGTTGTAACCTCCTCTGTAGCCTGGGACACAACAGGGCTTTGCTCCATCTGCATGATATGATTCCTCATCTCAGGAGCAAAGCCAGCCATGCAGAAGTCCTGAAGACAGAGAAGAGCTGGAACAACAGGAAATTGGGGAAAGGGAGGGAAGGGCAGCTGAGAATGGACTGTGTACTAGTGCTAGCAGTTGCAACAGTTCTGTGGGGCTGCTGTACCTGCACCTCTAGCTCTTATAATTTAACAGGTCTGGAAACCCCCAGGGTCTGGGTCTGCCATTCTGGATTATATCTCACTGAGCTATAGACAACTGCATTCACATACTTGTGCTTAAACCTTTTATGTCTCACTGGCATCTGAATTCAAAGTATTTCTGCACTGAATTTACTCTTGCTTTAATGTCTGGCTCCTAGAAAAGAGACTATAGCATACCAGAAGAGACACCAGTTATTAGCAGCCTGTTGTATACAGTGCCAGTGTTGATATCAAGATTATTCTGGCCTCAGGGAGCACAGGGAGGTAAGGGATTTTGAAACAGAGCTACAAGAAAGAAGACAAAAGACACATAAAGCTTTGCTATCTCTTTCTGGCTTTGTTCCTCCATGCTTCCAGCTGAAATGCAATGACTGTACACTAAGCTTGGAAAAACCACAGGACCAAGAAGAATGTAAGATTATGCCCAAGCATAGAGAAGTTTGAGACTCCCCTCTGAGGAGCTGAGGGGAAGGCAACTGGCACCAGGGTAATGTTTCCTTGTAACATAATGCCATCTGCTGGGACTTGCTATTAGCAGATGAGGTAGTTAAAATGCACTTGGGATATATGAGTCCAGCAGGCCTAGAAAATACACACTGCCTGACAGCCGCCTTAGCACAGATTGAATGCAATCGCATTTTCAGTTAGCAACAATATTTGTGTGGTTTAATAGAAGCAGGTTTTAGAGATTTTTTTATTCCTTACTGCCTAATACATTGCCACAGAGTATGACAGTGTATATATACCCTATGCTGTGTTCAGACTGGCTATTACTACTGTAAGCTTTTCCCTCTGGAGTGAAAAACCAAAGTTGTTGTGTCATGACAGGGCAAATGAAACTTGCATAGTGATGCTGTGTGAAGCACTACAGGTTGCCTAACAACATGCTTCCCCAAGGACAAACAGAAGCAAAAATAGAGACCACAGCACCTGCATTCAAGATCGTCTCTTGAATGCAAAGGCTGCCTGTCATACAGGGACGTGAACGGCACATGGCTTTGCTGTTCCTGGTGCCGTCCCAGAATGGGGACACTGACACATTGCTTGGGTTCCTCCACACTCCTCCTGATGTGGGGAGAGCAGCGCAGGCTCTTCAGAGCTGGCTGTTTACCTTGTCAGAGAACCCGAGATGCTCAAAAGAAAGTAGGCAGTATCAGAGAGAGCACCCACAACACTGGAGCTAGCTCAAGCCATCTTCAGGTTAGCTTGCATGTTGCAACAGTAGGGACCAGTGTAAGATTTTGACTCAGGGAATCCCTCCACTGTTTCATACAAATTAGCATACCTGGGAGAAAAGTGTAGCTCCATTCTTGTCTCACGGGTTGGAAGTGGCATTTGCCTAGTAATTTATTGTGCTATCACTTCTCCTTGTATTTGGCACCTGACCAAATATAGTCAAAGTATTAAAGAAAAGCAATACAATGTATACTGTGAGCGTGGCTGCATTAGGGAACTGCAAGGCTTCCGAGACCTTGAGTCGGATGCTGGGTTCAATGCTGCATCACTGGTAAGTCAAGGACATGTTGAACAGTGTATTGGTCATTCCTGTGTCATCAGTGGATAGAGAGTGGTGAGGATAGACTTGCCCATGAACTTGATGTTCTGGCTAGCAAGTAGGATTTCCTACTCACCGTGATTCCCAAAGGTATGATCCTGGAGGCACATTTGTTTGTGATCTGGGTTTGCTGGTTGAGTTGAGATCGCTTTTATGATTGAGAATGTAAGATGCTGGTGCCAGTCTTGTCTGGGATCAAATCCTATCCTAACATGTGATTCCCATATAGAATGAGGTCAGATGTGGAGCTGGAAATTTCCCTGTGTTGTTCCAGTGAGACATTTGTTCATATAGATTGTGTTTGATGACAACAAAGTCACCTGAATGCGGGTGTTCTGGTCTTTCTCTATTTTTATTCTTTTGGTCCCTGGGGAGGCATGGTTTTAGGCAACCTGGATGTTTGAGGTATTGGGGTTTTTTTGAGTGTCTAACTGTTTCAGGTTGGCTGACTGATTTATACCACTGTGTAGGTTGCTGCTGAGGCTTGGTTTGTGCCCCGTTCCTCGTGTGTGGTACTTACACAGTGATGTATGGGCTGGAAATCTCTGCAATAGGCACATTATGCTGCATCTTGTTTGATAACAGCCCTTTGGGAAGATGAGCCTTAACTGTCTCGCCAGCCTCTTTCCTGCTTTTCAATGCATGTGTGTTGGCTGGAGACTGAAGTTCTGTTTCATGTGATGAGGTAGCAGGCACCTTTGCAAATATACATTTGAGTCCTACTTCTCTCTTTTCAGTACCTGCAGTAGTGAGGTATACAAATCTGGCTTGAAACTGTAATGGATGTGCTGAGATAAATGTTTTTTGACAATGGTCCTTGGGGAAGGAATTGTCTTGCTCTGAATAGCTATGCGGTATGTTCTTTTTCCTATTTTGGAATATCCTTTCACATTGCTGTGCCCCATGAAAATCATGTCACTGGTGACCTCAGTGATACTGAGTGCCTCAGAGGCATTAATTTGATTGTGAGAGGGTGACTGAATAGTCTCATATGCTCTGTAGAGGTTTCAGACTCTTTCAAAAATAAGGCTTTCAATCCTATTCCTGCCATGTGATGCCTGCCATATTGAGATACATATAATATTTACATATAGCATGTTTCAGTCCTGTAATGGATGAGTTAATATTAACTGTGAAGATGACAATGCTTTAAAAAGAAACTCAGGATGACTGTGCATCTAGTTTTGAAATATCTTTGTACCCTGCAAATCCCATGGGAAGCATACACTTTAGTGACTTGTCATGCTGAATGCTTCAAGTTGATTAGATTTGTTGTTTCAGGATGGCTAATAGGTTGCTTGATGACAGCCTCATCGAGGTTGAAATCATCAAGAAAGAAAATACTCCTACAGCATCTTGTGTGGACCATCTACATTTCTGTGTCATGGTTACAGTGTACTTACACCTGTGCATTTGAATTCCTCCATCCTCACAAATGCTAAAATTAAGAGACTTGCTGAATTTATTTATTGAGATCTGATGTTGAACTGATCCAAAATACTGTTTAGCCCATAACAGCATTCAGTGTAAGAGTATTATTGGAGGCGTGACTACATCTGGCTCATGAATGAAGACAATGTACTTTAGTGAATTAAACTAGGATTTTTGCTCTGGAGCATTTATTCCCCAAGAATGCTGATATCTACCGTACACCTTGCTCCTGCCTAGACAAATATGTTTTGTGTGTGCTAAGACACAGACAGAGCAGTTTATTTGTTTGGAATACTCCTCATTTTTTGGTCAAGGTGCATGTGAACGTATACCTTGCTTATTTCTGTTTTGTGGCCATGCAGGGACAAAACGATTAATAAATAACAATTACTTGGCCTAACAGCTAACAGTCAATGTTAACATATGACAGTGTGTGAGACTGCATTCATTAGAGTGCCAATTTCTTTAAGATTTCCAAGCTCTGGGTAAGGTTTCTGGGACATAGCAAAGAATTTCAAACATTTTTCTTTAAATAATCCTGTTTTAATCCTACTGTCAAGTATGGCGGGTAGCAGCAAAGAGCAGCGCCTAATATATGGGTGTTCCCCTCCAGACAAGCACATTTCTCCAGTATTTGGGATCACTATTATTTTCCTTAGGTCCTTATGAAAGGCACCTCTTCCCCACTTCATTTAGGCAGAACTAGCAAGCAGTGGGGTAATATCTATCAAAAGACACAGGTGGCAAAAAAGTTGGCTTCTTGTACAAATTGTACATGGTCAGAAGTAATTGTAGAAACTTAGGAGTAAGTCATTAGGAGTAAGTCATACCCCTGAGCTATTTCTTACCATCCCCTAACTATTAAATCAGCAGGGATTAAGCTGAGCTGTTTTACATGCCCTGAAACAGTTGGCAACAGCCAGCAGGGCACTGCTGAGGGCTGAAGGCACAGCAGTTTTATAAACTGTTTAATTTTTTAGTTGTAGGAACAGTCTGCTCCAAGATTATGATCCTCAGAATGTCTGGCATGCCCACTCTGAAAACACCTATGAAGTTTTCTTGGATTATTATTTCATGTTTTTAATTGCTTCAAGCTGCCTGAGTGTTGTTAGAGAGGAATAGTTTAGTCATTACTGCACACCTGCGAACATCTCAAACTAGGTACTCTTCCTTCTCAGAGGTCTGACCTAGAAAGGATGCTCAGATCACACCAAGCACACATGGCTTCATGCAGAACACAGCTCCCGCTGCTTCTGTTAACAACTGCTGGAAGGGTTATGCTGCCTTCCTCCTCACACTGTAATTCAATAGGCTGTTGTCCAGAGCACTAGCAGTGGAGAAGATCTGGCTGCAGTTCTTGCCCTTACTTGTGAGGATTCAAATCACAGCTCCTGCCTCCCACCTATAGCTGGACTTCCAAGCAGAATTATTATGAAGATAAATCAACTTTGTGTTTATTCCTCACCAAGAAAGGAAGGGAGGCAACCCCCAACAGCCCACAGACTTGACTTGCAACAAAAGCACGAAGGCGCAATGTTTGTCCACCTGCAGCAGAAGCTTCCTGTGGCCATAGGATATGTGGGAGGGGATTATGGGCAGCATGTTGCACGTGGTTTAGGGACTGCTGCTCCAGAGGTTCCAGCCATGGTGATTGTATTGGGTCTGAAACGGCACATGGCATGCTAGGTCAGTTGTACTGGGCCTGCCTGTGCTGGAAATTCTCCATGAGATCTTGTAGGGTCCTTGTTGTGATGCATTTGCTACCTGCTTCTTTGGACTTGGCAGCGCTAGGTTAACGGTTAGACTTCGTGATGTTGAAGGTCTTTTCCAAACCAAAATGATTCTATGATTCTTATTTACAGCCATACCTGTCATTGGGAGACAGTTTCCAAAAAATAACAACCTTCGATTGTGTGATACTTTAGGTATGATATGCAAATTGCTCAGATAAAGGGCAGGTAGTCAGCCTTACTTAACTGCCATATCTGTTACTCTTGGCATTTATTTCCTGCAGTTAACTGTTAAACAACAGCTGTTCCACTTTAATGAGCTTTAAAAAAAAGTACAACAGCTCATTATTTCTGTCTTTCCTAACAGGCCCATTTTAGAGGCCCTCACTTAGCAGCTCTTGTGATTCATGCCAAATGGCACTCATTTCCATGACTATTAGGATCATTTGCAGAGTGTTACACATAACACAGCACAGGTTTGCAGTGAAACCTCTCTGAAAGCTTGTTTTTCTGCTGGCGATGGTCTGTATCACAGCAGCACCATGACCATCTGTGGATCTCCCTGCATCTGTGCGAACAGAAGCACTGTATAAAATCCAAAAGGTTAAATGAAAAGATCTACTGCCAAGTGAAATTTCCTATTTCTTGTGAGCAGCTTTCTTCTTTTTAATGTGTTAACTCCATCTCAAAACTTCATAATGGTAGGAGCCTTTGGTTTGCCCCTTATGTGACATGCATACATACATCCCAAATAGACAGGCCATTTTGGTTGCCTAAGGAGAATGAGTCTGCTGGGACAATCTCCAGTTTAATTCTCCAAATACCCTAACATGTAGCTATTTTGAAGGCAGGGCAAGGCATATACGCAGAAAGAAAAGCATTCAGGACTTCTGGGCTTCCCTCTTAGGATAGCAAAGAAGGCATTCAGCTCAGTGTGGATTCTTGAACGGGGCAGAGCTGCCATCAAGACTCTTACCCCGTACCTGTCCCTACACAGCTGGGGTGAATGTGACAGAAAGCTTGTACCTAGTTAGTAATGATGTGTGAGGATTCATCATTTTTGCAGTCCTCACTGTTTGGTTTGAGGCATGCACTGTGCAGACTTTAGCTTCACCTAGAGGTAAGGCACTCCATGCATTCAAATAGTAAGCAAAGCCAGGATTGCAAGTTAAGACAGAGCTCAATGAGGAGGTGATTAGCATCCTTAAAGGAGTTTACAAACTCAGGCTGAACTTTCTGCAATGACTTAAGGAAACAAATTCACTCCAGTTTCTATTAAATCTTTCAGATTGCCTCAATCAAGACTCTGAGGGCTGTAAATAAGCAGAGATTAGCTTTGTCACTTTCGTGGCAAAAGAAGGGGCAGTGAGCTGTGACAGCGCACATGTGAATTACAGGGACTGACTTTTAATTTTGCAAAGGAGAAGGATGCCCTAGATAACCTGCTGAGTTACCTTCCAGACTGACTATGATGTTATCTCCTGTGGCATCAGGACTGAATACAGACCACAGATTTATAGGTGCAAATGACATATGGTCTTACCTTGGCGAACAAAGGATTTTTCCCTTCAGTGTTCCCTGTGCTTTGTTTGCCTTTAGCCTCCTGAGCCTCCTGCTTGTTGTAACTGCCTCACCAATACCAGCTTCTCGTTACACGCTTTCCCAGAGACTAATTTGTTGCCCAGAGCAATAGCCTGAGCAAGTCTGGGGACTGAAAAGAGATATAAAATTAAATCCCAGCAGAGAAACTGCCTTTGTTCTTTCCCAGAGAAATGAAATACCAGTATATCCTTGCCAGAAACAAAGGGACCTGTTCCTCGCCAAGGACACGAGAGGACTGAATGCTGCTCCAGGCTGCCGGACACCCCGGTAGGAACAGAAAAGCAACCGTGCCTTGCTAGGCAGCCATTACCCTTGTCCTCAGGACATCAAGCAGAAAGCACTGCTGCCATTTTGAAGCTCAGGTTTATTTAGGTTTCTCCTTTCTTTACATTTCTAGTTGAGATCCCAAGCTTTTCCCAGGATTTATTACAGCAATGTGCATACCCAGGCTGGTGAACTGCACAGGCCACTCTTCTGCATGGCAAGTAACCACGCTGTGAGAAGGACTGTTCATTTTCTGCTAGAAAAGCAATTTTTCAGAAGCTTGGCAGGGGAAGGAAAGGGCCAGCAGAAAGATAAGACCAGCCTCTGTCCCGGAGCTCTGTAACATGACCGAAAAGCACCAGCACACCACAAACGCACACCACCTCACCCGCCCAACTGCCACCCGGGCGCCAGGCCGCGGCTGCCGGCCGCGTGGGGAGGCGGAGCCTGCCCCAGCCCCGCCCCGACCCCGCGCGGCCACAGAATCTTCCAGAGCCCCGCGTGGGGCGGTGCGGTGGGGGTGGCTTCTGCTGGCTTGGTTCCTCCGTGCGCCGGGAGCGGGGAGTGGAGTCGGGTGAGGCTCGGCTTCTGTCGGCGGTTTTGGTCCGGGCCGCTTGGTAGGGGGAGCTGGCAGGAGCAGACGCCTCGGGAGGGCTCCTGGCTGTTCTCGGCGGCGCTGCGTGCGGATGAGGGGCGCTGGCGGGACCGGGGCTGCTCTCTGCTTGCCCAGGGCATTGGCGGTTTGTGCTCATTTTGTGTAGCTGTGGTAATCGGGCAAAGCCTTAGGAGAGAGGTGCTTGCCTTCTAAATCCATGGATTTAATAGTCTGAGTGTGTTTGTTGTAGTAGAGCTGATGCACTGGATGGTCATTCAGGGCAGAAGGTACTTTCAGGGTGTTGCAGGCTTTTATGAGTCTTAACTTGCACCAATTTGTGCAACAAATGAGTGTTGCTTTAAAAATATTGAACCCCTTGAATTGGATTGTGCAGGCTGCTAGTATTAAGATCCTGTAGCTAAGTTGACTTCCCATGTTGCTGACTTTGGTTCCTTTGTTTTGCCAGCACAGTGGCTTATAGCAGGATAGAACCAACTTGGCACTTAAATTTTAGAGGCAAGAAACTGGATTGGGCTTTATATCTGAACCAGTAACTGACCTCTGCACAAGGACAAATCTAGGCTTCTGTTGCCAAACTTCAGCTTGGTGCTTGTGATTACTTCCTCTGTTCACAGTGGTTATGGGCTGAGTGGAGCAGCAGTGCTGAAAAATGTGTAATTCTGGGAGGTGTCTCCAGGTAAGAATTTGTGTGGTTCTCTGCAGAGGCATACTGGGATCCAGTGGCACTGATCTGGTCAGTGCCTAAACTGTAGGCTTTGGTCTTAGCCTGGTAATAGTGCAGGTGTTTTGATGTTCTTTTGTCACTGTCTAGAAGCAACATCACCTGGCCTTTTCCCCTTTTGTTTGTTCCAGAAGAATTAGGAATGTATCAATGTGCAGGAAGCAGTGCATTTGTGTTTCGAATGGTTGTGTGTTGTGTCCAGTTTCCCTCTCTGCCCCCAAGTTTCTACATAATGTTTGACAAATTAGGTAGGAGAACCAGGTGTGTCTGTGAATCTAAAGTGACTAGACAGCTGTGAATATTGGATATGTTTCCTGCAAAGATACCAGTGTGGTTGCTTTCTTAATAGCACAGCTTGCCTTCCTGGAAGCTCACCTTGTGATAGGAATGTGCCTGCCATGCAGTGGAGATTCTGTCAGGTGGTGCGAAATGAAAAAATCCCTTTTTTGTTCCTTATTTGGCTTTATTGCTTTGCTTCTGAAGTCTCGTGCTACCTCTGATTCCAAGTTTAGTTCTTTGCTGCCCTTATTGATTGTTATATGTTAGAAAATAAGGAAGAACCTTAATTAATCTGTACAAGGACAAGCTGTAGTCTAAATTGAAAGCTGCCACGTTTTGCACAATGTTTAGAGAACTTGTTGAGGATCTGAGAGACCTGGATGTTAGCTTTTGTTTAGAACAGGGTCATAATCCTGTTATTTCAGGCTATTACTTTGTGAGAGTGGTTTCTCTTCTAGAGGTTTTTTTTTTTTTTAAATGGACTTGAAATAAACGATAAAGCCCTTTCATGGAGACAGTCAAAAGAAAGATGATGACTGATGCCACGCGGACTGCCTTCTAGCGTTTTTTTCTTTTGTAGGCACATTCAGCCTGGTAGCCTTCCATAACACAGTAAATCTGATCAGAAAACATCTTGAGTCAGAGCAAGTCTTTGTTGCCTTACTGCTACCTCCCCTTGTTTTGGGAGCTAACAGATGTCAGACTTTGAGGGCAAGCACTTAGGAAGACTGTTTCATTTTGATACTGGTCCTAGTCCTTATGACAGGCCTGTGGAGGAGTGCTGTCAAGTGAGCTGCTCAGTGTAGCAGCTGAAAAGTACTGTACAATGCTGACGAGTAGATTTTTTTTTCTTTGCTTAAGCTTGGGCGTCACATAAAATGAAGCAACATGAAAATACATGGTGCCAGATTTAGTTGTAATGTCATCCTTTTCAAATTGGCGGGTTTCATTATGTCAAATTACCTGTAATTTCCCTCTGTTATTCCAGGGAAGGGGAGGTATGTTGGAGCAGGACAATGAAAAAAATGTGTTCGGGAGCTAAAAGCATCGTAGCAGATCTTGTGGGATGTGAATTGGAGCTCTCATGAGGAGGGAGGTAGTAATTCTCTCCCGTGGAGCAGAGCAAAAGACCTCTTAAGTCCATGAAGTATAAATCACCTAATGTGTCATGTAGCTTTTACCAGCTTTGTACCTTTTTTGCTCATCACCCACGATGCTGCTTGTACAAAGTAATTCTGGTTAGCTGTAGGTTTGCTCCTGCTGGGAACACCAGCAAATTTGAGGAAAAGAGCTTTAGTAGCTGGCACAAAATTGGTACCTCTTGCTATGGGAAGATCAGGAGAAATTGAAATGAGATGAAGCCCTTCATCTAGTTTCAGGGTAAAGCAAAGTATGTAAGAATATCTTTGTGCCACCAGGGAGTACCCGAATATTTTAGCATGCTAGCCTACTCCATTTGCACTGAACAAGACATCTTGGTAATTCTTACATACACTACTGCTACAACAACAGTTGTTTCTTCCTCTGATGGTACTATTTTATAATTCCTTTTTCAGTTAGTATAAGCATTTCTTTTTGTTTGAAAGAAGAGACGACTTCTTGAAGTATTCTTGACAGAGCTGAAACGAACAGTAAAAGCTTGCTCTCTGCTTCCGTCTAATTACAGTCAGATCTCTAATGACTGGCACCATGAAATTTAATAATTTTTGTTTGGGTTCTGATATGCTTTTTATGACCTACTGTAGCCCAGAATTGGCACAGATATATAAATTAAAGGATGTGCTGTGAGTTTACTCAGACTTTTGTCACTGAGTACTCTTGTGATAGCAAAGCAATCTACAAATTCCTGTGAGCTGTTGCTCCTTTGAGTTATGACATTACTGATCTTTGGCAGTCTCTCAGGTGTTATTCTTCAGAGCAAACAATTTCTAATCTAGCAGGATGGTATACAGTCTCACTGGGGCTTGAGTTACTGTGCATGTTGCCTAGGTCATTTGGGCAACTGGGACTTGTTTTTGATGGACTGATGCTCCAAAGATCTTTAGCTTGACCTGAGAGCTGAGCTAAAATGGTTATTTTTGGTAATAAATTACTAGCCATGAGATCAGACTGGCCTACTTACAGGCACGATACCTGTGAAGTCAGGAAGCTGCATGCAGTTCTGAAGAAAAATGTCACTAATTGAGACAAATAGAGGGATATTAAGTTTATGTGGAGTATACCACTTGTTTCAGACTATGTTACCAGGCACCTTCGCTGCAGGAGTATAGGGTTCTGCCTCTGGAGGCAGACTTGTACTTGTCCTCTGGCCACTGCCTCTGTGGAAGTGTGTCTGATGGGGCTCTGACCACTCAACACTACAAACTAATCTTTTGGCTGTTGTCCAAACCCGTATCTCATGGGGCCCTTTGCCACAGCATGTGGTTACTCTTAAGCACCCATTTAGAACTGCACTGTAATATCGGACTCTGGCAAGTGAAACCTTTCTAGTCCTTGTAGAGAATTTCCTTTGTTGCTTGTAAACATTTATGGGTACTATCGAAATTCTAATTAGTGTCAGCCCTAATCTGAGCACTTCCTTCCTCAGATCTTGGCTTTTTAAGAGAATCTGCTTTATTCTGAAGGAGACTTTTGTGTACAACAGGTGCACAGTATCAGGTGGGAAGAAGACCAAGAGGGATCACTTGAGCAGTATCTTTATATTAATGCTTCTCACTTCCAGATGGGAGCTCCTGATTATCTCATTAATTTCTTTGCTATTAATATCATTCCTGTACACATTCCAGAAGCCATAATGATAGTAAACCCTTCTTCCACATTATTTGTCTACCAAAATACAAAACAAGCTAACAAAACTTGGTGGAATTGCAAATAGGCAGTATTATAGGGTATATAAATAAAACTTGTGAGAACTGACTTTTCTGTTTCTTCCTTACAAAAATTGCAATGGAGCAAGTTCCATCTTGTTTGAACTTCTAGGCCTGGTGTTTTTTATTAATGTGATGTGTCCGGCCACAGTGTGCCAAAGGCAGCAGCATGCATTCCTGACAATATGAACTGTAAGTACTGAACATCATAATTTTACCATTTTGTTCCATGTTATGCTTTATTTTTAGATTATTCTAATAATATGTTTTTTACCTTAGGTTCACAGGAAAATCAGGCTATTTAAAAATGTTTTCCTGTGAAGCATACTCTTTAGTGGCTGTTCTGATCCTTTGACTATTTAAAGGTAATATTTTTCAGACTGTTTCATCCTTATTAAAATTTTAAGTCTCTACTTCATATTTTGTTGTATTGCAGATATGGTTGCAGTCAAAATAGAAAAGTAATTGCCTTTTGCAGCCTTTTTCTTAATTGGCTTACTCCATCAAATGTTTTAGTTAAAGAGCTTTCAGGAAAGGCTTGGAACTCCAAACATGTTGGTACTTAGATGTAATGGCAGAGCTAATACCTAGAAGTGTTTGCTGAAGTTTGCCAAAGCAGCATTACCAGGGTTGGAGTTGCTGCTGTCAGTTCACTTGGCAAAATGTTACTGCTTCTGTTCTGTGGTTGCAGGGCCTCATCTTGCAGTGTTTAGTCCCATGCTGCTGTTTCTGCTATCAGACTCCCAATATTGGAATTCACCAAGAAGAGGGTTTGAAGAAACCTCTGTCCTTCTAAAACTTAACAGGAGATCAGACAGACTGGGGCTAGGAATTTAAGGATTCAACTTTTTCCTCTGAGTTCATTATTTTTTCTACTTTCCTGTTTACGCTAGCCTGCCATACCCCTTGCACTTATGGTGCAGCTTAGTATTCAGCTTATTTTCTTGGATTGCTCTCTCACTA
Organism: Grus americana; assembly: GCF_028858705.1. Taxonomy (NCBI): domain Eukaryota; kingdom Metazoa; phylum Chordata; class Aves; order Gruiformes; family Gruidae; genus Grus; species Grus americana. The sequence goes on from NC_072854.1 coordinate 85,856,638, forward strand.
AAGTGTAATGTATTTCTTGCCCTATAACATTTAGTTTTTTCATTTGTCCCGCATGAGTGACTTTCATCAAGTCACCATGAAGAAGGATGCGTGTCAAACTGCTCCCTCTATAATACATGTAGAAAACATTGTGGAGGCATTAATTCTGACAAGGCATTGTAATAGCAAAAAATGTGAGATGTGGAGATAAATTTCACCCTTCAATGTGAAAACTGACTTCCGTTGTCAGACTTAAGTCAGAGTATAGATCAGTGATGGAGTACAGGCTTTTACTCTTTTACACCATTTCTTTGCAAGCACTGAAATACAGATCTAAAGAGGTTAGGTTGCAGCATTGGCTGTTTTGGGATCCCATGGCATGGCTGAATAAATTGGAGAAAAAGTTTGTTCTACATAAATACAAGTAAGGTGATCGAGAAAATGATATTTTTAAAAGATGATTCTGCTGTCAGTTTGATACTTAAAATTGGGGACCAGATTTTACAGGGTGTTATGGTAGCCACAGCTTGAAATGTTGTTTTGATTACCTGTATAATTTTTTTTTTTTAAGGCTGGTACCAGAGTTTTCTGTGCTTGTAGATCAAAAGACATTTTTGTAAAACTGAAAGGGTTCATGAGTGTATTCTTGGACTGAAAATCACTGGATGTAGACTTTGCTGCTTTACTTGTCTGTAAAGTACTTGCTGTGCTGCTAATATAACCACTGTCCATTTTGAAAGAATTATCCCTAAAAGTTTTGAGTATTTGCAACTCTGAACACTGTATCAATATGAACAGAAAAGTATGTGCTGATCCGTTGGTGATCCCTGGAATTATCCCACTGATTTAAATGGTGCTTATGGTTAGAAGTGAGTTTGTGCAACCAGGTCTGTAACTTCTAAGCATGGCCCTGCGAATGTTCTTGGACTGTACCGTTATGACAGTTCTACGTGAGCTGAGATGCTTTAGGCATTTATAAGCACTTAAGATGAGCTCGTTAAACTGGTTCTGCTACAGAAGACATGACTCTTCTGGTAACTCATAAACCCCTTGGAGATGTTGTGTTAGCATTTTGTTGGCAGGCTGAACATAGTCTTTGGAAGTATTATTTTATACCAGCAGTAAAATCCATCTAAGGACTTACTGCCATGCTGGTGTGATACTGGCTATAGCCATAGAAAGGATACAGGGTAGTGACTGGACCATGACTCTTTGGTACTGAACCACAATTTGTGGTTTCATCTTAGCCTTGTTCAGCCTGCAGTTTAAAAAGCAGTGCAAGGGCTGAAGAAGACTATCCTTCCTCTGTCTCTAAATAGTACTTCCTTCAGAGGAAAAAGTTGCGACATGGGAGCATGGCGAAGTGGCTTATTGTTGTTCAATTATTTCTTTACCTTCTTTCAGAATTCTATGCATCATATTGGGGGCAGTGTTTCACCATTGCTTGTGAGACTGTAGGAACGAAGTGACTTGGAAGATGTATAGTAATGAGCCAAACACCTGTTCTGAGTATTTTTCTGGTTGTCCTGTTGAAGTCTGTAATATAGTTCCTGGATTATTGTAGCCTGAAGAAGCAGCTTAAAACCTGGGCTACGTTTAGCAGAGTTCTCTAAGTGGACCAGAGTTTTGTGTTGGGGCAACAGGTATACGCAGTTCAGGAGTCATTTAACCAGGGACAGACTGTCTCAGCATGTTAGTAGCGTATGCCCTTCAGCTCCTTTAAAGAGTATACTGTTAAGAAACTGGTATGTGAAAGAAAATGGCCTTTTTTTTTTTTTTTTTGTTAAGTTACTTAATGCCAAAGGTGTTAGCAAAGTCCAAGAGCATAACATAGCTGACTTGCAGTTGCTCTTCTTCAGTTACATGTACCGTCGCTTGTTGGATTCTTTCAGTGCAGCGTATTGCCTGAATATGTGTGGTACTCAGTAAGAAATATCTTTTGGTACTCAAAAATTAATCAGAAGTTAGCAAAGGGCTCTTTTTCTGGAGGGAACTGCAAAATTCTGGGTTGGACATGTCCACACTTTTAGGGATCAATGCCCTACTTTAATTGTTAAAAGGTATGCACTGCTTTGGAGATGGAGATCATGTCTGAAAAGGATGTATCCTTTTAAAATCATTATAATTTTGTAAGTAAGCATCATCTATTTGAGATGTGGCCTGTTCAGGACTGAGCAGTCTCGTAAAAAGCAGTTGTTCATTGTATCCTATTGCATGTGATTCTGAGTGGAGGAGGGACCCATCCATGTCATCAGCATCGTGTCATTCCACTGGAGCACAAACCCTGTTGGATGCTACCAAAGGCAGGGAAGGGGGTAAAATCTGTTCCTGCTCAGTAAATCAGTCCAGTGGTAGTGGTCTGTGCTGTAGCTGGGACACTGCAGCTGGTTTCTTTTCAGCTACTGGGACTGAATTTTGTTGAGGTCCTCTCATGGAATGCATCTTAACATTTCCATGCATATCTCTCTAGAGAGAATGCATATTTGGAAAGGAAACTTAAGATGAAAATAGATGTCACCAGTTGAATTTAAATTTTGTATATTTTGCAAACTGTCATCTTTGTGATACAGTGCATGGTGAGCAATTAACATTGCTCATTGTCTGTAAACAGGACTAAGATTTTGTTTCCTACTTCATATGATTGTTATGTGAAAAGAGTATTGAGTTCCTAGATGCAGAATTTGGGTATTAAGTGTATACTTCATTTTCTGTGAAAATAGGCACTAAAATAATAAGTAGAATAATTGTCTTGCAAAAAGCATGAGAAGTGTGAAAGTGAGGTGCTCTGATTCTGTTATAATATAATGGCGACATAAGTAGCTTTGGAATTAAGGTAATGCTTCTTTGCACAGGGATTGGTTCTTTCACCTTGTTCTGAACTTGTCATTCCTGTTGCGTTTAGTGAAGAAATCTGTTCAAGTGTTGTATGCGAAACTGTGGGTCAAAGTCTGTCCAGCTGTAGCTTACGTCATTGTGACCTGTGCAGTCAAAAGCTGCCTTTCTGGTAAAACATAAACCAGCTCTTACAAAAAAGTGCATGCTACTGAGACCTGTGGTTATCAACAGGGTTTCTGCTTTCTCTCATCTCCTGTCAGTCTTTACTTTTCTGTTTAAATGTTATCTGCTGCTTAGTGTTCCCATTTTCAAACTACAGGGAATGTGAGTCTTTCTCCATACAGCAAATTACTTAGCACTAGACCTGGTTAGAAGTTTTTTAGATGGAAATCAGAAGGGAATTTGTGTCCTTTTGTGTAGGACTCCTGTAGTCTTAAAGACAATGTGAGAGTAGTCCCGGCAACAGAAAATCCCAGTGGCTGGGACAGTCCCTGGGAAATGAGGAAATTCAGGGTAGTGCCTGCTTTCCCAGATTCAAATTAGGGTCTTAATTTGAATCTACTAGTAAAGAGAATCGTGTTGCACAAGTTCCAGTGATCTGGGCAAGTATCAGTTGTTGGTCATTCTTCTTGTTGCGAGAATTGGGAATTGCAGCCTTCTGCTAGTGAAAAGGGTGCCTACTGGAAATAGACATTAGTGTAATAAGCTATGAACATCTTAGAATTTACTTACAGGAGCCTCTCAATAACGTAATGCTTATCTGGAGTACTGAATTGTTTGGAGTCAGCTTCCTTGCAGTTTTTTCAGTATCCGTTTTGTTTTTTCAATAGTCTGTGTAGCCCACACTTTGGTGGAAAGCAGACTAAGTTGTTATACAACACCCATTTCCATAGCCAACATTTTTCTCCGTCTATGCGTATATCCCTTCTGTCCTTCATGGTAGGCTGCTTTGTCCACAGTAGCACCTCTTTGTGGAAAAGGCTTTCTCCTTCTAAGCACCAGGGTCTTCAGGCAGAGATTTGTTAGTATCGTTGTCATTTCTGTAATTCAGTTCTTGGGATATGTGAGGAGACCTGGGCTATCATGTTACAGATCTTTCTCCTTTTGTACATTAAGTTTTCGAAGCCTGTACTGTGATTCAGATCTGGTGGGAGGTTGGAAACCTTATGCTATATTGAATTAGAACAGCAAAAAAAATTCTAGGCTATATAGCGTACTACTGCATACATTAATTCAGGCTGTGCTAGGAGTCGGTACTGGGACTGGTGCTGTTTAACATCTTTGTTGGAGACACGGACAGAGGGATTCAGCAATTTTGCCAACAATACCACGCTGTGTTGTGTGATTGACACACCAGAGGGAAGGGATGCCATCCAGAGAGGCCTTGACAGGCTGGAGAGGTGGTCCCATGCGAACCACATGAAGTTCAACAAGGCCAAGTACAAGGTCCTGCACATAGGTCGGGGCAATCCCAAGCACGACTATAGGTTGGGCGAGGAATGGATTGAAAGCAGCCCCAAGGAGAAGGACTTGGGGGTATTGATTGATGAGAAGCTCAACATGAGCCGGCAGTGTGCACTTGCAGCCCAGAAAGCCAACCGTGTCCTGGGCTGCATCAAAAGAGGTGTGACCAGCAGGTCGAGGGAGGTGATCCTGCCCCTCTATTCCACTCTGGTGAGACCCCACCTGGAGTCCTGCGTCCAGCTCTGGGGGCCCCAGTACAGGAGAGACATGGAGCTGTTGGAGCGAGTCCAGAGCAGGGCCACGAAGCTGATCAGAGGGCTGGAGCACCTCTCCTGTGAGCACAGGCTGAGAGAGTTGTTGTTCAGCCTGGACAAGACAAGGCTCCGGGGAGATATAATAGCAGCCTTCCAGTACCTGAAGGGGCCTACAGGAAAGCTGGAGAGGGACTGTTTGCAAGGGCATAGAGTGACAGGACAAGGGGTAATGGCTTTAAACTGAAAGATGGTAGATTAGATATAAGGAAGAAATTCTTTACTGTGAGGGTGGTGAGGCACTGGAACAGGTTGCCCAGAGCAGCTGTGGATGCCCCATCCTTGGAAGTGTTGAAGGCCAGGTTGGATGGGGCTTTGGGCAATGGGGTCTAGTGGAGGGTGTCCCTGCCCATGGCAGGGGGGTTGGAACTAGAGGATCTTTATTTAAGGTCCCTCCAACCCAAACCATTCTATGAATTGTGTAATGTACAAGAAATAAATCAGAAAACTCAAAGCCATGTGAAGTCTCCTTTACTGATACCAGTTACTAATACATCTTGCACCTTAATGCTGCGCCTGGGTACTGTCTGTACCATGCCCCTGTTTTATTTACTGATACAGACAGAAAGACTGCTTTATAGCCTGAGAGTCTCTTTTAATGTGAACACGCAGGATGGATACAGCCTGAGGGATGTAGAGACTGATGTGCCTGAAAATGGGATTTAAGTGTAATGTGTCTGAATACAAAAACAGAGGTACAGAACACCTGTGTTCGGATAGCCGTGAATTCAGCACTGAGTGACTGTGAGCATCAAGCAGTGCTGCTCAGACTTTGCAGAGCCTTACTTGGAGGCACCAGGTAGTCTGTCTATGTTGCCGGGTATGCCTTCAGTATGTGTACGTACAGAAGGCTGGGAGCTAAGGGCTAGTGTCTGTGATTCAGTGCTCAGAGGAAAAAACACTGATGGAAACAGACCAGAAAGAATAAGAAAAAGATTATGTACTGAAACAAGATTCTTTTATTTCAGTGCAGTACTAAGAAATAGGAATGAATGGAAGTACTGAAACTAAAAAATTAAGCAGATGACATACATTCGTGTAGTACTAGGAATCCTTGGATATCAAAGCAGTGAAAAATAATAGCTACAATGTTGCAGCATTAAATAAATATTTACACAGCTTTAAATGAATGCATTACTTCCTTGATTTAGTGTAACATCATTGGTAACTTAGTTTCCAGCAGTATAATAGATTACCAGTGACAGTGCTGTCTTAACTGTCAGTCTTGCAGCCAGTGATTTCCTTACATTTAAAATGCACTGGTACAGCAGCAACACTCTGTACCAAGCCACCTCTCCAAAACCTCAGCAAAACCAAAGTGAGCCTCTATTTCCCCCCCCCTTTTTTTTCCTCTTCCAAAAGAATAAATTGGCTCAATTCTGTGAATTATATTAAACTTTGGTTACGTATAGTAACACTGTAAACAGTGGGCCCAGTTCACAATCAATTAATGTGAACTCATTGTATTAAAGTCATGAGAAAGTATTGTTTAAAAAAAAAAAAAAGATTGCTACATTGTCATCCTGCAGCACCAAATACAATAGCTGCTCAGTTTTGGACTCTTTCAATTAGAGCACTATTTTTTTCAACTCAAATCAGGACATGTCATCTGCTTTCTGAGTAAATGTAAATGAGTTACATTTTCAAAGGTATCAAAACATACCGACATAGTGGTTTGCAGCAGAGTCAATAGCCCCATTTATAGACTCAGTGATTTTTTTTTTTTAAATAAGCAAACATTAATTACATAGGTATTGCTGTGAACCAAGCCCATTGTCTAAAGGAAGCACATTTCTTGCCAAATTAAAAGTCTTTACATAAAAACATGTTTTTATAATGGATTTGAACAGCTGCTGTATAATTTATCCTGCTTGCACTTTGTACCAACACAAAATATGGATAAACATGCAGTAAAATGTAGCATCATTTAGAAAATAATGTGTAAAAAAACCCCAACATTCAATATCTTATACTAAAGCATTTACACTGCATAGGCATTCATATAAGGATATAGTATAATAAAACTTATCAAATATACAAGCATGCAGCAGTTGCCTTATATTTATAGTTCTAGAAATGACCACACATTGATTTCCTCAAATACAAATTGGATTATCCAAAATAGATTTTGCAGCCACTCTCCTTTGCAGTGGCAAACTATGTTCTTGTGTGCATTGCAGATACTGACCTATATAACAGGCCTAAGCTATGCCACTGTATTGTACACATCTGTGATAAATACTGTGTTTTGAAACAGGAAGGATAATGAGAAGTTATCCATACTTCTCATAGTAGACCTAGGAGACTACGCAATGTTTGAACAAAATATATAAGCATATTTATTGTATTCTCCTTAGAGAGTAACACTGCAACCTTGCCACATATATAGCTACTGCATAAGCTGGCCATGCAGTTTTCAAAATAAGTTTAGACAAATTTTTCTATTTGATATTTTGTTTCATCAGAAGAGGTATAATAGTAAACTTACATAGTATGTTGTCTGCTACTTTTAGATTGTGTAGGGAAATACAATGCAGTGCCAGAGTCACACTCAGAGATTTAAAATAGTTTGCAGAGAGGTCTTCTGTTATCATTTACTCTTTTGAAGGTGGTGGTGTTATATACGGTGGTGAGCTTGGACCATCTTGACCATCACAAGATGACAGTACCCAGATGACACCCTCCTCTGTGGCTGAATGCCACCTGGAGGGTAAAGTTGAGGTCATGTGGCTTGAAGCTGGCTGTGGTTTTGACTTGTTATTGCCTAGCTTGGCAGGTTAACCTGGTGTGTGACTCCAGGATGACAGTGAACAAAATACCTAGAGGCAGAGCTTGTGTTAGATGAGGTTTGCAAAGTTGGGCTCTAGATCCTGATACAGGTTTCGGATGTGCCAAGGCGAAGTTGGATTGAGGAGTATGACTTAAAGCCCTTTCCCCATGCAGGTGTTTTTCCAGTAGTGCCTGCATTCTGCTTTTGCCCTGACTCCCCTTGTCTTCATATATAGTAATTTGTATGTCTTTAAACAATATGTGCATGTTCTTTCTTTTTCTGAGCACTTCAGGTAAAGCTAGTGGAAGTAACCTTGCAGGATGTTACAGCACCAACGATGCCAGTTGCAGGGATTCATCCCTGTGTACAAAGCAGCAAGGGATTCAGAAACAGCACGTAGGAAATAGCTTGAAAAGGAAAAAAAACAGACAAGAGGCAGAGGGGGAGGTAACAGAAGGATTTGCCAGTGAAAAAGGGGAGTGAGGAAAGGGAAGAGGGAGAATTGGGGCAGTGGTTGCTGTTCTCTTTTTTAAAGGAAAAAGAAAAAATAAAGTATAATTCTCTCTGGAATGTTTAGTACAGAGAGAAACATTGCTTTCCCCCCCCCCAAAAAAAATATTGAGCTTTGGCACACATAATGCAGGAATGAAAAGGCGAGAAGATGGCTTTAGTATGTGCTATCAGAAACTGTTACATTAATGTACTTCTGTGCTGTGGCCAGGAGTTTATTTTGTAGTTCATTATTGTGAGTCTCTATGTGTTCATGTTTTTATTTTCTGGTAAAGGATATGTGGCCCTTTCCAGAAAGAGCTGTACTATTTCATGTTAGTCTTAAGGATGGGACAGCAGTGGAACAAGTCATTGTACTAGAGCTGTTCCAAGCTCTTCCGGTTCACCTACTCATTTTTCTTCTGAGGTTGTGTCTCTGTGCGTATGTGTGTGGGGAGCCTCAGCTCTGTATTTGGTATCCGATATAAGGACATTTGGAATCTGATATGGGGGCATCTGAGTGCTTTTATTGTATCGGCTGGCACTTGGAAAATGGGCTTACTGTTTATTTTAGTTGGCTTGCTGCCACAGATGTGGCTTTTCTGCCTTTCTCCAGATTTGTTTGCTAAGAGCTCTGTGTTGACATCTGAAGACACAAATGCTGTGAGAAGTGACTTTTTTTTAATGATTATTTGGCAGTAGGGTCTGTATAAATATACACAGAACTCCATATTTTTGCCTACCTTTTAAGCTGTATATGTCCATAGATGGACATAAGATTTTTGAATGCTGAAACCTTTGTACAACATACCAAAGCTAGTGGTTCACAGACCTCATGCTGCATCTCTGTCATATTAAGAGCAGCAGTTTAGATGTGGGGACTGTCCACAAATGTAACAGTGTTTTGGTTTATAAACTTCAGTTTCATTAATCTGAGGTATTGCACTAGCCTCTCATTCTTTCTCCAATTCTCTTTCTTTAAATGTTGGCAAAAATGAGAATGCATTCTGGTTTTAATCCTGATTTCTTATGCATTTTAATACTTGTACTAGATTTTTTGGGTTCCTCACTGAATCTGCCATTCATTTTTCTTTCCACAGGGAAAATACTTGTAATCTATTTTGTAAATTTCTTTGAAGAATCTGGAGATTGTTAAAAGCGGATGTCACAGCTGTCTTGAGTATAGTGAGAAGGAGGAAAAGGAGCTCTCCTGAGAAGCCTGACAGTTTGCCACAAAGAAGTTTGTCACTAAGCTGAGAGCCCCAAGTTCCCACAGGTATGCACCACCTTTTGAGAATTAATAGAAGTTGGATGCATAAGATCTTTGTTTTCTTTAAGTAACCTTATCAGCTCTATTTCCAGTAGCAACCTGGGCTATTCGTTGAAAAGAGGAGACAGTGCATTTTCCATTTTTACTTGTCTCTTCCACCCCTCTTACAAAGTGAACAAATTAATTCAATTCCTAAAGACAAAGGGTGTTTGACCTCTCAACTTTCCACGCTGAAGCTAGCCACACATTTCAGTCACTACAAATCTGGCTGTATGTTTTACACTAGAATAAAATGAGGCCACTAGAAGAGGTATTTATATCACCAGAGGAACCTCTACCTCATTTAAAATTTGCCAAACATCTATACCCTCCTGGTCCCCCGCAATCTCTTCTTCTTCCAGATTTTGCATGTGTGTCTCTCCAGGTGAAGAATTGTGTGAGGCACCTGGCATTACATGTTTGACCTTCTTTATTATGCTTTCTCTAGTATCACAGTAGGTGAGGGATCTCTCAAAGGGCAAAAGCACATTGAGCAGCCAGCAGTGTTCATCAGAAGCAGGTAACTGAAAATATTTTGTTTTCTTTGCTCCTTAAGCAATGACACATGAAAACCTGGACTGGGTTGCTGAAGAAGCAGGAGACAGTGAGAGGACAAGTGAGATTAGGAGAACGGCCCTCCCACCTTTAGAAGGAAACAGCTGTCACTTCCAGAAGCATCCTGCTTTTCTGTCAAGTTTCAAGAAAAACATGAATACAGGTACAGTGTCACTTGAAGAAATACAAATAAGGAATAATATTGAGTAATTGAGCAAATCCACTTGAAAACATTTGTTAGCAAGTCAATAAAATGTTCCACACGCTTCCATTTGAAGAGCTTCTCATTTCATCTGTTATATGCTGTCTTGCTTAGACAGTGCTACGTATAATGATGCATGCCTTTAACATAAAGATTCCTTCGCTATTAAATCCCTCAAAGTTATACTTGAAAATAATTCTAGCTTCTAAGTCATTTATGAACTTTATATTGGAGGATTTTTTTTTTTCATTTGAGTGTGATTAATTTGTCAGATTTGATGGCCTGATACTTGTGCTTAGTTTTCACCAGTTTATTAGGAGTTCCAAATGGTATCTGACTTGACTATATTTGTATATTGAGAGAGCATATGCAAATGCTGCATATGATGTGAAATTTGAGCCACGTGCTGTGTTGTAAATCCTTGCTTCAACAGCACTAGGAACTTCTAATGTACAAGAGCGAGCCCCATTTCAAATACATTTTTACTTCTCGGTACCTGCTACATAGAAATTGATGGGATTTTATTTATGCTGATTTCTTTCTGTTAAGCATAAGTTTGTAATTGTTAAAGGTTCCCTCCTGATTCTGAAAACAATCAATCATGGAAGTTGGAGTTCACTCATATTAAGAGCAGCAAGGTGGATGCATAAGAAATACAGGATTTTTCAGGGAAAGGAACAAAATAAGAACATAGTCCAGGGCTTTTAGGCCAGCACCCAGTCCATTTAGTCTGATTCAAGTCGGTTTGCCTCCGTAGGTATTTCCCTCCCTTCCTCTCTACCCTTACTACATTTTATGCTGTTGCAGAAGGGACAGATGTGAGATGCAATGCCCAGCATGTGTTCACGCAACGCTATTGCGATACATATAATTTGTATTATTCACATTTGTGGCCACGCAGTATAAAGGAGCACAAAAATAATCCTCCAGAATGCCACAGTTGTCAGCCATTTTATTATATTTTGTTCTATTCTGTAGCCTGAATCAGCCATCAGCCTGATTTCTGTTCTTAAAGGGAAAATTATCATGTTAGTTTAACAGGATTAAAAAGATTTATTGAGTCTTCTGTAAAATTGCAGTGTTTAACATGGTGTGAACAAAACAGAGCTGACTCCATTGACTAGAGCAGAATAATTTGCAGGCAGAATTGAATTGCGCTCTTAAAATCTAATTTTAACAAGGTTTTCTGAAATGGGCTGCAGTAGCTTGATTTTTGTCCTACACATATTTTGAATTTTAGGGAAAACCTAACCTTGGTGTGTTAATGCTGTTGTAGCATATGGAGATGGAATAGAAATGTGTTTTCATGAAAATCCCATTTAAATTACTGGGTTGAACCACTCAGTACAGCTGGATTCTTCGTTCAGATTCTCTGTAAATTCCTGATCTCAAGGTAATTCAAACACACAATTCTCACAGACTTTTTCTTTGAAACCCATGCAGAGCTAATCCAAAAGGGAGGCGCAATATAAAGCTCCACTGTGTTATAAGACTGGAGTTTATCTACTGACTTCAGCATCCGCAGAGCATAAAGCATGTGAGTTGTTCTTTTCTTGTCTAAACTATTTTGAATGAGGTCTCTTTAACATGCTAGTTTGGCAAGCTTCTAAGGCATTTGTGCAAAGTGATGATGCAAGAGCAACCTGATTCAACACTGAGAAATTCATAAATAACATCCAGCAGTAATTAAAGTGAGAAACTACTAAGAAAAGCAATCACTCTACAGTATCAGTTGAGCTACTATACTCTGCAGTGTTAAGTGGAATATGTTTACTGGTGCATTCAACTCAGGAGGTATCATTGTGAATTTTAAATATACCAAGGATTCATTTTGGTTTTTACATAGATTGAATTGGATTAACAGTGATTAAAAAACCATGAATATAGAAACATATAGAAAGGATAGGAGTGGAAGAAAAACACAATGCCAGCAATTACCATCTCGAAACATACTATACATCTAGTCAGTATTTTTGTATTAAAATGAAGGGTTACTTTTGAAGTCCAAAATGGTTTTTAAGGTAACTTAGCACTCTATAAGGCCATTCTCAGGAGTCAAGTTCATGATATTCAAGATGGGGATATTTATAAAAGACTTCAGTTTGAAAAACTGGAATAGCTAGCTGATGTCTACCACCTTAATGAGAAAGGCTGCGCTGTTTTCAGTAAGTACACACTAAAGTCACAAAAATACTCCTTGGATTAGGGTTAAATTGGCACTTAACATTCACACAGTTCGGTTTTTATGTATGCAAAACTCAACAAAGAATTTAGGTAGCTAGTGGTATAGCAAATAATGGGCAGGTCTTAAAAGTAGTATTCTGAGATGTTTTGTACTTGTTTCTCAAGCTCTTCTCTGAACCATCTGCAGAGCCTGGATTTACTGGAAGGAACACTGGGCCCTGTATTCTGTAAAGCTTTGTACAGCATAGCCCCAAATTCAGTTTAAAGATGCACTTTTTTTTTTTTTTTTTTTTTTAGAAAAAGGTGAGGAGAAAAAAAATCAGACAAAAAATTGAATCTGTTCCTGTCAGGGTACATCTATGGCCATCATGCTGTGACACATAATCTAGCTTTTCTGGTCGTCAAAGAGAAGGTGAGAGTAGTTGTGGATACTAGTTCATACTTCAGGCAGAAATACGTGGTAGCTGGCCCAAAGCAACTTGAGACTAAACATGCGAGAGCTGTGAAGTAGCCACTGCATGATTTTTGGACTTTACCCTGTGCTTAAAGGAATTTCTGTGGTTTTGCTCTTGATATCAGCCAAGTGTTGGGGGAATTCAGATTTTATTTATTTTTACACCTTGGCAGGACAGAATAATTCACCAGTGTTGTGGATTAGTTGATAATGAAGACAGGAGTAATTTGTGAAATTTAATTTTAGAACTGGGCTTGGATAAAAATGCTTAGGTTTAGATGTGCTTGTGGTTTGGACCAATATCTCACATTCAGTTTTTGTCTTTTTGTGACTCTAGTTTTAGGTACTAACCTGTAAACATCACAATATGTAGTCTTTTTACTTAGAAAGTTCACTGTATGCCTCAGTACCAGATACCAGATCTTTAGCAGGACTTACGTGAGGAACAGTTAAACAAAAACTTGTATGAATAAGGCACTAGTAAATGTTTGCAGCAAACAACAATTACAGTCTATATTCTTTAAGAATAAAACCGTTCTGTTTAGGAAATTGCCTTTGACAGAGTTACCAATGCCAGTTAGAAGGGGGTTAGAGAAAGTGCATCTTTTGGATTATGCCTCTGAGAACCCACTGAATGCAAATCCCTGTGCAACGGTGATACTTGAGAGCGCTAAAGCGAGAGGAAACTGGTCTAGATTCTGATCCCTGCTTAAACCAATGTGAAATCACTGTAACGGATTTACTCCAGATTTATTTGCGTTGGTAGAAGTATCTGAAGCCAGAATCGAGACTGCTGTGGCAAATCTAGTTAAACAGTAACAGTGCTAACCCAAAATAATTAATTGGCTAAAATCCCCTTAGCTTCAGAAAAGAATCTGATAGTTTTAATTTCCTACTTGCTGAAGTCCAAGGATGCACTTTGTCTTTTGGCTAATGTAACAGACCAAAGCCTTCTGTACTACTTTGGAGCTGCTGCCATTCTAAACAGTTTTTAAAATATCAATGCATACTTTATACCAAATGAAACTTGAGTCTGCCAGTCCATTTGTAAGATGGCTGACTGCTTATTTTGCATTAAAAGTTGTTCGAAAAAACCCCAAACTCTTCCATTCATAAAACCAGAACATACTGCCATTTTTAAAATGTACTTTTACATATCAGTTTTTTGGGGGTTCATTGAAGCACCAGAATTTGTTCATCAAGCCAAAAAGAATGTACTTGTAAACTAACTGATCTGGTTAATATTTGTGATTGTATTTCCCTAGGATCTGTTCAGTAAAACTACTACATCTGAATCATTCATTTGGTATACTAAATAGAAGGTCAGTGGTAACTCCACAGTCTGATTTCATCACTAAATCCTGCTTTGTAAACAGACAGCTTAGCTTTATCAGCTGACAAATTTCTGTTGCACTCAGATCTTCCATTGCTTGTACAAGATATTGTGTAAAAAACATAACACATTTCTAGTATCCATAATGCAAGAGGGAAAAAAATTACATTGATTCATTCCTGTATATTATTGCCACCAGGTGCTACAATTAACAACTCTGGACAGTGGGGTTTTTTTGTTTGCTTAGGTTTTTTGTATCTTGTGTAAGGACTTGGTATTAAGTTTATCTCAAGCTTTAAGATCGCCCATCCATGGGGACCTCAGAAGCTTTACAAATATCTCAACCACCTTTTAAAAATGTGGTGGGTTTTTTCTTTGTTTCTTTGGGGGTTTTTTTAGCTTTAACTGCTAAGACTAAATTCATTGGTGGTGTAAGTAAGTTGACTGAAATTTTCACCAGAAATCAGTCTGGACTAATACTTATTTCTTAAACAAAACAAAAAAACCCCAACAAGTAAACTAAGTGCTGGGGATCTTTCTCCCACACTTGCTATACATAGTCTAAAGTTATATACAGAAGGAAGAAAATACAGAAATTTCTCTTCACAAAGATCTTTCCTGCATAGCAACTCAGGGAACTTTTTTCTTTTTAGGTATTTGTTTCTTACATGAATGTCAGAATATATGCTTTTCTATGTGTGTGGGAGGAGGCTAATAAATGGCATGTGTTTATCTGAATATTAGAAAATGTTAGTGAGCATTAGAGCTGTACAGAATCTTTTCTCTAAAAGTTGACAATGTTCAGGGAGATGATGTAAATCTTGGCAATTGCAAAAGAAGCAAACATTCTTTCTCAAAAGCGTGCCTTTTGCAGTCATAACTAGTTTTGTGGTGCGTCTCTGTCTCTAGCTGGCAATTTGAAGTTGTGCATATTTTACCTTATGAGAATTTCCTAAGCTGTGCTTACTTTAAAATAAATTTGAACTTTTTTTAACCTTGTAAATGGAACCTGTGTTTTGAAAGTCAAGGTGGGGTTTTAACTTGTTCTTAAGAGTCACGTAGCACATTGGGACATGGTTGATTTTCCTTCTTTTTTTGCCCAATGCTTTTGAAGTGTGCCTTCAGTAACGTACAGCCAGGTGAGAAAAGTCTGCATTTTGGAAAAAGTTCTGTATATTTGTCATATTTAACAAAATGCAGAATGCAGTTTTGCTTTCATGGCCGCATTTCTTCCAACAGAAGCAGAGGGCTAGTAATGAAACATTTTTGTTAGAAAACTAAGCTATTACAGCTCTGACTGGAGAAAAATCTGTTGTCAAACATTTATACATATTTTTTCAACAGTTGCTTCTTGGTGCAACTGAGTTGTGTTTGTAGAGGCACACTATGAACACCAACTGAAACTGTGGCCTAAATGAAGGCATTGCATTTCTGTTTGTGCTGATGTATTCACCTATATGGATGACATTTTAACAAAACCTGCCATTTCACAATTACTATTTTTTTAAGTAAAAGTTAGGAAAAAACCTTCCCGGTGTAAAATCAAACAAAATGACTATATGATCATTTAGCAACAATTATTGCATGATTTGCATAACCCTTGACCTTCCTAAAAAGCAGTATTTGATCTTTCTATATGCATTGGTTTGAAAATGAGTCATCAATGCAACTGCTGACTTGCACTTGATAAATATTTAACTTGGGGAAGAAATTTTTTTGAGATTAAAAAAAAAAAAAGTCCTGGGTCTTTGCTGTTAATACAGAGATTTTCATTGTTAGATGAAACATAGTATAATTGGAAATAACTATTATGTTGAAAGGAATCCACATTACTTTGATTAAAAATCCATTTATCTGAGAGGCTTTAGGGATTATGATGAGTTTGATGAGGCCAACCTCAGTTCCTCAAAACCTTCTCATACTTTTAGGAGACAGATGACTTATCAGTCATGTAACTCTAATGTATTTTAAGGCTAGTTAGAAGACATGGAAGTGTGATAAACTAAATGCTCAAAACTAAAATTTGCATGACTGGGTATTTATTTAAAGGGAATGATTTGTATGGGTGAAAGTTTACTTACTCCTTTATGTTTTCTAATACAGTAAATCTATCATCTACTTGTATGTCAATAATAACTGATCTTAGAATGCCATTTTATATCTTGAATCTTGGTTTTGCCTCAAAGTTCATTCTAGCCAGGATGGCAATTAGGGAAAGTTCTAAAAGTGAAACAGAAGAACTGACACATGCTGTTAAATTCAAACGCGGAACATTAAAATTAACATGGAAGCAGAAATGACATTCAGTGTCAGAAGTAACAAATTTGAAAGTCTTAAATAGATCAATATAGAGAATATAGTTTAGACAGTTTTTATATAAGTGTGCTTTTTCCTAAAAACACCCCCCCAACCAAACTTCTTTTTTTGCTTTTTAAGTCTTTTGTCTGTAAATATGAAAGAGGGTTACACCCCATTGTAATTCTTCATTGCCATATTAAACAGTAAAATAGTCTTTCTAATTCACATTGCTCATGGCAGTCTTATTTGATGTTGCTTTATTAAGTTTGTGATTAAAGCAGTTTGGGATTTTTGTTGGTTGTAAACTTTTGGCATAATGTGAATACCAGTCCCTTTCAAAAACAGCCTTGAGTTGCTTAATGATGCTTGTGCTGTTCCCCGCGTCTGCTTGGTTGATAACAAGGCCAGCTCCAGCATTCTGCGTAAATGCATTTCCTACCCAATCAAAATTACCTACAAGTAAAGGCAGGAATATACAATGAGTTTCTAACATTAAAAAAACCCCAACAAAACAAGCGATCTCCCTAAACGCAATCCAGCATGATACAGTGTCATTTCCCCCTACCTGGGCAGAGACAGAAATAAGTCTTCTATACTAGTGGGAAAGAAAAAACTCCATTATGTACCACTGTGTAGTGCAGATCGGTTCTGGAAGTTCAACAGTTCTAATCCTTCTTAAGTGAAAACAGGTTCTTTTATTTATTCAAAACTAACTCACTCTTCCTTTTGCATATATTGTATTATTACTCCATTTACTTTCCTCATCAGCCTTTTCAGTGCTAAAAATGAAAATATTTTTTTGCCATATAAACAGTTTAAAGTAGATGGAATGGATAGTGGTTGCTCCATAAGACTGAGCCAAACCAATAGATCTCTTACAGGTTATCCACTGATAGATACTATTTCAGGAAAGAAAAGCAGGTTTTACTGTTTTTATGACAGTTGCTACCACCTTTGTTGAAGTCTAAGGTAATGAACAAGCATGTCAGATCCTGGTGTTAACAAGGCAAAGAGGGTAATTGGATTAATGCAAAACAGGTAAACCAACTTATTTCTTTTTATTTCACTAAAACTATAACTATTTAAGTTCTACATTTATAACACATGCAGTATTTTGGAGAAAAAAATGCTGTCATTAGAGGTCATCTTTTAAAACAATATCTGAACATACATAAAACATGAAGGTATCTGAGAAATCTATACCCTTTCTTTCAGCATCATTTCAGCTACTTCATAAGGAGATGTTGAGAATTCTAAAGTTCTCAAGGATGGTGAATTGAAGCCTCCTCATTTCTTCCTATGCTTTCAAGTAAAAGACATATCGCGTCCTTAATATGCATTTGTATTACTTTCACACAGCTTTGATTCTTTCTTTCTTTAACTTATATAAATCTAAGGATCTGAGGACTATGGGGAAAAAGAAAACCCAACTCAGCTAAGAAACTTGTAGACAAGTTATAAGGTACTGAAATTTGATCTGGCTATTGGAAGGAATTTAAAATGGAGTAAAAAAATTATTTGGGGGGCTCATAAAACATTTGAGAGATGAGAGAAGAATAGGCTGCACTATTTGAAGTGAAAAATAAGATTTGGATAGGTGAAGAGAGGTGTGTGTGTGTTTAGAGCCCATCAACGTGAGCTTTTCAGAGAAGCTCTTGGTTGTCTCTCTGCTGCTTGGGATTCTCCATTCTCCCTGTGTGCATAGGCATGCTTCTGGGCTGCACCCTCTGCCCTCCCTCACTGCCTCTGCCATCACTGGCTTTGCAGTAAGTCAGGGTGAGGAAGAAGGAATCTAAAGCATCAAGCTGCAGCATATTAGAATGCATATTTTCTCTCTTGACTTTATAAAATCTCATGAGTTACTTTTTAATTCAGTAGCAGTTTTCTGATCCTGCAGCTCATGCACACCTCAAGCAGTCAGATTTTTTTTTTAAAGGTAGTTTTTAGCATGTATTCAAGGACCATTGACCAATAATGGACTTTTGCTAGGTGCCATATAGCGACTTGACTTAAATACATCTTTGACCTAAATTATCAATTAGATATGTACCTAATGTTAATAAAAGGAGGGTATCTGAAATGTCATGTTCATAAAGTGTGTTGTATTTGTTTTCAGTCTGTTCTTAAATATTGAAAGCAGAATGGTGCTTTTGAAAAACTGATTCATGGGGGGGAAGAAGGAGGTTTTAAATGAGAAAAGCCTCAAAGCTCATCTTCATCCAGGTTCCCGAAGAAATGAGATATTATTTTAATGTAACAAGCATATTGGCTGCAGATTCCTCATGTACGAATGGATGTTATTTCAGGCTTTTGGGTACAAACTAGAATTTCTTGAGATGTGGTTACTTACCAATGTATGCAGCTCCATCAGTCACCATATACTTGTTACGATTTAATTTGGGAAGGGAAGTGTTCTTCTGTTCTTTAAGAAAGCATGCACTCTCTTCCTCAAGGTCAAAGAATTTCTGCCATAAAATAAAAGAGTGGAAGTTAATGAGAATCGTTCTATAATGGCCAGAAAAAATATGGTCTGTTCTCTATTGAAAATGAGTTAGTGCTGCAGAACAGCTTGAGTTTTTATAGCAAAGCATTAATTTTAATAAAACACCACACATTGTATTTCTTTCTAAATTATAGTTTGTGATACTCACTATGCCTTGGCATTCTGAACCACACGAATTATATGGCTACCACACACTAAAAGCAATACAGTGCCAGGTACTAAAGGCTAGGAAAGGAACAAAAACCCCATCTTTGTGTTCTTCATGGTAAGAGCCAGGAGCTTGTCTTTAGCTCATTTCCTCATTCATCAGGGGACATTGGGGTTTGAAGTCTGCTTAAGGATTTGCAGTGGCAGGCACACCAACAAGCTGAATTAATACCTTTATATTACATATTGCATAGTTTCCAACAGGAAACTTGCTGATTTCAGAAACTTCTCGGGATTAAATCTGATATGGAGAGATCAAATTTACTAAACAAGAGAAAAATGCATCTGTTTAACCCTTAAGGGTGAAGGCTGAGTTAGATTTTTTTATTATTTTTTTTAGCTATATGCACTCCTTGTCTGCATCAGTGCCAGACAAAAATGAGATTTCCAGTACAAATCTAAGTATTGTTTGTTTCATCAAGGAAACTAATAGCTAGAAACAGGTTAAAAAATTACAAGTAGAGAATAACATGATGACGGAAAAATTAAATATTTACTGCATGACTGGGAAACATTGATTGAGGTGATGGTGTAGCTCCTCAGAACAAACGTAATTCACAATATAGTACTGATGTAAGTAACTGGCTATACATTGCATCCACTTAAGACATTGAAAAATAGTATTAAAAAAACCCACCCCAAAACTCCTTGATCATTCTTTGTCTGTTTTCCATGATATAAAACTAATCTCTTGAACCAGTGCTTTTTTTCATACAAACCTTGAACGAATCATTTTAGGTTATGGAGATGTCTTTCAGAATAATCTTACTACTTTGAAAACCCAACTGTAAAATACTAAATTCATTACTGAAATGTTGTGATCTCTGTGGTAGACTACATCATCAGTTTGATTAAATCAAATAAGGGTGTGTGCATAGCGCACAGGCAGTTAGATTTATAAAGCATTCTTTACCCAGGGAATGACGCAGGTAGGTTTTAAGCTGGTTTGCAGTAAGCTGCTTGACTATTGCAAAATGTGTTGTTACTCATTACAAGAAACACCAGCTTCAGGTTTTTATACCACTGGTTGCTTCAGAACTGCATATAAATACTCATTCAAAAAATCTGTTTTCATAATCATCAGTCTTGATCATTACAATTGTTGTCCTTGGAGAACTCTCCTCTTAAGTTCTGAACAGGCTTCTCTGCAATTAGTATTTCCAAACCTAATTAAAATGGATTAGTTGCAGACAAAAGGTAGGGTAGCCCACAGGCTGTGGTTTATCTAACATTTTATGCCCTGGAATCTGTCAGAATCTCTCTCTTCCCCATTGGAAGATATATTGGGGTAAATTTTATGTTGTCAGAGGTTCTACTGAAATTGCTTGGAAGAACTCTGTGTTAAATGCCAAGGTTAGTTCAGGCTCCTGCTGATTCCAGCAGTAAGGAGGAGTCTCTGGTCTTGGACTGATCCCACTCCTCCTCAATGATGAAAGTTTATTAGGGCTGAAGCAAGTTTTTAGTGCATTAGAAATAAAATTCAAAGCATTTGTGTTTTTTCAGTGCCCAAATGCTGAATGGTACTGTGGTACAGTTTTTATGATTGGTCACTATCACAAAGGTGTTTCCTTAAACAATCTCTGGATTTCATACGTCATCGCGTGCTTACTTACCTCCACATGGCATTATCTTCCACAGCTTAAATTTTGTGATGAGTTCAAATACTACCAAAATTCCAAAGATAGTTTTTTGAATTTAGAAACAAGCACAACCCGCCAAACTGTTTGAGTGATTGCTTTATAAAGGGCATTAAAAAGATTATTCTATGTAAAAAGATTATTCTGTGTAGAACTGTAGTATCTGTCCTTTAAATGAGATTTCTATTGTATATTCACATCTAAGCTGCATGGAGAAATCATACCTTTAATTACAGATTTTTAACATCACCAACAATTACAGCATTACGCTTTTAAAACAATTAGAACAAACCATCTTAACAGCTGTAAGGGAAAGTTTAGTAGATAGTAGGGCTTAATTCTTAGACAACATCACGCCTGAGGAACTGCTCTACAAGCACGCACCCACCACAGAAAGTAAGTTCTTAGCAAGCCCGCACAAACAGAATACACAAAGGTAGCTCAGGTCAGCAAGTGAACCCACACTGACACTAAGTAGCCCAGCCCAACATTCTTCGACATGTGCCTTCAGCAGAAGCACTGTTTTAATAATACACCCCTACCTGCTGACATGTCACTGATCTTTTCCATTCTTATTTTAGGAGTTTAGAGCTTTAAAATTAAATTAATGCTTACAGGCAAAGGTTTCATAGTTAATTCATAACACTTTGTTTAGTCCTAGGGCATTTCTGGCTTTCTGAGTATTGGTGAAAGGTCAGTTTTTCCCTTCCTTTTACCTCAGCGGGAATGCACCTGCACAACTCAGAAATAGATTCATGTGGAAGCTCAAGAACAACTTGTGCAGTAGATATATATGTCTGTCTGTTCCATGCCACACCTTCCTGGTCTCCAGTTGTCTAAAGACAATTTGTTCTAGTTCATACTTACGGTGGGCCCTTCAAAAATGTGCACCTTTTGCTGTTCAGTGCTGCACCAATAGAGCTGGCCCCTTTATACTGCTCCTTCATGAGTTAGTTAGACTGAGCATTCTTGCACATAAGACATGTTTACAGGGTCAAGCACGCAGACTTAAGGAGTACTCGAATTAAGGCCCCAAGAGGCACAATGGTGAGCTCTTCACCTTGAGTTTAAGATTCAAGCTTTAATTTCTTGACCACATGTGGTTCAATGCATAGGACAGAGCTCCCTGAATGAGCAGCAGTTTGGTATGCAGTTTACTGCTTGACATTTGGCTGTGTGCTTATCATATTTATTTAGTCCTCAAACAAAGCTTTTTCCTCATGAGGTGTTCCCAGTGATCATTTTTTCAGAATACTTGTATTAAGTTTGCATTCTCAAAGCAGTTTCAGTTGAATCCAATAGTTATTAGTGCTTATGTGAACTGGACTCCAAGTGAGATGCTGAGGAATGCATAATTAGGCACTAGTCATTTTCTGACTGCATTGATAATGTTAATTGCCCGGTATTGTCAAAATTTTGTGGCAAAAGAGAAAAAAAAAGCCTGCTTAGAGATAGAACATACTGTTACAATTCAACTTTTGCAACCAGGAACCCATGTCTTGCAGTCCCTGCCTTCCTGACCTCAACAGCAGACTGAAAAATGACATGCACAGAAGTTGGCAGCTGTTTTTAGTCAGGACACTGCTAGGCATAACAGGTTTGCAGTGCCCTGTTTCTAACTATATGCTTGCAGTTAGGCAATACCAAAACTTCCATTAGCCTGCTCAAAGAACAGAGGAAGTCAGGAGGAGATGCCCATCTAGCAGAGGTGTTACATCTGCACAGCCTTCTCCAAGAGGACCGTGTACCCCAGGCTGCTGCCACTGGGAAAATGGTGTATGTACCCTGCAGCTGCAGCAAGCCATGGGCACGCCCTGGGAACTTCCTAGCCAAACTGGTCTTTCCTTGGGCATAACAAAAAAGAAAACAGTCATGACAAGGCACATCACAGGGATCAAAAGCTAAATGAAGGGAAAAAGTTACTGAATACACTGTGTACGACTCAGATATATTATCCTCAAGAGAACAGAAGTTGGAGAGGGTGCCATTTCTGTCGGAACAATACTAAGGTATTGCAACATATATAATTTCATATTTGCAACATTTATAATTTCAATCAGAACTTGTAACTTAAAGTTCTCTTAAAATGTCAATGTTCCTGTGTATAAACACATACATTACTCATCTGCATGACAGTATTTTCTGTACAGAGTTTAGTTTGACTTCATGTTTTCTTATACCCAAAGCAGAACCAAAAGGGAAAAGCAGATTTTTCCAATCATTAAAAGGTTTAAGTTTAGTTTTTACCTTGTTAGCTATTCCTTCTCCCCTATACACACACATAGTTTTGTTTCAGTTTGATCTTGGCTAGAACAGATGAATGCAAAGGAAATGCAGTTTAAAAAAAATCCAGTGCTCATCTCACACGTTTTGTGAAGTAAAGGAGTGCTTCATGGTGGAGCCTGTGGCACAGTTTCAGCCAAAATCAAATAGATGCCAGTAAACTCTGAGCCTTGGGCTGGTACTCCTACCAAGGCTTTTTTAAGGCAGTGACTTACCCAGTGTGTGGAATGTGCGCTGTGCAGCACAGAGGTAACCGAGGTATGTTGTACCTTTACAACTATCTAAATCTGGGACAGTCTGATGTTTTTACTGGAAGTTGTATTTCTATTTTTTAGCTGTAGATATTCTAACTAGACTAGCTACCTAGAATAGATGGCTAGAAATGTTTTGTTTTTTCTTTTAGCATTTAGTTCTTGCCAAGATAAATTCTGTACTAAAGATTTTACCTGCTGTAAATAGGTGGAAATGGATATAAGTATGTAAAGCATGAGGTGCCACTTAAAAATAATTCTGTATACATAAATAGAATTTTGATGATAAATATGGAACAAGCTAGAAGTTACTCGAAATTGAAGTGGCTTAAGCAGTATCAGCCATGGATGGGCTTTTTGACTTAAAAACACACTTTATGCTGCTTCTTACCTAGGAAACTTCTAATAACAGCGTACGTTATAACAAAAATCCCTCCCTATTTCTAGATATGCATAAATGCCACTTAGTGTGTATAACACAAATAGTACTTGGTTTTTTACACTTCTTGTTGATTTTAAAAAGCCAGAATGATTTAGTGGCTTATCAATTTAAGAAGTCAAAATAATTCAGCAGATTATTTAAGACAGTAAACTGGAAAAAAAAAAAAAAAAAGGATCCAAGATGGCTCATTTCCAGTGAGCCTCAATGTCATAAAAATGAATGGTACCAAACTGAAAGCAGTACTTACCATACGCTCTGTTCTCTAATACAATTGTAACGTACGTGGTATTCCTCACTTTCCTGTACTGCATGTCTAATGTGGTCACATAATGGTTGTTCTAGTCTTCACAATTCTGAATTTATAGCCTGAATTGAATGTAAAATCTTCGCTATTTTTTCTTGTACTTTGTACTTGACTAAAGGAAAAGGAGATGCTTATGCACCTGAACAGTGAGGTTAGATGAATCCGGACTAAACCACATTTTTGTGCTGTCACATTTACTCTTATCAGCCAGTATTAAAACAAGACATACGACTAGGGTTCACTCTGTTAGCTTTGCTGTGAAAGACCAGATGTAGTATTTTACATGGGCTGTCCACCACACAGACTGCCTTTTGGCATCATGCTATTTTTCTGTCTCAATTTCTATGCCTGTTACTACTAGGAATAAATTCAGTTCATTATGTTACATTCCTGTGTGATTTAATGGAGTTTAAAGGCTTTGATACTAACCGAAAACGCTTCTCAGTTGTGAAGTTGTCTTGATTTTTTTTTTTTGAGGGGGTGGGAAATACCTTAGATTTCAAAGCAATATGGATTATACTTACAACTTTCAAACTACAGCTTGGAACTTCAGTGCAAATAGCTTTCAGAGATGAAACAAAGTTAAAAGTAAGGGGATCTGTGTCTCTTGAGAAACTTATGAGAAGTCGTACTTTAATACTTCGCAAAACTAATGCTTCTCGTATCTTCCCATCTAAATATGGCCAGTACCTGTGGAGAAAGAATACACTATATTCAGAGAACTTAAAAAAAATCTGGATTTTTATGCAGCCAAGCCTAGACATCATAGAGAAAACTAAACATACGTGAACATCGTTTTCTGTCCATTGAAGGAATGCCATTCTCATTTAAAGGGTTTTCACTAAACAGATCTGCCAGCCTCCTTTTTTGTGTCATTCAGCCCTGCACCAAAACTGTCACTGTGGGGACAGCGAGGTTGTGGATGGTTGAGCACACCTTCCACCTATGTAGGTGCAGAGAGCTGCCAAAACACTTGCACAAAATACAGGTACCTTGTCTGCCCATAGCTGGGAGAGTTCTGTGTCACTGCCTGTGGTGAGAGCGGTAGAGCTCTTGTGGTGCCAGAGAACCAGCAGAAGGAGCTACAGCTAGAGGGTGCTGCTTACCCAGCCCAGACTGAGGGACAAGAAGGGTTTTCTGTTGGTTACACAAGTAAGGGAACAGGAACACTGGATCCCTCCCTTTTTTAACTCTGAACCTGGTGGGACCATGCAGTCAAGGGACTGGAGTGCCTTCTCTAATTTCTTGCTTGGGAGAAGGAGAGCTGCTGCCATGCAGGGTGTCTGCATCCTTCAGTAGCAGAAGAAGATGGGTTGTTTAAGAAGGATGCTACCTTTTTTCCTGATGAGGATTGAAGAAATTCTGCCATGAATGGGATGGTGGCTTCTGCGGAGTTATTCTCACAATTGTGAGTTAGCTTTGTATTCCTGACTTTTGGTGGGAGCAGGCCAGGACAGGGAGAATGTGACAAAAATGTATGTTTTCTTTATTCCAGCAGCATGAAGGCATTTGGCCTAACGAAGTCTGAGCTCTACAGTGCCAGAAAATAACTTACAAGCAAGAACTGGGAGCTGACAAGGCGGGGAAGCTGTGGCAATGCCTCAAACACAAAGCCATGCTGTAGGAAAAATGTTGAATTCACACAGATGGCTTCCTGGATCTCCCTAATCCAATAGATTTCTGAATTCTTCAGGCATGAGAACAAAGTGAGGTGGAGTATGGGATATAACATCAGCTGCAACACTGTAACAGTGCTACATACTAAGTTCCTTTCCAACATAAAGGAGAAAGGTGAGGAATGTATGTTGTGAAACTGAGGTTCTTACAGCACTACCCATGATTCTTTCACTGCAACAGTGGCTGGACATGAGGAGTTTATTGGAACAACCTTCTTGTAGATTTCAAACAGCTTATGCTTGATATCTGTCAAATGATAGTTATTTTTTTGAAAAATTTAAACAAAATACATTTAATTATGCAAAACTGGCCACATGTTTAGTTTGGCTTAACTGTGTTCAGATAAAGTGCATGGATGGAATGGTGAGCCTTCTGAGTTGGATGGTTTTATTACACTGTGGCTCCAGTTATGGGTCATGAGTACTTTTTAATGGTCCATACAAACAGCGTGTTTAAAAATTGCTTGGCTTGCTTTGTTTTTAGCAACTCTCAGTTAACCAAAAAGTGATTTAATTCAAATGTAATCTGTGCTGAATTTGGAATTTTCATGTATATTTCAATAAAAATAACATCTCCCACGTTGTATACAGGAACTCACACCATGTTATTTTTCTCTAACACACACACACACTCTCTCTCATGTTGAATATCTGTATAATACTCATAAAATGCCAGTAGCTGTGGTATTAAGATAGGGAGCATGATAGTGTAAGAAATAAGATTCATGCATAAGCAGGTTCTTGTATTCCTGGGTCCCAGTCACTCGCAGATGGTCAGATTAGACAATTTTTGATCTCCTTCCATAGGCAGATCCAAAGCTTAGGACCCAGAACTGGAAATGTCTTCTTAGGTCCCAATTCTGCTCCCATTTAAGTCAATGGCAGAATCTCACTGATTTCAATAAGAGCAGAATTGGGCCCCAAGAAATTGGTCCACAGTAGTAACTACTTTCCTGTGGGTTCATTTTCTCCAGCAGACCTTATTGACATTATAATAATGTGCTAGTCCTGGACACGGACACTCACCGTTTAGCATTGGTGTCGATGACGATCGGCAAGTAGTCCATGACAGCTATGTATACAAACTGTTTTGCATCATCAATAACACTGTATATAGCTTCAATATCCAGGACTCTGTCCTTTGGGCAGAAGAGTTTAGGTGAATTCTGTGAAGAGAAAAGTTCAAATATGTCATTTAAAATACGTGATTTATTTTCTCTTCCCCTCATTCTTCTTGAGATGGCAAGTAGTACCCTTTATTTTAGTAGAGCATATTAACTGATACCTTCAGCTGTCCTGCTAGAATATTCAGAGGTACCAAGGGGAGTTACTTGCTTAATTTCCCCTTGAAAGCCTCACTATTTAGAAGTAACTCTGGGCAAAATGCAGAAGACACAAATTTCAAAATATTCACTGTCATCAAAGAAGCTCTAGTTGAAGTTAAATTTCAGAGAATTTTATGCCAAGGAGTCCCAGGACTGGTTACTATTACATGGAGTAATGTCTGTGTTCTTGCCATGTGAGCCTGATTCATCACTCACAACCAGGCATTAAGTCTATTACGTCAGTTCTGTTGAAAGTTCCACACAAAGTCACCATTTGCTCTGTCACTGTTGCAGGGAGATGCTGCAGTTTTGCAAGAAACTTCTCTTTAAAACCTAGCTTCAGGTATAAGTGAGTTCTTTACCTGGTACTGAGCCAGTAAGTGGTGAGCCCAGATTTCAGCTGTTCTGCCTTGTATCTAGGGTTGTCCAATGTGCCAGCAAGGCGGAGTCAGCAGGAATCGCCTGTCCATGGCACAGAGGCCCAGGACTTTGCTCCTCTGCCGGAGCAGGGACCTGCCAAGTTGCTCACAGGCAACGCCACAGTTCCTGGGAGCTGAGGTTGGTAAAGGCCTTTCACAGAGCCAGAGCAGGTCCCTGCCAGACCCCTCTGCCTTCCTGCTGCTCTGTCACCTGCTTACCTTTGTTGTCTGCTTGGGTTGGAGCTGATATCTGGATTAGTATGCTTGCTTTAGGGACAGATCCTGGGGTTTTGATTAGTCTTTTTTTCTTTCAATACCATGCCTATCACAGTGGTTTCTTAATCATTGGCTGGTGTTCTTAAGGATTTACTACAACTAAGTTCAGAAAATACTAGAAAGTTAACTGTAGCAAGATTTCAAGACCAATATTCCAGATCCATTTCTGAACACTAAGGAAAACAACCAAACCTCTTAGGTTTTATCAGCCAGTCTGGAAGACGATTTTGTTGCTAAGCAACATTATAGCCATGATTCCTGAGTATAACTAAAAAATTCAGTGACTGGTGTTATGCTTGTTGTTTTATACAGCACAAACATTGAAAGAGAAATACATTTTCAAAAAATAAGTTTCAAGAAAAAGCGTAAAGTGATTTTGTTAAATATAATTTATGTCTATTACCTGAAACTTTTAGAAGGCTGTTGCGCTGAGATTTTATTCTTGACTATTTTCTTGAATAGAAGTTTTAAGTTATAGAACAGCTAAAGAACGGAATTCTTATGTATTGTCTTTTTCTGATGCGTTCAATATAAAGACCAGAAAGTGAAAGACATTTAGAAGATAATTAGAAGAAAAACTTCTGTTACAGCTCTCACTTAACACTTGTGTTTGGACATTCCACTTGTAACCCTGTGGCATGCCTGACCCCCCCCCCACCGTGGTCATAGAATATTTTAGTACTTTTCTCAGCTTTAGTTGCGTAGTACCTGCTGTTCTGATCGAATATCCATTTGATGCTTCTCTTCACCTAGCAGAAACAGGCCTCTGTTCTCACTGGGCCACAGCCTCGGCTCAGGAAAGGGAGGCAGCACAGGGCTGGGTGAGGGCAGCGTGACCACCCAGGCGCAGCGCCCACAGAACAGGCAGCGACAGCAGTAAGTGAACTGCCTGGCCCCTGGAGCCTTCCTTCTTTACTTATCACTAGTTCAGGAACAGACAGCAATGTTAGTATTTGGTTGCACCAAACCAGTCCGGTGCAGCTCCAGGACTGCCTTCCAGAGGGGCATGCTGGCAAACATTGAGAATTTGCTAGTAGGTGAGAAATTTATGGAAGAGACTGTTTTCAGAAAGGAAGAACCAGCCAAAGCGCCTGTGGCTACAAATTCAGGTAGCTCCTGGAGTTGACTTTGCTGATCTCAGCTTCTGGAGTACCAGTGACTCCTTCCTTTTGTTTTCTGAAGTGCAGTTTCAAGAGAAGAGGCCTCTGCTGCCCGCACAAAAGGAAAATACAAATCACAGGGAGGAAGTAAGCATGCTGCAAACTGCAGAAGAGCAGGTTTTGTAGAGCCTCTCTCCACCTGTCTTTGTCTAGGACCCCGCTATCCCTAAAGTTGGCCTTGTGCAGCTTTCGTCACTGTGTGCCTTCTCCAGGGCTGGCTTTCAGCAGGATTTCTCCATTTCTTACAGATTGCTTAGAAGGAGTAGGGATTCATTTCACAGCTCCTTAGCTAACTGCCCAAAAGTTAGTCTCTAATTTAAGCTAGTTCTTAAGACTCTCCAGAATCAATGGAAGCATATGTCTCTTCAGTTGCTTATTAATTCTGGCTGCTGTAGGCACTTCCAGATTTTCACTCCAAAATAGCTCTTCGTCTCTCCACTGATTGTAGGAGCATGAAAAATCCTGGACACCTGAACGTTGCATGGCTCCCAGTAGGTGAACGTAAACCCTGCCCTGTATAACCAACTCATCTGCACCAACATCCTCTGTTGTGTACAACTTAATAGTGTGCTACATGCCTTGTGTTGTTTTAGACATCACTGGCTGTAAAGCAGTGGGGTTTTGCCCCTTGTTCTATACAGAATGGTAAATAACTCTTAGCAACTTCATTATATTCCTGACTTTGAAGAGGTTGTTTTTCTCATGTAATTACCTCCAAAATGAAAGACACTCTGCATCTTTCACCATCTCTATTGCTCTGTGTACTTCTTTCCAGTTTTGCTACATCACTGATGACACAGAGAACTATTCCATTTTTTCCCATTAAAAATACACAGACAGACAGTGCTTCCATGGGGATTGCTGTTTGAATTTTAGAAGTTTAAAAATGTCATTTAAAAATAAAACTAAAGTAGATAATGTTCTACAGAAGTATGAATGCTTTCAATGGAACAGGGTGGGGAGGATTAATCCTTATAAATTACACTGATAAAAATGCAAGCTCTGATATCAAGCTTATTCTGTATCATTTTAGATGTCTGATTAACAGTTCATTTACTCCCAAGTCATTCACTTTCTATCTACTAGTGTAAATAAATAACCTAATTTGCAGAGCCTACCCATCATTTATTGAACACAAGAGGAAAAGCAGTAACATTACAGAGAAAGAGAAAAAGAATAATGCTCAGATTAAATTCTGCAGCACCTTCAGTCCTGGTAAATTGCATGTAAGAACAATGCCACAGAAAACGGAATGAAAAAAAATATTGTGATTTGTCTCTTCTGCACCATAGGAAAAGGCAAATAACTTTAAAAAAACCTTTCAATTACAGACTTCCCCACAAAAGCATACCTATTGGAATAACCATTTTCCCAGAGAACAGAATGATTTAGTTTTCCAGTATTACGAGACTATCAATCAAGTTCTGTCTTATGTAAGCGACAGCTGTAGTGGTCTTATCTCTGTAGTTGAGTTTCCAGTCACTCACATGAGTCTCAATTTTAGTAGCTGCTTTTGGTTAAGGACATAGCAGTCATGTGCATCTTCTTCAGTTAGGGCCAATTTAGAGA
This sequence comes from Grus americana, assembly GCF_028858705.1. Classification (NCBI taxonomy): domain Eukaryota; kingdom Metazoa; phylum Chordata; class Aves; order Gruiformes; family Gruidae; genus Grus; species Grus americana. Next base: position 85,886,873 of record NC_072854.1, read on the forward strand.
AATATTAAGTGTAGGCTTAATTTATACCATGTATGTTACTATTCTTGGAAATTACCTCTCAGGGAGAGCACAGCGTTGTGATGGACTTACTGCAGGGAACTGCGAACATCTCTGTATCAGTGAAAAGACACTTAAGATTCTTTTCCCAGTTGCTCCTAGTACCTACCTAACCTGGTCTCACTGCTCTGTAGTTCGTAAAGGACAATATTAGGAAAGTAAGCAGATGTTACATTTCCAGATCTTCCAAAAACGTGGTGAGTTAAATAAGTTTCTTCCCTTCCCTCCCTCTCCGCAACCCATCTCAGAACTTACCGACACGAAAGCTTCTGATTTTGTCTCGTTCAGCTGCAGCGTCAGTTTATTTTGAGTATCGTACACTCCATATAGTCTCTTAGACCAACTTGGAGGTATTTTATTCTTGTATCTTAATGAGCTATACAGGGCAAATATCCTTTGTAAATCCAAGACCAGGCAGCTACAATTGTATACGATGACGCCAAGTTCCTTCATCTGTGAAATTAAAAGTTCATATCATGAGTGATACTTTGGCTGATGGATCTGTGGAAGTATGCAGCAAGAACGTAAGAGTGTCTGAGGGGTGTCTTCCAGAAGCATGCCTTGGGCTCAGTGGTAGTACTGTCAACTACAAGAACATTCCTAACCATATTCTTTTAAGGGCAAAATACAGGCTAAATCTTCGAAGTCCAGAGCGGCCAAAAGCTGTAACAGGGTTTGTATGTTCAATGTATGTGAGTCGCATGTCCTGGTAGAGTACAGCACACCTTATGGACGGACACAACTCAGGAGTGATACCCATTTGTCATAGGCACCATTTTTGTTGTAGGTGTTGCCCAAGGTTTACTACTCCTGGCTAGAGTGGTTTTTTTATTTATTTAGTATTTTTATATTCTTTTGTTTACAGGAAAAGCATCCTTTTTGCTGGGTGATGTAGAAGTACACGCTACTACCAGTGACAGTTTCTTACTTGAGAAACAATTTGTTTTCTGAGAGCTCTGGAAAAGATGAAAGAAATGGACTTAAATTATTTCTCTGCTGGAGAAGAAATATGATGCTCCAGCTTCAAATAAAAGGATGAAAAAACAGGAGTTTAATATTATCAGTAGCTAAATTTACTGCACTATTAAATCCAGCATGATCCAGTATACCTAATTAGGACACGAAAAGGCTGGGTTCTTAATTCCCCCATCGCTATGGTACGGTACCTCACCTAGGGTATTCCAAATTTCTGGATGTCAGTTTCTTCACACGTACCAATGGAGATAACGGTACTCTTCTCTCAGGAAAAGTACTCTGTAAGCATCAACATTCTCACATATAAAGTATGAGGAAAAATAGCCCAAGTAAATATAGCCATCGTAGTACAATTAGATGCTTTGACCTTCTACGGACACAGTCTCACTTGTCCATTTAAGTAAAGGCACGTCTCCTAGTCATCATAAATCTTCGTTTGGCAGGGATTTCATTAATTGCACATCCATGGTACTTAAGTTGTTGACAGAATTTCATTTATAAACATATTGCCTGGCTTCTGTAATCAAAGCGTAACCGCATGCACACTCTCTCCCTTCCTTTGCTTTATAATAGCTCAGGAAAGCACTGCTGTGGGCACAGATGCTATTGACCTCCATTATCTGCGTTTCACACTAGTTCAGCCATGTCCAAAAACAGAGTGAGGAGAAAACCTGCATGTATATGTTGGAAAACAATATGTAGGGTAAATATGTAAAAGATCCATGCTGGTTTTGTGCAAACAAATTCTCTTGGTAGCATGACTCAGCAGTCTGTCTGGCATGATGAGGAAAATAAGGGGAGTACGAACTCTCCAGCATGCTCATCCTTTGACACCAGAAAATCTGGACTGGTTTTATTCCCTTCGATGAGCTCTCCACAGTCACATAGTTTCTGGTAGGAGCGTATCTTTTTGCAAAGCCTGTGGAAACTCTGAACCCCACACTAACGTTATCTCAGAGCTTGTTCCTGCGCAATTCTCCCTGACTACAGATGAGAACTGCTCTGCAAGAGTGGGCAGCGGAAGGGAAGGATAGAATTGAACCTTCAGCTCTCTGTCTATGTTGGGTGAGAGGAAACAACAAATCCCAATACTCCAAAGAGAAAGAAACTCGATGGGTGACACCTTCTTCAGATCCCTAACCTGGAAATACCACATACATAAGAATATACGACACTGAGTTATCTCATTCCCAAATATTTACTGAATAGTTGCAACCACAAGAACATTAACTAATATTCTTACTGCCTCAATCAGATTATTTCTGCAGGCTTCTTTAATTCTGAAAAAATAAGGAATTCCTCAATTAGCCTGCACAACCTAAAATTTGTGGAGAGCTGGAAAATACAGGCTACTTGCTGGACTGCAGCTTTTCATTTATGGATAAGCCAGTAAATTCATTTTGGTGATAAATATAAATTATTCCAAGCTACGCCCGACATCCTAGTCAAACAGTCTATGTGGAATAACATCTTTGTTTTTTCCCCTGGGTGCTGGTATCTTTGAGGACGCTCCTGTATTCAGTTCTAGGCTGTCCCTGTCCTCTCTGCACTGTTTGTCTCCAAACATTTTTAACTATACATTATCACTGTTTTCACTGTGTGCTGCCAATACTGTTCTCTTAATTGCCAGGCATGCCATTGCAAAGGACTTACTAATAGTATTCTGTTACATGTATCTGCATAATGTGGTTTAATCGGCTTTTCATGGCTGTTAGTTGATTCTGACATAATTATGTGGTTACACTTTTCCTTTCATTTATCAGTCCCATTATTACTATCCCACTTTATCCCTTCCATTAAAAGTAAAGATAAAACAGTGTCCTAACAGCACACCAGAAACTGCCAGGACTGCATCTGTGTGAGCAACTCTCCTTGGAGCACCGTGCTTGCAGCATCTCCTCTCCCTGCCTGAGAATTAAAGCATTGCCCTTCTGCCTAAGTGCTTCCTCACGTGCAGAGATAGGGAGGGAGCCTGGGGCACTAATGGGTTTTTTTAAGTGCAATTTTTACAGATAGCCACCCTGCCTGACTGTAAGATTATCCACGCCGTAGCGCTGGCCTCTCCCCATAAACAGACGCGTGCGCGGGGACCAGCCCGTTTTGCACAGGAACTTGACCCCGTGGTGGGAGCGGGCGTCTGCGGGGCCGTTCCCTGGCAGGAGCCCTGCCACTTGCCCACTCCTGGTGGTTACACTCATATCACAGACAGAAACGAAGCCATTTTGGGAGGTATGTTTACAGCTCAGTAATGAACCCTGCTTTCCCATGGCATTGCGTCTTGCAGCTGGCTTCTCTGGAGGCAAGCACTGATCAAAGCTTTTCCTGCTTCTGAAGCCGTGATAAGAGCTCTCCCCCACACGGATTCCCTGGTACACGACACAGACCGGGCTTCTCCTTTCCCTATCTGGGCAAACGCAGTTATCCTCTTTACCCAGCTGCCTCTTTTCATTAAGCTTTTATGAACTTACGTTCAAATTTGCCTGAACCTGGAAAGTAGATTCAAAGTTAGTGGAATAGGGCAGACAGCAACTCCGATGCTTATTGTGCAGACCTCATTTCCTTAGGAAACCAGGTTAGATGTCAGCCTGTCACCTCCTGACCATCTTGGTTTACATATGACACGTCACCTTGATATGAAAACAATACAAACAGTGCACACGTGTATGCAATAAAACCCCAGCCGTCTCCTTTCTTGTAGAAAAAATACTCTGTTTCAGAAGCGTCTTTCACACTGAGCCTATTTTTACTCCCGTACGCTGAGGTGAGGAGAGACTGGTTTTTTTCCAATTAAGCACAAAGCCTATCATCCTGGAGGCATCACAGAGAGTGGGCAGCAAGGATGTGCTAGTGACAGATTTAGTATGAAGTTGTATGTCATCTAGATAAGGGAAGAAGACTTTCTCTTCAGTCTGAAAGCTACTGTTATTACAGACTTTTTTTTTTTTAATAGTCTCAGAGGAGAAGCAGGAAAAAAACATTTATAGTGAAAGAATCAAAATGTGAGTGTTGCTCCCTGATTTGCGGTGACTGAAATCTGCAGCTAAGCATCATCTGAGGTGTCTGTTAAGGTAAAACCCTTCAGGGCAAGAGCTGTTAAGGCAAAGGAAGGATTTCTTCATCCTGAGTTTTAAAAGCAACTTACACAGTAATGAAAACATCACTGAAAAATTAAAACTAAGAGGACCTCAAGAAATCAAGACCTTAATAAAATTAAGGGAGATAAATCTGAAGTGAAAATAGGGAGTCACAAATCTGATTGCCTTAAAATGGAACTGAAATATTTGGATGTTAAAGTCACACATTTGCTTGTGAGTGACATTTTCAGAGCATGCGGTGGGGGCTGGGGACAGGAATGGTTTTCTGGATAGAGAATTTTTTTTCCTTTCACAAGCAGGTTTCTTTCCCTCTTTGTTAAGAACCATGAGTGCTCTTCTCAAAGAATGAAAACCGTAGGAGCTGGTTTTCCTTGTTCCCCATACCATTTACTTTTGTGCAGAGCAACTGTTAAAGGATACCAAATCACTGGTCTTTCTTACCAGTAAATGCTTTCTTAGAATCATAGAATAGTTTTGGTTGGAAAAGACCTCTAAGATCATCAAGTCCAGCCATTAACCTAGCACTGCCAAGTCCAACCACTCAACCATGTCCCTAAGCACCACATCTACAACTACCTCCAGGGATGGTGGCACTCCACCAGTTCCCAGGGCAGCCTGTTCCACTGATTGATGACTCTTCTGGTGAAGAAATTTTTCCTAATATCCAATCTAAATCTCCCCTGGCACAACTTGAGGCCATTTCCTCTCATCCGACCACATGTTACTTGGGAGAAGAGACCAACATCCACCTGGCTACAACCTCCTTTCAGGTAGTTGTAGATAGGGTCTCTCAGGCTCCTGTTTTCCAGGCTAAACAACCCCAGTTCCCTCAGCTGCTCCTCTTAAGACTTGTGGTCTGACCCTTCACCAGCTTTGTTGCTTCTTAAAGCACCAGAGAAGTGAATGGCTAAACAAGACTCAAGAAACGGGGCTCATACCCACTGTACAATGATGCTCCAACTACAGAAATCAGCTAAGCTACAAAAAGTAACAAATTCAGCCTAGTTCAAAAAATAGTGGGTTTTTTATGACGAGGAGGAATTCCTTACTAGACTGAACAAAGAGCAGGATTTCACAAACAGGAATTTCTGCTTATTCTTTTCCCTTGTATATTTGTAGGCATCATATACGAAATTAAAAAAAAAACCAAACACAAGAACCTAAACAATACAGGTGCACCCATAATACTGTAAGCTTCATAAACTGAGAAACAGCGTTAGCAAGACTTTTCAAATCCATTTGGATCAAGGGTTAGACAGGGTGTACCATGTGTCCTTATCCTGCACTGTGCAGACTAGACAGTGCTTTTTATATTCACCTTGAGCTGCACTGTAAGAGACAACCCCACTGTGTAGGCAAGGTACTATTTGACCTACATAAGAGTGGCACAATCTGGTTCACAGCTTGCAATATCGGAATTGTGGCAAACGTAGCAGGAGGCTTTAGAAAACTCCTTGCTAATTTCTTTTAAAGAAAAAGTTTTTAGTAATTGCTCACACTCGAGCCTGATCCTGAAAACAACAGGCAGCTCTCCTCAGGCACTATCTGCCATTTGCCCAAAAGCTCTGGCCACCGGCAGGCGCTGGGTATCCATTGCCTGTGCTAGAGAAACTCCAGATTAACTACAGGTAGCCTATTGCACGCTAAATTTACTAAGTAGCCTTTTTATATAAAGGACTGTGTGTGCATCTGCCATTTGCCTGTGTTTGAAAATGTATTTAATTATCATTTCGAGCCTGTGCTTTTTTTAATGACCAATTTCCAAATGAATGACTATGCAAAACCAGAATCACAACTGGGTAGAGTAGTGGAGTAAGAAAAAGCATGCTATACTGATGAATCAATTACCATGGCCTAAAAGGACCTAAGATTTTCAACAGCTTCTAAAGAAAAACAATATACAATGCATTCATTACCACCTTAGAGCTGACCACAGATATTTACATTGGTAAACTCATTATGTTTTAATAACATGGGCTCTCATTATTTGGTTAGCCCGCACTCCAAACATACGGTTCCTTTTCACTTGGTTATCAGTCTTACCTGACCCCTACTGCAAACCTCCCTTATGCTCTCATCTGGTATCATTTAATGCTCAGTGAATCTTTTCCAATCGTACACAGCATCATCTTAAGGCTGCCTTCCGTGCAGCTGTTGTTCACCTCTCACCAAAACCTGCCGAGCAGAGTGTGCCAGTCCCCTGCCAGGCACAGGTAACAGCTGAGCCGTGGCCTCTGCTGGTGGTGCAGGAGGGGAAGGGTATTCTGATGGGAGAGACCATCAGCAACGGAGAGACAGACACACACAAAGAGATTTGAGAAAGGTAAAAGTGTTTCTTTGTGCACTATTGATGATGTGACTGTTGTAGCAGACTTCGCTGTACCAGGATTACAGGAGTAGTGCTCATCACAAATTCATTAAGTGTTACAGACCCCATTCAGACAGGCGTCATTTTGATGCAAACCAAAAATGCAACCTGATGCTGAAGAGGCTGAGAAGGCTGCAACACTGCCTGGCTCTTCTCTCACAAAACCTATGCAGGTGTGAGAGTCCACCAAAACAGCAAAAGCACGTACCTCAGCTGACACTTCACTAGAAATTGCAACCTACTCTTGTGCATCCTGAGCCATAATCTTCCCTCAGTGCTTGGCTAGTAATACAGTGCAGAGGCTTCACAGCTTTGTTATGTTAAAATCAAAAGTAATTCAGTGAAAACCAAATCCGGCACAGTCCTGCTTCTGCGCTGAGTTCCACTTTTTCCTTCCATGTTGGCAAGAACATGGGAGCTACGCTACTGATGGGAAATACTAAATAGAAAGATTAATACAAATGGTAAAGCACTGTATTCTTAGAAAGTTAATAAAACACTGTCTAGCTTAAACTATCTGACAGAGAATAAATGCAAAATTTATGAGTCGGAAATCATCTAGGGCACAATAAATGTTCTTACCTGAATTCCTTGTTATTTTGAAAACCACAAACTGCTTTTGAAGATCACTTAAAAAATTCAAACAGATTAAATTTTGAGATTAACGGTTTCATTGTAACTATTGTCCCTATTTTCTATAGACGCTTTTATTGAATAAATGTTATTTTGAAATTCCTAGATTCAACTCTTAACCATTCTCCAGTGAATCGCTTTGTGAGTCTTGCACATGGGTATCTCTTGTGCCTGGCCCACAGTTGTGTGGGTTTTATGTTGCTGTCATCTAAGGTCAAAGGTTAATTTTCCATCATCTTGGTTTTAAGTGATTTGAAAATAATGGGCGGGCAGAATTTCTCCTGAACCAGGGAAAAAGTCCCTTCCACATCAGAATGCAGTCCTAACCTGAGCTGGGAACTCAATCCCATCACTGAAAATGGAAAACTGTCATTCAAGCCACTGTGCTGGAAATAAATCTGAGCGTGTGACCAAGAAGAGGTGATGCATTTGATAGAGTGCACCCAGCATTGGCACTGAATGTCGGTATAAAGCCGTGACACGCTCTCAGTAAAAGGAAGGGACATCACTGGACTGACTGTACCCCCTTGGAACTGATAAAGTACATTTGAATTGGCAGCCACTAGCAGTCCACTGGTCTTTAATTCTCACCTTTAGCAAGTATGTTTGATAGCTTTGGGTCTGTGGTTCTCACAGAATAAGAGTCCCAGGGAAGTTACAACATCATACATTATTTTTACTTTTATTACCTAATGGCAAAACGCTGCCACGATAAGGCGGAGGAGATATTTTAGGAGCTGATAATTTTTGTGTCCCATTCCTTTTTGTGCTGGGCCACAGGTCAAGAACACAAAACTGCAGTGATGCTCTACTAATTTCCACTTCGCCTTACATTCAGTTGATAGTCCCACCATTATTTTGCATAGCACCCTGATCTTATGAAAACCATGCTAAAAAAAGAAAATTAGGTTCACCATTTCCTTTCTGCTGAAAGATACTGCCACTGAGATGCAAAGCAAGCTAGACACCCAGGCAGAAGGGGAGCTTGTTTTAAAATGGTGTGGTTTAAAAAGAACTTTGTCAGGAAGAGGTAGCAATGATCTTCAAAGCAGAAAAACAGAAATCCCCCGTGTCCTTGTCACATTAGAAAAAAAAAAATCATGATTTTTCTTTTTCAGCCATCTCCTCTATTGATATGGAATACTCAGCAAAACCAAGTCTGTTTGTGCAAACAATACAAATAGAATTTGTTTAAACCACAGACCACTCTGTGATGTTGTTCATGTAGAACCTACCACAGAACTGAAAGTGCAAGTTTGGGCTTTCTTACTGCTGTTGATGAAGCTTACTAACAAACCAAGCCTGACACATTGCTACTTGTCAGAGCAAGCCAGAAGGCAGAACTGAGCCAGTTAAAAATTCCTTGCTATATAGTCTATCAGCATAATTAATATCACTTGGCATAATCACAGCCTAATTTATCATTTTCAAATGACTTTTCAGTTTACAGTTTCATTCCCCCCTCAAAGCAAGCACTAGTGTCTCTTTAGGGGAAAAGCAAGCTTGCAACTGCAAGAAACCATTTCTCCAGGATCATGTTTGATTTATTTCTTGTTTTACTGCAGGAAATCTAATTAATATGAATTCTAATTTGATACCGTTTCTCTTTTGAAACACAGTTTTTGTTCCTTATATCAAAGAAAAGTGCAGGCTGGGAAGAAAAGGACCACGTTGTGCTGGCCTCCATCTCGCTGCTGGCAAGCTGCATCACATTTCAGTACTGGTGTCATTCATATGATATGAAACAATTCACTACCTCAGTGGAACCATAAAAAAATTAAAAGGTGAAGTGAAGGTTCCTGCTAGCTTCTGGAAAGGCCTGGACTCTCGTTTACCATGCACACACGCATACCTCCCGCTGCCTCTTTCCATCTTTCCTGCATCGGAGCCTGGCCTGTCAGCCCTTATCTTGCATCCTCCTCACGCAGCTGGGAATCACAGCATGAGCTTTTAGTACTTGTTCTCGTCCTACGTAATGCTGCAAGGGGCAGCCTCCGTACGTCTTCTGCTGTACATCACAGAGAGGAGAGTGCAAAGGACTGACCTCAGAATAAGGGCACTATTTATGTCTAAACATTTCTCTCAAAGTGCAGTTTCTTTGGGGCTTTCAGATTCATGGGCTTCAGGGAAACGCAACAGCACGTAGTTGATTAATTGGATGCATTATTTATAACATTACTGACACACACTGTAGGTTTTCCTTTTGCAAACCAAATAGACTGGTGGCAGGCGTGCTGCAGACACAACCTGGGACAATGACATTGCATATGAATTATTGCTGTAACTGTTGAGTCTTGCCAGACTACCTGATCAGAATTAGAAATCTCTTCTCTTGATGTAAGCAGGAGGGCCAAAGGCTCTAAGCAATTTTTGACTGAGCCTTGATTAAAGTCAGCGTACAGGACCTTGAGGTAAGCTAGAAATCCAAGCAGTTTAGATAAGTAAGGTAATTTAGCGAAACACTACACAGGCAGCCCCAGGACAATGGCTAGCCTATATGGAAATCTGTTTCAGAAATCCGTACGTGCTCTTTGTCCTATTCTTCTAAGTAGCCACCTTAGATATTTGTGGGGTTTTCTGGCTGCTTCAACACGGAAGCAACGTCTCCTGTAAAGGTGTGGTCCTGGTATATGCTCGTAGGAAGAAAACTTGGAATTAAATTAATCCATCATATTCATGCCACCGGACCCTAACAGTAAAATTTGTAACACATTGATTCATGCTTCCTTAAATCCCTCTTTCTGCTAAAGTACTATGTTGCACATACAGGTAAAGGTCATTTGGGTCATCTGAAAAGCCTCTTGGTACTTGGTGAAGTAGTGGATTCAGCTGAGGTGTCAGCTGGCTGCTACTACATGATCCAATAGTAACAATGCATGCTATGGCTATATCATCATGAGAAGGAGGAATATTAAACTGTTTATTGCATAAGGTCATGACTGGGTGTTTTCTCCTATCGCAAATCAGGGCAGATGCTGCCCCTGTGGATGTAAAATTGTTTATTTCTAAATAATGTGTTAACACCCCTTGTGCAAGAAACAGAAGTATTGTGTGCCAAAGATGTCAGAGATTTAATACCCTAATAAAAGTCAGCATAGCTCTTACGTAAGTTAACACTGAACAGAACAAAGAGGGAAAAAACCACATAAAAAAAGTGTGAGACAACTTTAAGGCTCGATGCCATTTCCATCTGCAATATTAGGTAATCACTTCATAGCGAAAGGAAAGAAACATCTGAAAACATACCCAAAAACATGTTATTTCAATTCAGCATTAACACTAACTTCCAGTCTTAAAACTTCTCACAATTTCTGTTTAAACTGAGTTCTTTTTTACAGCACGTACAGAGTTGAAGGTAATAAAATGTAAGTCACAAAGATGATAAAAGATGTTTTCAATACAATTAAGCAGAATATACATCATGAAACTGTAGAATATGTTCATGGTGGATACATATGACATACATAGGTTCTGTACCTATGCTGCAGAGCTCCTTAGAAAATGATTTGCTGCCCAATCATAGAAATCTACAGGACCATTAAATTTGAAAGAAATGCCTAATAAGTCATTATATTGATTAGAAAAACTTGACTGTCCAATCCAGGGATTCTCATGATTTCTGCAGTTTTCTGAAGGTACACCTCACATTTCTGTCCGCATGCGCTGCCTGCGCCGTACACCTCCCTCAAGCAAGGATTAACAGCTTGCCACTAGAGCAGTTCCATGCAAACACCAGTGGTTTCACTGTTTTGGTGACTGCCGTTTACTTAGTAAAGTTAAGAAAGGTGACTGCATGATGACTTCCAAACTAGGCTTGATGCTTATGACCACAATATCAAAATCTGGAAAGGTTCAGCGATGTCATTAATTCTGCACATTCATATGGAAGGAATGTTTTGTCAGGATCTGTTTTGTTCTGCTTGATGACTTGTGGATATAGGAAGATGAGATTTTATACTGAACTGCAGAGCCATTACTCTTTCTGTAGAATGACTGAGATGATTGTCCTTCCTTACCCTGACGCATGGAGATTTATGGCACGGTATTTCAGCCTGATTTACTGTGTGTCTTTTTCACAGGGCAATACTAAATCCAGTTTTCCATGAAAGGATTCAACTGTTAAAGTGGGAGGTGACTGGGCTGCTGAACTTGGGAACCTTTTGGAGTTGAAGCAGCTTTGAATGAAGATATTTATCTAGAAAGGAATTATCGTCTGTGCAATATCAAAGTGTGTGCGTGTGGGTGGAACCACATATTGGGAATACACTTTCATGATTATTTTAATGTTGTTATTTTAATTGTTTAGTTGAACAAGACTGATCTGATGGGGTATGCTAATAACTCAATCCCTCTGAGAGAAATCTGCCTCCCTTCATTAACATCACTGACCAAGATTAGTTGCCAGCAAGTTCTTGTGGGAGATGACAGAATAGACTGTGGTGCATTAGCTCTCCCTCAGAGATTCAGCTGGGTTTTAATGAACAAGTTCTCTTTCAGCACAACATAAATCACATTTTTGGGAAAGCGGTGGATTTCCTGCCTTTCTTACATCCTTGTCAGTTTACTGATTATTTAAGACTCTACCACCAGCTGTTGAGCCAGATGCTGGAACGCCTGGATCAGACTGTATGGCCTGTATTCTTATCTAGGACAAACAAAATGATTAATGGTTGGACTCAATGGTCTTAAGGGTTTTTTGCCAACCTAAGTGATTCTATGATTGTAAAAGGCCACATTGGTCTTAAGAGCTATGACTTTGCAGGCATGTCTACCCCTTAGCTGCTGAACTCCAGCAGTAGCTTCCCATAAGCCACCTCTGGCATAGAAGTGCAGCACAATCGCTTTTGCCCCATCCGTGCGGTCTGGCTTGGACTTGAGAGCAGCAGTGGGCAGGACAGATAGGTGCAAACAGGCTCTCTGCAAGTGAGCTCCAGTGAAGAAACCATAAAACCATTCTGGTGCAGCACCTGCATTGATACACATTGCTGTCTCAGCCCATCTTACTATTTCAGAGTTTCTTAATGAACACAACACAAAGGAAACTACAGGAATTGTAAGTGCAATTGGTTGGAGGACCTATAAATTCAAATCCAGCTCTACTGATCACTGCAGACAGGCCTTATAGTGGTGTGCCTGGAAACCATTCTCATCACTGTGACCAATGCTTTTTTTTTTTTTTTTTTTTCATTTGGGGTTTTTTAAAGGCAAGACAACTGCCTGGTACACTATTTGGAGATCCTCCCAAACATAGTTTTTGCAAATTTCAATAGCTTAACTCTTAGGCTCCTGAGTCTTATTTCTAGACCGTGGACTCATGCAAGCACTTCTCACCAGTGCTGTCTGTTCACCACACTGCCTGCCTGTTTGCTTCACGATAGCAGCAGGGGTCTTTAAAGCTAGTTTTGCACACACTTGTATGGATTATTTTCTATCTTCTTTGCGGTGGTGTACAGTGTGTGTTCTGCCACCAAACTCCCACATGCCTCCGATTGCCTAAACACATCTAGAACCCATCCAAAGCTCTCGAGTCTGATAATGCACTGATATGATTTGTCAAGTATCTGAGGGACCACTCATAAACCAGAACCACACACACTCTCTTTGCAACATCTTCTATGACTCTTAATTACTTTAAGATGTAGTGATGGCATGACAAGCATTAAAAAGCAAGCAAACAATTATAAGGTTAGTTTTACCGGAGAAAGAACTTTCTCTTTTCCTTTGGATTGTGGAGGTCCAACTACCTGAATATCCCATGCTGCTTTGGAAAGAAGTGAGTTTTTCTGTTCAAACTGGATATTCCATCATTTTGCTCTGCAGATTTATTATTTATTGATTTACAATTTATTATTGATTACTCCAATGGTAGGTAAACCTGTTCTACAGAACTTTCACAGCAACTGAAAAAAAACCAAAACAAAACAACAAACCAAGAAAATAGATCTGTAATTTCACAGGTCAGAGACAGAGTAATAAGCATACTCCTACAGCCAAGAGAAATCAAATAAAAATATGCAGCAAGCTGTATTTTGCCCTTTCTTACACTAAATACAAATACATAATGCAGATCATGCACATGAGAACGGAGCACAACAGTGGGCAAAGTATGACACAGAGGAATAGCTTCCTAGCACCTCGCAGCTGGGAATCAGCTCCGCCTCAAGAGAAACCAGCCAAGCTGGGGAGGCGTAAGAAGTCTTCTTGGCTCCAAGGGCAAGGTGAACATACAGCCCCCTGCTGTTCCCAGTCACTAGATCACAGAAACAGAAGCCTGCAGGAGTAAGGAGGAACCAAGAGCACTACCAGGCAGTGAGAGGAGCACATGCAGAACACAAGCGGAGCAGCCACATTACCCATGTTCCTGTCCAGCTTTACCCAGCCCTTGGTGAGCAGTGCACAGCAATGCTAGCGAGAGACAAACAGCCCTTTTGCTTCACTGAGATTCATTTGCAAATACTGGATGGTGAGATAAATTTCAAGCAGAGTAAGCTTAATGGGCAATGCTGACTGTCCTGATTTACTGGATGTAACACAGAAAAAGTGGCCTGTCTCATCAGTTAAAGACTGAAACCAAACATCAGACTTCCAAAAATACAAACTTTACACCATGATGAATGCATACTGCGAGTTCTGTACATTTCCAAGAGCAACATATCTCCCCTCCCTCTCCTCTTCCACCAAAAAAAAGAGGAAAGGAAAAAGAAAATCTGCTATTTTGGAGAAAGGTGACAGTCATCGAACTGCTCTAGATTTTGTCAAATATGGAGACCCTAGCTAACAGCTCTTAGTGAAAACGATAAATATATTTTCAGCCTGTCTTTTGAAGGGCAAGTTGTAATAGCATAATCCACCTAGCTTTCTACGCTACAAGAAGTAAAGACAGAAAAGTATTTAAGCTGTCAATACAGCTCTGTACTATCTACTTAGACCTGTTTTCTTGGCATCTTGACTCATTCACCTATGCTTGAAGATCTAGGTTGCACTTATATGTTATCTTTAAACCATTAGCTAGTTTTGGAAATAGTCCCATTGAAATAAATCAGATTAGCAGCATGAGTATTTTTAAGGATTAGATCACAAGGCTACTATGTATCACAACTTTTTAGAAGCAGATATTCTCTGTCATATGTAAGAGAGATTATTTAACACAGAAATATGAATTTAGATAGAATATACTGGTATTATGTTGCGTGTACTTTCAGTCTAACATTAACCCATCTGATCTTGATTGAACCTTGGTGATGACGAAGTTGAATGAGCCTTGTTTCACGTTATAGGACACTTGAGGCTGTGCTCAGTTTACTAACAGCGATATGATACTGAGGCACCACTGGGGCAGTAAGAAAATTAAGCAAATTATTAGAAGATGGCAAGGACTGGCAATAAAGTGCACATTAGGGACATAACTGTAGTTCATACTAGAAGAACATTATATCAAATGGAGACTCTCAATATAACTTTTGCTTGAATGAAAAGATGTAATTCCATTAACTGTAAGACAAAGTATCTTATCTCAAAAGGACCAGATGCACCATTACATAACTTCAAGACACTCATTTAGATAAAAGTTAAAAAAAATTACTGACTGATTATAGCATCCTTTTTGTTCTATGCGCTTCTGTAAAGATGGGATGCAACTGTCATAAACGGAAATTGCAAATGTGCAGCTCCTGTCTCAGTGATCAGTTTGGAGAGTTGGCTCCGCTATAGCAAGATTTTCGGGAAACTGGAAACAAACAAGATCATCATAATGTCGTTTGTGGTATATAGAAGTCCAGTATTTATTATGTATTGGGTTTATGAGAAGACAATTTTGATCATACACAAATAAATAGCAACTACCGTTTTTAAGCATATACTTGGAAGAAATGATCATTCCCCTTTCCCTGAGATACATAAAAAGCAGCACAGGTTGCATTTACTCCTGGCAGCATTCCCGAGCTTCCTGAATTTTGGAAAGTGTTGACTTGGATCTATAGGCCCAGAAATGGAGACTAAGAGAAGAAGGAATAATCCCAGGATGAGTTTTGTCACTCTAAGTCCTGCATTTGAGCTGTGACTCCTCCGTGAGTCTCCTCAATATAATTGGGATGAGACTTTTGAGTAAAGAACCACATGGATTGCTTCCAATTGTTTTTACCCACCCCCAAGCAATCAGCGGCTTGTTCCTCCAATATTCTCACAGTCCCAAATTGCCCCAAAATTGCTCTTTTAGATGCATCTCTCAATAGCTGAGATTCCATTCATCTCCCAACTTTTGTCATCTCAGAGTAGGAAGAAAAAGAGGTTAGGTTTTATCAGTCTTTTTGTCACAGAAGACAAGAGGAGGAGAAGGTGGTAGAGAAGAATTCTAACTACTGCTTTTGTCTCCTTTTTTCTATGTTATGAGAAGGAGAGCCTAAACAACTAAATTGAAACCCGCACTATCTCCCAATCCAGTTCTGTCCTGCCTGGTAATAACAGGCAAGACCTGCAGCAACATTCCAAGCACTCCTGGACCCATACTGCTGCAAGCCTTCCTATAGCTACGTCCAAATAACTAATTCATACTAAAACAAATACAGTATCGGTGCATCAGTTTTTACTTAAAATTGACACACACACAAAGTATATCTTTTGATCAACTGGGTTTATGGTTTCTTCCGGTTGTTTGAGGGGTTTTTTTTGTTTGGGGTTTTTTTTTTTCTTTCCCTAGTAACTATAGGGTTCTTAATTTCAGAAAATTCAGAATGCAATATACTTTCACTGTAAGTATCCTAAAAAGCATAAATTCGCTTATCTACTGTATCTACAGATGCTTAATAAACCTTTTTTGAATAATTAATACTCATAGCTCAACATCTCACATAGCTAATTTGACTGTTGATTCAACTGAATTATTAACAGAATAAATGAATTGGGCAACTTATTTCTTATTCTTCAAATGTAATTGATAATTCATAATTGCTACAACTTACTTTCACATACTGTAGGAGTCAATCCTAAAGAAACAAGTACATTTTACATACTAATAATAATCATAATAAAAGAGTAGTCCGTAGTGAGTTTCTCATTCGTGCACTGTTACACATCTTACCTTCTACAGTACTTTGGCCCTCTTGTATATTTATTTAACATCTTAGGTATATCAAGTAAAAACCTAACTCCTCAGATAAAACAGGTCACTGTTTCCAACCCAATAAACAGTGTGGGGACAGTTTATCTAATTTTCTAATTACCTTAAACTATGTAGATACTATCAGCAGTTTCTAACTTTTAACAAGAGAGTAAGAGGAGGATGGAGAGGAAACTGCGTGAAAAGGAAATACTATTGTTTAGTAGTCCCGTCAAATACCCAGCTGTCACATGGGATGCTTTACAAAGTGCTCCAAGGCACTGCCGAGAGTCAGCAAGAACAAATCATTGATCCTTTGCAGCAAAGATGATGAGATAAACTTCTGCTAGTCAAAACACTGCCTGAACTCATTTCATGACAGAAGCAAGGTCAAAAAATTCTACTCATAAGACCAAGCCTAATTTAGCAAGAATTAATTTGTCTTCATAAATAAATACATAGGTGAAGATTTCGGGGATAATTTTTCCAGTCCTCCTTCTGATGGATTTTTAAGAGGAAGAGAAATTGAATGCCTTTCTGAAGGCTTACTTTGTATTGGTGAAACAAATCACACAAGGAAACCAACAGAGACATAAAATGAGTGGGAAAATGAGAGCAAGTTCACATTGTTGGGTTTTTGTCCTTAAAATCCCCTATGTTTTACACCCTAGTTGGGTCTTTTTTGTCCTTAAAAAATTAATTTTTTCAGCCATTCATAACAAACTGGTCTGAATTTAAAACAATCAGAAGAATGAACAATCCAAAAAATACATGGACTTAAGAGGCCTCTTAAAAAGAAAAATCCTCTGCTAGCAGTTTTTTACACAGCTAACTAAGAGAGAAGATCATGGCTCTGCTTAGGAACTTTTCCTTGACATCAGCTGAGCCAAAATTTAAGTAGGACTTTTTGAGATAATGCTTTTAAGATGTCACAGGCAAGACAGAGTAAATGACTGCCCACATAGGATCTGATTATTGGGGTTTGTTTAAGAACCAACGAGATGAGAATTTTTGAAACTACTTATCTTTCACACCTTCCATCCATACGTTCCATCCCTGCAGGGAGGCGGCTGCTGGCCCAGGATGCTCAGGCAGAAAGTCGAGTCTGTCATTGCTGCATGGCTGCTCACCGTTACCTGTCTCAGGCATGACCAGCCAGTGTCCTGGTGCTTCCCCTGGCTTCCGTCTCCTCACAGCTCCCTGATCTCCAGGATCTCCTCCACTTTCAAGATCTTTCTTCCAGCTAGAAACTTTACCTGTTCCTTTTTGGTCCCTCTTCTTTTTTCCAAGACCACTTCTTCCTGGCACCCCTTATTTTGTGGCACACCAAGTCTCACTGTTCTCTTCAGTCAAACAGTTCCCGTGCATGAGCACAAGGTGTGAGCAGTTGCCTAACTGGTGGTTCTGTCCCAGGTCTCTGCAGTAACTGGAGGACTTCAGATGAGCCAGTTTCATTTAGTTGAGCTGTTTACAATCAGACCCTCCCAATTACAGAGAGCACACAGTACGCTGCTTCTTGAGAGCTCAAACATTCCAATTTGGACATTAACTCCCACACATACACCCAACTACCTGCTACCTCTTAGTATTCATGATTTAAGCTTTTTTTTTTTTTTTTGCCTACAAAAGCATTTAATATTAGCCTGATACCACTTCCAGTGAAGACAATTGGATTAATTTTACTTGTTTCAATAATTTTCAGTAATAGAATTTTCCAAGGGCTGATTATTTGTTGCACATAAATGTATTTTTCTGAAGTGGTTCAACTACTCCAGTATACTAGTTTGCCCACTGGATTCAATTACTCATGTGTGAATAAAACTTTTCCAAAAATGTTGTTAGCATGAAGAGCTCCAGAAGTGTTTCTTGAGCTGATTAAAGGTTTTGTCTGTACTCCAAACTTCACGCTCCTTAAAAGAATTAAGGAGCTAAATACATTTTCAAGCTTTGCTGGAACTATTGGAAGGAGTCATGGAACAAAAGAAATATATGACACTTTTTGTTAGTTCTTGCTCTGCATTAATATTATGGATTATAACAATTTTTATATAACAAATTTCTTTTATTTAAATACACGAATAAGCTACCTGGTCAAGGAACCAGAAACCAGACTACAGCACCACAGCCACCTTGATTGTTATTAGTTCAAATCACAGGCAAAAATTAATCACCATAAGTACCTAATTTTAGGCATGTTTGAGTGAATCCTTTTCCAGCTAAACATTTTAACATAGATGTACATATTTTGCTGAATAAAAATAGACTTCAACATTTCATTATCTTAAAAATATACTTAAGTAGCTTGCACAGCTATGGCCCAAAGAGGTTGCTTGGCTTGTTTGATGGTTACGAGACTAACTTCTTAGTAGGTGACAGCCTGGGAAGTCTGGGAAAATACTTTATCAATTGCATCCATTTCCGAATGCATGACAGTGAAGTGGAAGATGGAAGTTGTACAGCTGATCACATAGTTCTCCTATATGACATAAAAAGTTCAAAATGTGATTTAAAATTTTCTCTTAATAATTTTTCTCTTCTAGTACCCTCCCCTAAATCACATTTTGAAGGCAGAATGGCACCACAAAGAACAAGAGACGATCTCTCCAGAAGTCTTCCATCAAGCTGGTAAACCTGAAAGACTTGCTTATACAGTTTTTGTACCATTTTATCAGTTTAGAAAAGTTAACCAGAAAGAAACTAGATCAGTAGAAAGATTATTTCACTGATAAATTCTTACACAGCTTACTGTAGCTAAGAAAGTGGTACCTATCCAAGAAAGCGGTAAAAAGTCTGGCCGTTGATAACCCAGAATTTTCGATGGGTTATGCTATTGGACAACATGTGCCATATATTGATAACAATACAGAAAATGCATCCCTGATGCAAAATCTAGACATGTTCAAAGAAAAGATCAAAATACTTCATTATGAATGAAAAAACATTTAATATTCATAAAATCCTGTTTTCAGGGAGTCTGAACAGTATTTTTCATTTGCCTGCAGGGTTTGAATTCAGACTGAAGTTGATAGCTGGCATAGATGATTTCAGCCAAAATTATTAGAGTTTTGGAAAACTTGCAAACTAACTGAAACACAGTTTTTTTTGAAAAGTAATGATGTGGTGTCAGCCTTGCCCATAATTTCAAAGCTGAGAGTCTGGCAAGTATTACAACTTTGACAGCGAAGGCACAAGGATATATGCAAATTTAAAGGTTATTCCCCAAGTAATATATGCAGCATATGAAAATCTCTCCCTGATACAGAAAATTTACTTTTAAAGGAAATACTAGTATTGCTTCTGGTCAGTGCTGGCAAATCAAGAAAACGGCAACAAAACTTGGTAAGCCTCGTATAAGATTGATTTCTAGTGTCTAGCTTATAAATGTCGAGAAGGATTCTCCACAAAGATTGTAAAAACAAAAGCTGACACCTTTGGACATGTAAGTCCTGATGTTGTTTTCTAAGGATCTGTTAAAAATTAAATTACTATTTCAGCTTTAGACTTAGGCTCCCAAGAGAAGAATGATGCTAACAGACTTTTTTCTTTAATCCCCCCGCAAAGGGACGAAATAGCAATAAAATCCATTTATATCTACCACAGTAACCTTGCATAAATATTCTCTAGTATGCTGAGCTGCTATATGTGAAACGCTCTGTACTGCTATGTCACAGAAGCGTTTCTACATCTTTGGGCCCCTAGCAAGCAAGAGGTAGGAAGGCTCTGGGACTATAGCCCAGGGTGAGATACTGTAGAGACCTGCTGCATCTCTAGTGCAACTGCCGCACCAGCGAAGGGGGTGCTCCTAGTGAATCATGCAGTGTACTGGCCTGAATGTAGGCAAAGGTTCAGTACAGAGGAAGCAATAAACACGCATGTAGAAAATACAGGGGAAGGCATGTGACAACATACAACCATGCACCATTACAATCTTTAGCTTTGCATTGCATTTTAGATATTATTAGATGAGAAACTAGATGCACTCATAATTTACACTGGAACTGTGCTGCTGAATAACACATTGTTAGCTACAAGGTGCCTTAGTCATACTGGATATTTTGTTTGAGTGAGAAGACAACTGCTGTGCTTGATAGGCCAAAGTACCATATGTTTCTAGAATAGCAGAAACCTACTTCATTCTGGGATTTGCTGTTAAGGTCTAGTAATACTGGCCAAAGTGGTTTGCTGATTCAATAACCACAGTTCTGTTACTCTGAAGTCAGATGAGCTTTTAAACGGACCATATGTGACTAATCAACAGCCTGGTCTGCCTTTTCACAGTCCTTTCCCCGCAGGTAAACCAGGGTGTAAGGGGAAATGCAGTGGCATCTGCAGGGAGTTCCCTGCCTCCCGCTGCAAAACTGCAGATGCCCTACGCAGCTACTGCAGACAGCGCAAGTGCAAGGGCACGAGTCTGGACCAGCCTGGTACCATCTGCTCCGCTATTGCCCAGTTAAACTCAGTCCTTACTCATTTAGGCTGCTTTGAGGGAAGAGAAGAGGGACCTGATCCCTCATTTGCAGCTATAGTGGGACTCTGATAATGAGAACCTGTGGGAGATGTTTCTCCCCTTGTGAGGGCTCAGCTCACTGTGGGTTTTAAAATAAGGTCCCATGTGTGTGCATTTTCCTTGAGGAAAGCGCTCACAATAAATTCTGTGCTTATTTTGCTTCTTATGTGAAAAGAAAAGTTCAAGACAGTTTATTATTTTAGGACTGCATATCAGATCTCTTTGGCAGTTGCCCCGATTTATTAACCTGTAACTCTGGGGTAAGGGAATTGGATACTCCTATCTGATGCCAACAGGAACCAAGCATCTAATTTCCTTTGGCTCTTCTGAAACCCCAGCTTACATTTCTCAACTAATTGAAAGCAGATTCTCTAACTGCAATCCAGGGAAATTTCTTTTTGCTCTGTACAAATATTCTTCTGAGCTTCATCTTATCACTACATGTAAAAATATAGTGTTATATGACAATAAAATGAAAAAACGTCCAAATGCATGCAGAAAAGAGAGCGATAAAATTAACAGCGAGGAATCACATTTGAAACACTGGCCCACAAGGAAGTGGCATCACAATTTAACCTAGGTTTGTTACAAGACTTAAGATTTACTTCAGTATGAGAAGGCCAATCCTGTAACGAACTGTAGCATCTGTGACGAAGATCATAAACATAACCATTACCTACAATAATATAGTAGTCTGTGTGGTAGATATGCTTCTTTTCTCCACATTTATTATTTTCACCGGTAGTCAAAACCCCAATTAGAAGAGGCTTCAAAGCTAAACTATTTATAAGCTAAGTAATTCTGTGAAGAGCTATTTGTTATGACATACAAAGAGTTTAGCACAATGTATAAACATTTAATTTCTAAACTGTCCAAAAGCCCAAACTATATCTTCTTACATTGACTAAAAATACAACAACCTCTTGGCCAAGACTTTCTCTAGTTTGCTAACAACATCCTCTTTTCTAGCAGTTTTCCAGATTCCTTTGTAAACATTCAAAAAGTTACCTTTTAAATAAAGCAATACACATAGGAACAGCAAAAATGTATTTATTCCTTTGTTCTTTACTAAAATACTTGATTTGGTTTTATTCAGACTGTCAGTCTCTTAGCTCAAAACAAACCTTAAAAACTTCAACACAACCAACACAGACCTTCTTCTTTACAAAATCATTAGAACTTCTGTTCAAAATTAGTCATGTTTCTGAGAATCTGCTCATATTTAGAAAGTAAGTTTTTTTACTGCAACTACTAACTACCTAGGATTGCTTCCTTTCCCCCTCTGTTGTGCATTACAGCTCCTGAGCTCTAAAATCACACGTTCTACTCCCTAAATATGACCAACAGCAGCCTCACAAGAGTGAGTGGTATGTAGCAAAAATGAACATTACAGCCTTTAATAATCCTGAGACTGTTGGAGAAAAAAAACCCAAAACAACTACAGATACCTACAAGAAGGTAAATAAGCTGCATTACTGATGAATCACTTTTTCATAATGGTCACAGACCATAGAGAGTCCTCAGCACTGGTTGAGGACTCAGTGTACATCCATCAATTCACTTCTTTATGAGGAATCAAAATATGTAATTCTCTCCAGTACGTACAACCTGCAATAACCTTGTGCTATTTGACTTTCTGTACTCATAAATCTCTCCCTCCCCAGAGGTGGTAGGTATTTCAGGATAATACCCACTATCAGTTTGGAAGTCTTTCCAAATTTTGCTTTTCCTCATTTAAATGGCAGATGAGAGGGACTAGGTCATGCTCACAACCTTACCAGGGAGTTTCCATAGTGGTTTTTTTTCCAACAAGTTTTCACTTTTTTTTTTTTTTAAGTACACTAGAACTTACAATCTTCAATCAACAAAATCATCACAGAAATCAATAAAGGCAGTCAAATTTTTAATTATGCTTAACCCAAAGCATAACTGTTGAGGATAGCTATTCCAATGAAAAGAAGTAAAATTTATAGTGATATACTTTTGCCAACACAGAAGAGTCATCAAAACTATGGCAGAACAGTTTTTGATGCTGGCATTTCTGCCAGCAAACTATCAGAAAAAGAACGCTATCCATCTCCACTTGCTGGCCTCAAAACATTACTTTTTCTCCTCATTACACCTCGGTATAGGATCACTTTTTCAGTTAAATTACCTGTCCCAATGATCTCCAGTCTAGGCTGGCACTTCCAATGTACACGTGCTGCTTATCAACAATCCAGAAAGATGACTGAAGCCGCCCTTCATTATATGCTGACATGTTCATATACAACACTTCGGCACCTAGAGATTTAAGGATAAAATAATAAATAGCATTGTTTAAAATAACATAATTTACATTATTAAAAAAAAAAAAAAAACAAACAACTTTACATTTCAGGGCCTCAGCTTCCAAAACTAGTGAGGAATGTTATTAAACATACCATTGACGTTTAAAATCAATAATAAACAGTGTTAATGTCCCACTATTTAAGACCTTAATTAACATATATTCCCCAAAAGCAGGTATAGGGAACATTCCCATGCATTATACCGTTTACTTCATTTTCTTTCATTTTAGAATGAAATAATTGCTATTGTTTTCAGCACTGTATGTTCCCAAAAGCAGTTTATTTTTCAACGTCTACTCTGTAACTCAAAGCTGCTACATATAGTGACGACCTTTAAAATACAAACCCAATTACAACCCTTTCCTGAAAAGCAGACTCTGCTCCTTTGCTCTGTGCAATGGCTCGAGCGGGTAGCCTCGGGCGGGCTGTCGCGTGGAACAGACCTCGACAAGAGGACCATGGAGGGAGAATTAAGGAGTGAGGAAGTAAGCAAAGGGCAAACGTATGCTGAAACTGCTCTTAATCCTGCTAATCTGTGACATTCAACCTACCACTTTGAATTGCACAGTTTTAATAAGGATTACAGGGCACTGAAATCAAAGGAATTACTTGTCGGGGAAAAGCACGTCATCAGATCAGAAGGAATGTCTGAACTGGCCCCATTAGTATGTTTGCAGGACTAAATCCGGAATATCCTTAATATTAGGTGAGTTTAGGAGATGTCTCACATCATTATTGTTCTTTCAGTGCTCTAGTGTTTGCAAGATTAGGTGATTAATCTGAATTAATCATTGTTGAAGGTAATTTAAAATAACACACTCATCTTCACGTTTTAGTCATGACAGAAACTGGGGAAGAGAAGTGACAGTAAATAGCAGCCTGGAGGGCAGTAACGGCACCAGCCATCTCCCATTAAACATTCATGGGATCTTCAGCACTGTGAATTCCAGCAATGGTTGGATGAGAGGCACAACTTCAAAAGAATTCCAGGATACCTACAGAACTGAAATATCAATTCTGTTAATCTAACTTCCTATTTCTGACTTTCTAAGAAAAATTTGACTTGCAGTTTTAAGCAACAGTTACCAGTGCTAAATATTTCTTTTTTAATATGAAAACTGTAATTCTCACTTGAACAAATTCAAGAAAAGAAGAAAAATCAGGTAAGGTGCCACTTTTCATGAAGCACCAAACATGCAACGTAGGATTTTGCGCACGTTACAGAATTTTGTTCATTGTACAATTACATTTGCTGCAACCCAGTTACCTTTTCAATTTTTTCTAGCTATTGCTCATCCACATTCATCTACTCTTAGAAACAAAGGTGTTTTCCAGTTTTCCTTGGAACATGCTGCTGCTGACTTTCAATCCATGCATTAATGAGCAGAACTGTTCTAATTAATGAGATAATGTGTGTGAAATGGAAAAGAAATCAGAAAACACTGTAGCAGGTGTTAAAAGGTTTAAATTGTTTTCTGATGAATAAACAAAAAAAGCAACTCCTCTTACTAGCTAAGGAAAACAATTCTGTAAGGCACTAAACTTCTAGCTGCTTATCTGAAAACTGTGTTTAAAATCAAGTTTAACATAGCAGTTTGCCTTGATCACATTTTCTTTTCATACTTCCAGTTTGCAACATTAAACAGCAGTATGAACTTAACACCCACAACACACCTACATCAAACAGGTTATAAATGAAATGTTAGGATTTTTTGTATGGGAAAGGTAAAACAGTCGGAAGCAACAAGCTCCCTTCTCATAACTGAGAGCCTAAAATAAACACAGTTTAAAAACATTTTTGAAATATCCAACATGGAACAAAAATGCTGATTGCTAGAGTTACAACAGGAAACTATTTAACCAGTAGTACTAATGTTAAAAATAGCAGACATCATCAGTAACCGGACACAAAATTCAAAAGTTGTAACACACCAGGATTTGTGGGCGTGGGCAGTTTAGACATGGGTGTAAGCGGTGGGGTGGGACTATCACTCTAAAATATAATCTAGGCTTCAATTACCAAAATAGTGAATATAGCAGTGCAGGAGATACTGCTATCACACATATCATTAAAATCAAAACCTGGAACCCAATTTCTTCTGGAAATAGCCAACTCATATAAGGCTGAGGGAATAGTATCTCAAAGTTAATTAAAAAAAAAGTCATGTGTTGCAAGCAGCAGCTGCCGTGCAGGCTCTTAATGAGCCCTTAACTTTTGATGAAAGGAAACATGCATCAGTATTGATAATTGCCTCTGTTCTAGAAGCCCTTGAGATATTTTGTTAAAATAGGCTTATCAGGCCGTCAACACAATCCATCATCTCTAGCATGGACCAGGTCCCATGAGGAAATTAAATTGGACTGATCAATATGTGAAGCCCTAACAGAACTCTTTATCATGCTGCAGTCTCAGTTACACAAAGCTGTGGGTCTGCTGAGTTCAACCAGAAGGCACAATTTGTAGGCTTGATTGCTAATATAGATGCCAGACTCTTAAAAAATAAATCTAACAATTTTGTTTCACTGAAGATTAAACTGCAGTGTGAGATCTTAGAGAAAACTAGTGCTGCCACCTAAAACTCAAGTGGATTTGCCTGTTCCATAAAATTGTGCATTCCAAAGGTTGGGCCAGATTGCCCTCTTTCTGCAGAAAAAAAAAGAGACCGCTCTAGGGATCAACGCATGCTTTAAGTAACAGACATTTCTCTTTTTCGTCTAGGTGAGGAGGTTTTACACTCCTTGTAAGGGACATGACTGATGCAGTCTGGGATGCACAGAGGGGACCCTGCCCTTGAGAGCCTGGACCTTCTCCATGTGATGGGAACACAGCCCCTGGGAGGTGCCAGGCTGCCACTCAGCTTCTTGGTCTGTCTCATAATGGAGGAAGAATACAGAAGACAATAGTAGCATTGCAAAAAGACTGACTTTTCATCCATTTCCAAAAGAAATCCAATTCCCAAAGTAATCCCAAAGAAGGAGGATGGCACAAGCAAGTGCCATTTACCATTTCTAGCCTTGCAACATCCAGTTCAGTCTAGCTGCCTGCTCTCGGGTACTCCGCTAACAATGTCATGAAGGCTACAGGGCACGCTTGACTTCAAGAACTGGAGCTTAAGGCTTAGGACCTTTTCTACATATTTCAGTCAAACCACTCTAAGCAGTTAGCACGAGACTTCAGTCAAGAGCTCATCACATATATGGTCTATCACGAAAAACGGTATGTCATAGAGATGCGCATCTTGGCACACTTGTGTTGTAGCATATGATAGCTTTAGATTTTACTGCTTCTCAAGCAAGGTCACCAGCCAGCTACACAAACTGAGAGACTCTTCTTCATGGGAGATTGCAGGAGGCCAGGGCTCACAGGGCTCCTGCTTGGCCTCCAGATCCAGGTTTATGCCTCAGTCTGGAGAAGGTGCACCAGGAGGCTTTGGATCCAACGCCTGCGAGCAGTCTAGGATATTACCAGGTTGTCCTGGTAGAGGAGCAACATCACTGAGCCAGATCACCTCCCTGGGGGATATAATAAATAATTTTTGTAAAGAAGACCCAGAAAGAGCAACTGTTTAGGCTGCTATTATCACAGCTGCCTTGAAAGCAAACATGCAAATTCTGCCTGCAACAGTTTTCAACAGCGCCAGTTACAGGCTAAACTCACTCTGGAGTTAGCAAACATAACGCCCAAGAAACAGAAGCTGCATTTGCTTGTACTACGGCTAAAATTGGCCTTCTGTCTTCACAACTTTCTTACTTTCACTATAGTGTTTTTAAAACCAGAGAGAAAGACAAATGGGAAAGGGGAAGGATTTAAGGATGGAGAGCAGAGCCGGACAGAGGTATCTGGAAAGTTGCAGCAACAGCGATGGGTGATTCACAACAGGCAGAGCAAGGATGACAAAAGCACCAAGAGCCCTGACCCCATTAGCCCTGACAGTAGGAAACAGTGCTGCAGCAGGGAAGAGGATGGAGAGAAATGGAGATACATGATCTGATGGCACGTGCTGGGACTGTGCATCATGCAGAGCTCTGGGAGAAAGGGTTGTGGAGTCAGGCTGGGCTCTGCTACCCCCTGCTAGGAATGGGAGAGTTGTAAAGGTGGAGAAGATGCACAGGGGCTTTTGAATGCCTCTCCTTCCCTATTTTGGGAAAACAGAGGTTGTCACATGCAGGCCTCAGAGGCACAGCAGCCGATGGCAGGTGGAGCACACTGGGGCAGGGGGAGCAACACAGAGCTGTGGGTAGGCAGGGGCAGTGGGGAGGTTGTAGAGGGATCTCAAAGGAGAAGGGACAACGGGATATAAAAAAGTGCTAGTATACGAAAGGAGTTTGGCCAGTGAAAGCAACACTGCTTACAGCTCTCTTGTATGTTTGCACTTTGAACCTGACAAATGCTCCTGCACCACATCCAATCCAAGCTGGCTGCAGTAGGAACAGCGGCCCTCTTCTGCGTACCCCGTTCTTGCCATCCCTTCACTCTCCTCAGCACCACGTGCCTTTGCTCCCAGCACTGTTTTTTTCCCCTCACCTAATTCTGTGTATTCCCAAGCAAATACTCCAAGTAATGAGACCTTTAAAAAGGAGTCTGAGAATGTGAGCTGTGGCCTCTCTGTTTCACCCCCCTGCTGACAGTCACTTGGCATACAAAGGTACACGTTGTGATCTATACCTTTTGGAGGGTAGCCTCAAGCCAGAGTTGAGACCAGACTTAACTAGTCCATACCATGAACAGCCCACACGACACCTTGCACGGCCTCTCTGGGAAGCCACCATATCTGTGGGAGGCAGCACACGTGGCACATGCCATCGTGCCATGGACCTGCTGCATTCCTTCAGCTAAACTGAATTTTCAGATCAGTATAGATGCAGTTAACCATCATGTGTTGATCAGAAAGATCAACAAAAGAGCCTTTATTGCCTCCTAGCTCCCAAACTTATTTTTTAAAATACAATTTGCTCACTAGGATATGGATGTGTACACATACAGATATATAAAATCCAGATATATAAAAGTCTCCTTCCCTACATTTTGCAATACACGCTTTCATTTTATTTGCTTTCTATTACAAGCCTTAGCACAAAGTACACCCATGAATAAAAATAATTTTTATTCCCCTGAGACAAAAATCCAGAGTTTTCCATACCCTGCTCACAAGTGGTGGAGTAGCTGTCTCATATTGGGCAGACACAAGTGACCCAGGCAGAGGATCATCTCCCCAGGAATTTTCATGCTATTTTCTCAACTGATTGCAGAAAGTCTGGAGTTGCTCCAGAAGCCCCATTAGCGTGACCTGCCAGCACTCAGAAGAGGACAAGTACAAAAGCAGAGGAATGCACAACTTGACAACAAAGTTATTTTTGCTACATCTTTGAATGATTAAAAGACAAGCTAGACTATTTACTATTTCTGTGCTCTTTATGGAATATTGGATCCGAAATGCAATTTAAAAGTCTGCCTGGCCCCAGAAGGATTAATGATTCAGACTTATTTTAAAGAGAGAACACTCAAGGACTTTTAGGGAAATCTCTGATGGTAATAACTGAACTTTGAATCAGCTGTTTTGTTTACATTGCCCTCTGCTCCTCACACATACACACCTCTCCTTTTTAAAAACTAGCAGGACTGAATCCTGCCACTCTGGGATTATGTGCTATTCATCAGTCCAAGTCCATAGTAATTTAAAAAGAAAAGTACACTAAAAACCTTGCTGCCTCTTCTTTAGCAGCTCCATATATAGCTGCCACACATAGAAAAAATGAATCATAGAAAGAAATTATGTTCTAGATTGCACAAGCAATCCCCAGAAAGCCTTCTCAATACAACTTCTGCTCTCACCACCTTGGCCTGCCTGAAACAGTAACACTCAAACTACCTGCATGACAAACATACCTTCTTTCTGAATGAAATTCCCACTCACTCCCAATCAGCCATAAACTCTGCACACACAGCTTCTCAAAACAACACCAGCCCCCCAAAGTTAATGTTGCCTGTAGTAAAAGGAAGCTGTTTCTGATATAGATATTTTTAATGAAGAATTACTGTAATGCTTACTGCCTTATTTTACAGCATCTGAGGTCCCTGACACAAAGATAATTTTGAGGAAATCAGTGCACAGGAGAAAAATCTGTGAGTGCAGCTCCATGGGCCCCTCTGGTCTGTCTCTGGAGAGACGGGGTGCCTGCAGCACCCACTGGCATTGCAATGGCCAGGCTCACGTACTTGGAGCTGCGGCGTGGGTGGTTGACAGAAAACAAGCAGAAAGCACTCTCTGTCCCCTGTGTGCTGCCACCGCTCATCTCCACTGGCACGCTCCCCAGCCAGCTCACGTGTCCATGCCTGGCTGGAGCTTGGAGGAGAGGCTGCTACGAGAGAGCTTTCCTGAGCAGACAGGCTGCAGTCAAGGATCTCCCTGTGGAGTCACGGGTGTGATGAGAGGTCTCCATCACTGCCGGGTGACTTCCCAGCCCCCTCTCCAGGCACTGAGCCAGCTTCTAGCCTGGTTCCTTTCCCTTCCCAGCAGACTGTAACAGCTGTTGGGCTCTGTCCTGCACGACCAGGGAGAACAAATATCCTCTGTGCTCACCAGTGCTTTTTTTTGCTTTGTTTTTCACTCATTCAGTGGATTAAAATAATTTCTGTGAGCCAGCACAGCCCCAGAACCTGCCGAGGAAGCCAAGAGCTGAATGTGAGAAATGAGCACTACAAAACCCAGCTCTCTGTCTGAAAAAAAGCATTACAGAATTACAACTGGCACATTTAAAAAGAAACCCAAAATCTCCCAGTAATAGTGGCATGACCAGATCTCATTTTCAGCAGTCCTTCTCCTTCCCTCCACCACCTCCCCAGCTGTGCCCAAGTAGGTTTTTTGGTGTCTAAGGAATGAGCTGGATCAGAAAATGGATCCAGGTTAAAAATAAATAAAAATAAAAAGGTTGTTTCAAATGTAGAACAATTCACTAGTCCAGCTCACCACGTGGCGGTAAACAATTTTTCCAACACAGCCGAAGGCACGGTGCAGGTGTGGGAACGAGTGGCTTGTGGCTGGGTGAAACAAGACACAGGAACTGCTTATGCCAGTGCTGCCGTTTAAAGGTAGGGCCACGTAATGGCAGCCTCTGTTCCTCCCAAAATCAGGCCTCTCAGAAATTCCAGGTGGCAAGCCCCAGCATTTGTTTGCCTTTTATCTTCCATAACCGTTTGCCTTGTGCAAACAAAGCAGTAGGAGGGCAATGCTGGCATTTGCTTGGGATGACATTTCCCATGCACTTACACAGGGGGCCACAGTGGTACAGAAGATCCAGAAAAGACCCGTCTCGTGTGTGCAGAGTTTGCTGACTGGATGCAGGATGACAGATTCTTGAGAACAAAGGAAAGGTCAGAATTAGTTTCTTTCAATTGCTTGTTTAATTTCAATGACATCTTGGGAGCTAGTTAGTTCCCAGGGTAACATTTGTCTACATACATCCTTACAGTGGCTTCGAAGATGTCAAATGTTGGCCTTTGTTGCTAGTCCAAGCAATCCAAACGCCAATTTCTCAGCTGAGTACCCTGCTGTAGACAGAGTTCAGCATAAGAGTGTTAGGGCTCTCACCCATGTGAACGCGTTTTGTGCTGCCTGCTGAGCCCTTTTGATCTACTCAGCAGAAAAACCAAACATCTAACCAAAACGCTTCTCACCCCATGTCGCAGGAGAGATGAAAGAGAGGCCTGACAATATTTCTTTGTAATACTCACCCAGCTAAACACAATTTCTGATTCACTAACAAAAAGCCAAAGGTGCATCTTAACACAGGGTGCGAAAACCATGACAAATACGACATCGCAGAGATAAAAGATCTCCTCTTTACCCACAGAAAAGATACAGGACAGGCACACTCTACTTGAGCTTCCCTACAAATAGCAGGTAACTCTGTTGATTAATCACATGTGTGCATGTTTAATTAACCTATACATAGAATTTGGACTGCAAACAAGGAAAAAAACTTGTGACCACATACCTCTAGTCCTTCCAAAGATGGAAATCCAGTTTCCAGAGCAAACTCGTGGCTTTCTCATTTTCACCCACAAGACAGAGTGCTTCCGTAAATCCATAAAGCACTGGGATTCCATAACAAAAAAACCACAAAATGCAGTGCAGCCCATGTTAAAAAACCTTGGTATTTAGAAACAGGATTTGAAGCCTGATACTTCTGTCTCTAATGCAGAATATACAACAACATGAATTTTAAAAGTAAATTAACCTTGTGAACCCCAGGGGATTTTATTATTTGCACTGTAATAGTTCTTTCTTCCAATTCTTTTTCTTAAAACCTGTGGTGTGTACTAGACTTTTTATTTAAGATTTTTAATTGTAAAATTAGAATTTTACATTCTACAATTTCCACTGAAAAACATCTATTCTGTTCTTAACAAAGACACCTCCATGTCACTATGTCCTTGGAAGGCACATGAAGCCACTCAGTAGACAGTTGATAAGCAAGTACCCCACAAAGGCAAGCAGCCAACACTACAGTTCGTTATATGGAACACATCAGGAAGCAGACATACTTCAGCTCTACACATTCCCACCTGGATTTGGTCTCTGAAGCCAGTGATTTCTGTACTATATCTGCTATAGAAACCCTTACTGTTTGGGACAAAGTTTAGGACTCCCATTTTAGACTATCTTTAAAAAAAAAAATTAAATTGAGCCTGTGTACAAGAATCTATTGTAACTTAAAAAGATCCAAACAGCTTTTCTTTGCCCTCTAATAATTTTATTGAAGGTAGCAAACATTTCATGCCTCTTTTAACAGGTTTTGCTGCCTGATGATAGAATCATAGAATGGTTTGGGTTGGAAGGGACCTCAAAGATCCTCTAGTTCCAACCCCCCTGCCATGGGCAGGGACACCCTCCACTAGACCAGGTTGCCCAAAGCCCCATCCAACCTGGCCTTGAACACTTCCAGGGAGGGGGCAGCCACAGCTGCTCTGGGCAACCTGTTCCAGTGCCTCACCACCCTCACAGGGAAGAATTTTTTCCTAATATCTAATCTAAATCTACCTTCTTTCAGTTTAAAGCCATTACCCCTTGTCCTATCTCTGCATGCCCTTGCAAACAGTCCCTCTCCAGCTTTCCTGCAGGCCCCCTTCAGGTACTGGAAGGCTGCTAGAAGGTCTCCTTGCAGCCTTCTCTTGTCCAGGCTGAACAACCCCAACTCTCTCAGCCTGTCTTCATAGGAGAGGTGCTCCAATCCTCCGTTCATGTTTGTGGCCCTCCTCTGGACCCACTCCAACAGCTCCATGTCTCTCCTGTACTGGGGCCCCCAGAGCTGGATGCAGTACTCCAGGTGGGGTCTCACGAGAGTGGGGTAAAGGGGCAGAATCACCTCCCTCGACCTGCTGGTCACTCCTCTTTTGATGCAGCCCAGGATATGGCTGGCTTTCTGGGCTCCAGGCATACATTGCCAGGTCATGAGCTTACAGCGTGATGTAGCAAACACAAGAAAAATCCTCACATTTTGCACTGACTTGACTCTGACATCAGTATTTTTCATCAAATTTTTACTTCTTGTTGAGCTATTTAAGGTATTTTATATCAATAGTCATAGATTATTTTGAATAAAACTTTGAATGAGAGCACTGATGATCAGTTCAATTCTTTCCCCTTAGCAGAACTCAGCATTCCTCTAAATAGCATTTTCTGAGTATAAATCTGTTTTGTGAGTCTGATGATTCAGTAAAGTCTGCAAGATAAACAGTGTACAACAAAGTTTGATAGAATATTTTTTTAAAAAATTCCACATCTTTTTTGTCCTTCATTATTGGAGAGTAGGGTGCTCATTTACTAGATGAAGCTATAAAAGTGATTGCTTTAGAGATTGGGAAAACTAATTTTCTTACTTAGTTGATTCAGGCAACAAAGCATATTACCACTTAAAGAGAGACTATAATGCTATCAGGAAAAGCATTACCAAAGTTGGATTGTGGCTTTCTTTCTTTGCCTAATTATAATTGCATATGTTTTTACTGTAAAAAAAAAAAAAAAGCTATTTTAAATATAATAGATAGGTTAGTAAACTCACACACTGCTTACCACCCCCACCCCCCCCCACCCCCCGCCTTTCAAAGACTCTTTTCTTTACTTGGATTAGCATTATGAAGCCCTAGATTTGTTTATACACTTCCTGGATGAAAAATCCAAGGATTCAAGGACATTTTTTCATCTTAATGCACGAGGAATTAGAATCACAACCTTCTATGAATGAACAAGGCTAAATCCCTACCAACAAATGCAGCAACTATTTATCCCTATCTTTCTTCTTAACAACATGATTTCATTCTGATATTTATATATTCTAAAACCATCAGTATTAGCAACAGTCACTTCTAAACGTGCTGACTAGCAATAACACTACTTATGCAATCATTCCCAAAATGTAGTCCTCAGACATCTGTAGCTCTGCTTTGGGTTCCGTCGGTTTCCTTCCCATGAAGGAGAAATCTCAATTCTGGAAGGTGAGAAGGCGTATTGCAGGGCAGGCAAAGAGGTGAGAACAGAGTATGCCTCCTCAGAGGGCAGTATTATTTGATCCTAAGCTACTGCTTTTTATTCTTGCAATACCTTCAGAATAGAATCAATTTTTCTCCTGCACTTTCGTCAACTGATTCTCTGAGTATGACCTCCAGGCTACCAAAAGCCAGGAGCAGTAGCTGACCTGGCCACAGCCATACAAGGGAAGCAGAAGCACAGCCAGAACCCGCCTGGATCTGCCAGTGGCTCAGCCATTTCCTTTTACTGCTACTTCTCACTTGTCCTTCAGCATCTTTCCCTACTTCTTTCCTTTGATCCTGTCCTATTATGCCTGCCAAATCAGCCTCTAACTTTTGTACTTTTTTCAGATCATTCCTATCTCAGTTCCAATTATTTTTCTCTCCTTTCATCCATGTTGTCACAAGCCCACCAAGAACATGCTCGGCCTTTTGCCGGCATTCCTTTCTGATCTTTTCCTAAATGAATTAGTCAGTTTTCTGTTTCTGCCCTTCTCTTTCATCTGATTCATTCCTCCCCTTTATTGCATTTTCCCCACTACTCCCCCCATCATTCTTCCTCCCTCTCCTTCACTCTCCCACTTCATTGCCAGTTCATCATTTCACTCTTGCCCTTGCCCACTCATTCATTGTTTCATTTAGCGCATGTATTCATTCAGTTATTCATTCACTCCCCCACTCTCCAATTACTTGAGGGATATATTTTATTCTCTGACTACATAAGCAGCATGATATATTCTCCAAGCCTTTACAAATAAATGTGTGGAAAGGAAAAATATTTTTTCTTAAGAGTTTTAAGGCCAACCACAGTTTTGGGGTGCCCAGTTTGGTCCTAATTTTATTTTATTTAGCATGTGCTGGAACTTCTGCAGGTATTAACTCATGATATACAACCCAAAGGTAGACAAAGATTGCTGATGGTTGTTGCAGATTGGGAATCTGGGAATTTCTTTCTTTCTTTCTTAGTCCAAACAACTGAAGCTGAGCTTTTGTTGCTTACCATAGGTCTAAGGTTCTTAAAAGAACAAGACACTTTTACAGTCTCTTCTTTTATAAAAGTAAGCATGTAGACTAGACACTGCAGCTCTGCTGTAGCAGACTGAAGTCACATTTGATTTACTGTTGTCCTGACCAGCCTGTTGGATGCATTTTTGAGGGCTTCAGCATTCTAGTTTGGTCACCAGGATATTTCATACATTAAAATGGAGATATTTTAAAGAGGCAAATGGACATGCCCCAATGTCAAAAGCAGAAAAATCCACACAGTGCGCTGAGGAAAAATAAAAAGCACGTGAGGAAAAAATGCTTTGTGTTTGCGGAAATACATAGGGGATGCAAATCAATGGCTTGTCAGTTAGCAGCTTTTTAACACAGATTGACTTTCATCCAAACAGCCTATTTAAAATGTAAAAAGCAAAATAAAAGGAAGCCACAACTCCACAGATTCTGTGTTATTAGCTGGGTGAAGGACATACACAATATACAGTCAATAACAGTGACAGCACACTGAAATCACAGAGGATTTTAGTGTCCCAGAGGGACTAGACCACAAGTATCATCTAATTTCTCCAGTGTAAATATCAGCAACTGTCTGTGAAGGACAGGAATATAGCTATATTATTCCCCCATGACATCTTGAATGAGTAGAGAACCAGGTATAGGACTTCTCTTTCTTCTCCAAACCACACAGGACAGACAGAGAGAATCAGCTCGAGGACACTAAGAGACAGACACTGCCCAGTTCAGAGCCATCTGGGATGGCAGCAGGGTACAGGACAGGGCCTGTGCAACTGGCCCGCTCGCAGCTGCACGCTGGGATCCCTACGAAAGCAAGGCCAGAAGGCAGCACACACACTTCTAGTCCCAAGGATCACATCGTGGACTTTAAGCTGCAGGAGAAAGTGCTGCCATTATGTCGGAAGCTAATTTGAGGCAGCTAGCTGGACGCACACCCAGGAAAGCCTGAAGGATGAGAGCGTGGGGCAGTAAGGCACGAGACAGACAGGGATATCATTAGATTTGCATTATAAAACGCATGTAAAATGGAAATGATAATGTCTTGGATGGTGAACATAGCGGAATACTGACATGAAGTATGGTGAACAGACAGGCAAGCAGGCAACTCCTGTATGAAAACAATGAAAGATCAAACTGAAAGCCGTACTAGACATTAACAGGGTCAGATGAAGTGCAGGAGACAGTGAGGATCAGGTCCTTGGAACAAAGACTGCTGCTGTGGGACCTCTCTCATGTGTTACAAAAGACAAAATGAATGGAGCAAATAAGGCTAGGATTGAAGAGAAAAAGGATAGTCTCATATTTTAAGCTGCTTGAAACTACCCCAGAATATTTGGATGCCACAACTGATGTTCCACAAAGCTGCTCTGCATGAGAGAGGGCAGGGCTGGCATGCATCTCATTTTCTGAGGACTTAGTTTGAGCCCTTGGGGTCTAATCTTGTTCACAATGATACTGATATGCATTAAGTGCTACACAGTGATAAATACTCTTTAAAGAAACAATCAAAACAACCGACAGATTGTGTGTGCCGCAAACTGACGTAAAAATAAGTGGATGTTTTGGCTCTTACATGTGTCTTATTTCTTCATCTGTAAAATCGGAACTAAGCAATTCCTCCATTTTTTGTGAGCATCATGAACATTTATTCTTGAGTATTGATGAAGCACTCTTACCTCAGTGTTAATACCATAGGAAAGAAAAAGGAAATTAGTTTGTCCCCAGATGAAATCTCCATCAGTGTTCAGTAAGCGGAAGAAGAAACAGAACAACGAAAATGATAGTGAAATAACATATTCTATGCATGCTTACATGAGCATAAGTATCCCTGTGCATTGAATTTGATAGGGTCCATCAGGAAGAAAATGATGTCATATTTAACTAAAGTCTGTATCATAACTGCAAAGAGCTTGATGGTACGAACTGACGTGATACAGAGAATGTGTTTTTACATATCATAAATGATAGCTTCATGGACCAGTTAGAGAACCACAAGCTGAGAAGCTACTCTTGATTTATTTTGAGCAATACATAGCTGCAACTATCAAAAAGCCCCTGTAAGGATGACCACACTGTACTCCAGCTCACTATCTTTGTAACACCACCACCACCTGCCTCCCACAAGCCCATTCTGGTAATGTTTAATTTCAGAAAGAAGACCTTCATAACATAAGGATGTATGCTAAGAGAAAATCAAAGGCCAAAGAGAAAAATCTTTATTGGTTGCCTGGCAATACTTGAAAACATTTTAATAGACGCTCAGCATAAATGTATGTGATTAGCAAAACCAAATGCCCCTCTCCCAAGAGATGATGCAAGGACAGTTAAAAGAGAAGCTAAAGAAGAATGTTAGAGATAAAATGGTATCCTTCAATAAGTAGATTTGAGTCCATGTGGGAAAAGGAAAGAAAGGGAAGGAAAGAGAGAAAAGTAATGTTAAACTCAGGCAACCTAAATGTAAATCTATATAAAGTAAATCAAAAAGATTTTGAGGAAATATGGATACTGAAGTTGCAGAACACATTGCTACTGTGCACAGTTTTTTTGCAGATGACAAAAATACAAATAGATTCAAAAGTGATTGCACAAATTGAAGGAGAAAATCATCCAAACACCACAACAGATTGCTGAAGTCCCTGACTAGGCAGTTCCTAACCTGTAAGTTGCT
Source organism: Grus americana (assembly GCF_028858705.1). Lineage (NCBI taxonomy): Eukaryota > Metazoa > Chordata > Aves > Gruiformes > Gruidae > Grus > Grus americana. The sequence continues at coordinate 85,924,145 of NC_072854.1, forward strand.
AAATAAATATACAGAGTAAGGGGAATATCATCCTCCACTTGTTTCAGTTGTTATACTCCTTCCGTAAGCGTGTGGTTCTGCTTACCCCAGCAGTGCAGAAGACCGACCTTCAGCCTGTTTCCATTGTCTCATGGCTGAGAACAGTTGCTCTGTGACCCTTTGCTGAGGAACTGTTATTTCTGAAAGCTTGACATTGCAACCCTCATAATGTTCTTTTGACATGATTTTGAAGCTTAGTAGAGACATCATGTAGTCCTATAACTCTGCTGGTATTTTTCCCATCACTTTATGCAAACATGACTACTGAGATTAAAAGCATCAAGAGCAGGGATCTGTTTTCAGTCACTGAAGTGACTGTCAATTTCTACACTACATAATTACTAATATTTGCACACTAAACATAGTTAATATTCTGTCCAAAGGAAGGTAAAGATGCTGAATGCACCCTGTTCTCAAGCGTAAGCATTAGAGACACTCTATAAGAGTGTGCAATAAGAGATGGAAATGACGGAGAGTAACAGAGAGATATAATTCTGAGGACTTTTCTTCCAGTTGAGTTACCTTAGAACAAGCTTAATGTAATTTACTTTCCAATCATTAGGCTGTGTAAAAATTCATGACACACCAAAGTGCCGTAGAAGCCATTTGAAAATTGATATAGGAGATTACCAGAAAGATCAGTATTAGCATGATAGTGGCAACTCCTCATTACAAAGACAAAGCTTGGTAACTAATGCTGTATAAACCAGCAAGATTTGGTCACATGGGTTTACTTTATTGTACAACCACGCTGTATGCAACAACCCAAGGGAATCACAGTTGAGTAGCCTTTCCAAAGCGTTCAACACATGAAAACTAAATAGTGTCAGTCAAACAGTGTCAGCTTGGTTTGGACATCTATTAATGCTCTTAGATGCTTTTGACAACTTCTTGTATAACTTTGAGCACACAATACTTTAATTGCAGGTTCAAAGCAGAAGTGCTATATTGATTGAGCAAAGCAGTGAAGAAGCTAGAGTAATGTAAAAGCAAGTACGCAACTTCAGAGATCCAAGTGTCCGTGTGATGTCACTTTAGATGACGGTCTTTTCAGGGCTGCCCAGGTTTGTAGTTGCATTTCAGTCTAGGTGACATAAAATATGAGAGAGGTGAGAGACCAAAGACTCACCATAACTGGGAAGGCTGAAGCCTGCTTGCAAACAGTAGTAATGACAAATACATCAAGTCATACCAGCCATGCTGCTGTGACTGACCAGGGCACAGTTCTAGGAAGACAGTCAGGCTTCAAGTGGATATGAAACATGTGGGAATTACATGATTGGACAAGACAAAATTTACTGACAATAAATTAACCTGCTTTCTTTGGGCCTGTATGTAGGACCATTAGCTTTCATCTCTTTTCGGGATGAGATAGTGTTAGTGCTTTTGCATACAAGAGAAAGCATGGGGCGCCAAAATTTTTGCAAAGGGAGCACAGCTACCTAACAAATGTTTTCGGAGCTCAGATGGCCCTGGCAGCTCTTACCAGCTCTTCCAGTAACTGTAGGTAGGAACTTGCATGCTATCCATATGTTTTAAAAATGTCACAACTAATTTCTGCTAATGCCATCCGTTATTGGTTCCTCTGTACTAAAAAGTGTCAGTGACTCAAACCAACTACTGCCATACAGGCAGAATTCATTCCAGCATGTAAACTATCAAGCAAGATTTGGAGATAATCGCTGCAGTACAAACCTGCTATGTTGAACCCGACCAGTTACTACCAGACAAAAGCAATTTGGCCATTCACAACACGGCTGGATGACCAACACTCGTAGTTGTGCTGAAGCTTATGAAATACAGAAGTGACCATTTTTGCCAAATCCATGAATACACATGCATTAGTACCAGACTCAAGTGCAAAGACATTTGCAAACTGAAATTATTTACTAAAATATTGATCAATCTACCGTGAAAGACTTTTTCGATTACAAATTTAAAAGCAAAAGAATTATGATATTGTTTCTACTAAACATCTAAGATCTTAAAAGTGCTTTACAGTACATCTAGACTTAATTCGTCAAGAAAAATGTAATATTATTTACCTATGGGTCTTTGAAACAATGGCTACAGATATTGGAAAGCATGTGACTGATATCTTATAATGCAAAAGTACACTTTACCAATGGGAGGGTACTGTCCCTGCGAACATAGCCATTCCTCTCAGCAAAGGTATTAATTTCTAAGTAAAGTCTACAGACACAGACACTGTAGAGCTTATAATTACAATTTATTGCTTGCATATCTGGCTCTCATGGGCATGGAGTTTTGGGCTTAAGTGAACCTTTTTCGCCCTCTCCCTCTTTGCAAAACAAGCCAGTACAACCCAAGGCCCTGGTTGCCTTCAGAATTTAAATTATAGTGAGGTTTGTTTTGTGTGGAGTTTTTTTGTTTGTTTGTTTGCTTGTTTTTCTCTATTGGCTGTGGACGTGACAACCTCATACTGCTAATTCTCTCATGCCAGAAAACTCTCTAAAGCAGGCTATGCCTAAATCATCTTAAAGTTGGTGGGCTTCAGACTCATAAGAGAAAATAAGCTGTTTCACATTGTGATCTATTATGTTGCCTAATTTGGGGATATTTGAGTCTCCAGTGGAAGTTTTATTCCCAGGTTGGGCATCTAGTTTCCTACAGAACCTATAAGAAAAACTGGGTTATTAGGCAGTTTTTTTTTTTTTTTTTTTAAGCTAAAAGACATCTAAACTAGGTATCGGAAAATGCCAATGGAAGGTATGTTGTTTACCTCCAGACCCTCATTCAGAATTGTGCAGCAGGATCAATTCTCCAATGAAGTTTCAAAATCCTGTCCTACAATCAGAAGCTTAAAATAATTCTTTCGCAAATAAGGGCAAGACATTTCTTTCAAAATATATCTGGTGGCAGTAGAAGGAGCAGAAGCAGAGCAGGGACTGGAAGCCAGGTTTTTTCCATCCCAAATGAAGTGAGTGACTACTACAGAGTCATCTTTAGATGCAGACAAAGATTAGAAGATTTTCTGCAACTATTAGAGCTCGAATAGAAGGAAGTGAGGGAGTGCCACTACAAAATACCCTCTGCACTTCCCAATCCTTTGTGATTGCAAACTCCCTCTTACAAAATTTAAGATTTTCAATACTAGCTTACACAATTTTCTTTCTGTCAGGTGCCTGGTAAGGTAGACAGCTCTTCAAGTTGACAATTTAGAAACCTTCAGACAGAGCAGGATCTTTAACCTAATCTTCTGCAACTCAGGCAGATGTTCTGCGTCAAAGCCATTCTGTGTATCTATACGCATGCCTAAAACATAACAAAAGTGCTACCCACCTGCTCTTTTCAGCTATGTTTCATAAGGTTGGACATGGCTTACCTTACATTGCAGGATCTAGCTCCCCAACTGAAAGCAGTGAGAAGCATTGCATATGAATTCTCATGGGATTTAGGCATAGAAACAATGCTGAGCATTTCCTTGCTATGAAGATGTTAGTGGATGCATCCACACTTAGCAACATAAACTGAGGTACGAGAGTTTAGGTGCGTAAACAGAAAGATATCTACCCCAGAAACAACCAAGCAGGAGTTTCTGCATGTTAGTGTGGCTTAGATGTTAGGTAGATACTTGAACGCTTCATTCTCTGATGCAAAATTTGTACTTGCTTCTTTCTTTGAAGATGGCATGCAACTAGTTTTGGAAATTCTACTCGGTATTTCTCATTATGCAGAACTCTGTCAAAGTTATTATGCAGGTTCTAAGAAGTAAAGAACATAATAAGATCTTTCATCTTGGAATTGGCTTTAAGATTACTTGTCACAGGCTGAAAGTTGCTGAGAAAATATCAGGAAACACTCTCCAGCAGCAACTAATGAAATCTAAATCAAAGCATGCATCTACTCTGTTGTGGGTACCCAAGGCATATAAAATAATAATAAAAAATGAACAAGGTCTGATTCATAATAAATCAAAATATAGAAATGAATTTAAAATCAGATGTCAAAGGCCTTGCCAGTACAATTTTCATTAACTGCCTTTTGAACACTGTCATACCGTAAGGTATGGCTTCGGGAGAATTTTAGAAAAATGTCAACATTTAAAATCTGAAAGGAATGGAAGAAGGGATTTCTCCTCTTCTGTTCTCATCCACATTTGTTTAAGCCTATAAAACTCAGATCCAAATTACTTGTTTCCTTCAGGAGGACTCACCCCTAGTCTACTGGTCCTCTCAAAAGATCCTGGTTACTTGTTCCTGAAAAATCATGGGGAAAAATTAGTCTATTTTTGGTACAGCTGAATTTTAAAAGAGCAGAAGCTTATTCCATCTTCAACACCCTTGCTCCTTATGCAGTCTTGGAGAATACAGCCTAGGAAAGACTGATCAAGAAAGCAACAGAGCTACATCTCCCTTCAATGCCTTACATAAAATCATCTACTGAGCTTCAGCCCTAAAGAGCACTCTTTACATTCCTATGGAGCATGCATCAGATAATATTAATTTTATGGTATATTGTGCAAAAACTGGCCATCTGGACAGGCAGAAATCACTTCAAGACCCAGCTTCAGGATTCCAGCTTCTCACTGTATGAATGGAGTGTATTTTCTTTTCAGTTTTTGCAGTGTTTTTATGTTGATTCTCAACATTATCTTCACACGAAGAGGAATTAAAAGCTTACTCAGAATCATAGAAAAGCCCAGGTTAGAATGGTCCTCAGAAGGTCATCTGGCCCAGTCTTTCATGGGAATGGCAGCCTATATGAGATTATCTAGCACCCTGTCCAGTCACATCTTGAAAACCTCCAGCAACGGGAACTCTAACATGTCCCTGGGGAGGTTGTTCTGGTGAATGATTGTTCTTACTGTAAAAAAATTCTTTCTTTCTTATGTTGAGATGAATGTACTTTAACACATAAGTTTTTGTTCTCCTTCCAAATCATTATGGATCTATTAAAATCAGCTTTGAAACTGACCTAGACCTTTCCCATGCACCAGAGCCAAATACACATGAGGCCACTCCTCACAGGGGCTTGTCTGTCTTAAAATTGCCATAATCTGCTAACAGTCCCCTGCCCCCATATTTGGAACATTTTCTCTAATACCGAAACCAAATATTCTGAGCTGAATGTTAATCAATGTCACCATGCTTTATCCTACCAATGGCTTTCACAAAAACCCAAGTCCCTCACAACTAAAACATGTTTTAGGCCCACAGAAACTTGTCAGGAAATGCCTCCTCTTACTCCTGTAGCTTTATCTTTCAGTCTTTCTATAATATGTTAAAAATATGACATCATCTTCCCATTCCCCCACAACTAGACAGGGAAAGGGAACATGATTGTGGCCAAAGGTAAGAACTGAGGTGCCACAAGCATCACAGTTCTAAAACTATGCAGCACCTTAAGTGTGCCAACATAAATAGACAGAATATGGGACTAAACACATTTCATCAGATATATAAATCATATTCAGTATTGCTGTCCATCATGCAACAATTTCATTGAAACAAAAGTGCAGGAAAAAACAAACCCACCAAAAGTCCCTAGGCATTATGTGAACTCCAAGCTTTCTGGTGCCATGACAGATTAAGCCTGTATAAACCAGGTTCCAGTGGTTCTACCCTCCCTCGCCAACCCCAGCTATGCGTTTCTTATCTCTGTGTTGTACCCAGCATTTATGCCTGTGAGATCATACACTGAGTAATGCAGAAACCTAATGCAAATTACAATTAAACCAGCCAAAAAAAACCCAGTCAGTAGCCAAATCAGCCCCCTGAACTGTCTTACCACGTGATCACTGATGCAAGGAGGAAGGCAGGGACAACATATGGTGGGGAGGGCAAAGAGGAGGCTGGGCTCATGCAGCTGCCCAGATAGAAACTGATTTAATTTGTCATAGAATGGTATCTGTTAGGGCTTGCAATCTAAAGCACACAAATACAGCACAAAAAGCTTCTAGAGCTCCACTTCCTACTCATTTCTTTGTCTCCCTGCAATAATATAACTTTTTAGTTTCTCTGTTTTGGTTGTATCAGGTTGAGAGAGAGAGTAATCTTGGGCAAATGTGCACGAACTGTTCAGTGAGTAACAGCCACACATGCGATCCCGCCCTAGCACAATGACTTTCTGTTATTCTCCACTTTCACTGCTGACACTTAAATAGCTGCTAGTTGAGTTAGCTGATTTTTTTTTGTAAATCACATTGTGACATGGACGGACTCCTCTTTTCATATCCGCCTCAGCCAGCAGAACAGAACAAAAAACATTCCTTGCAAATATATGAAAAAGGGAGGATTCACAAAAAGGCAGTATTGGGAAAAAAGCAAATAGAAAAGGAATGAAGCAATGCAAATTGCAGAAAGGAAAGCCATTGGCATGTCTTAAAAAGCATTAACACTGTCAGCTAAAATAAGATTGTAATTAGTACGGGATTTAGATTCCATACACGTAAGAAACGATACAACAACCTGCTAATTGGAGACAACACTATTCAAATGTTACTGAGGAACAAAGACCGGTACATAATTATGTGCAAGGAGCGGGAGAGTTATAAGAGATGTTTCAATCTAGTAGACAGAACCGCAGCTGAGAAAAGGCTAAAACAATAACCTTGAAAACAAGCATTAATAAGCTACTGTCACAGCAGAAGGAGAATAAAGAAGAACGTGTTTGTTTACATAGTGAGCCAAATTTTGCCTACAAGCAGACCTACCTTTTACCAGAGAGTCATACACATATATGCATAGTATTTGTATATATATGTGAAAGTGAAATATAGCTTCAACATTAACTATAGAGAAGCAAGGCTTCACACCCTAGGACTGCATATTACAAAAGGTCCTATAAAAATAACATCATAGTTTATAGCCTATTTAGTAGTAATTTTGACAACAGGAGCTGGGAGAACGTACATGCGGTTGATTTTTTTAAAATTACAAATATACATTTTTTAAATTATGATCATAAAAAAATGCTCAGGTGGGGCTTCTGGTGCCTGTGCTGCCATTAATAATTGCTAGTTGTCCCTGAGAGACAGAAACAGCAAGCGACCTCACCTAACAGTGATGTTGTAAAAAGAAATTCATTAATACTGTATTTGCGGAGCACTCTGATACCACAGTGAGAAGCAGCATGGAAAAGCCTATGAGGAAATTAATCATTCTGCATTCAGTGCAGGATCTGGCAGATGTGCAATAAAGAAAGCCTGGAGACATACATTAAATATGAAGATAAAAAAAAGATTCTAGCCATTACCAGCAGAAATAATATCCCCTTAATGAGCATCATCTGCCTTAGGCGTTAAATGTTTGATGTATTCTCATTCAATACAAGGGAAAAACTTCTGATTAATGTGGTAAGATTAGAGCAAGTACCAGCCAGGTATTCTATGCAAAATACAGAATCTGATAATGTAATTAAAGTCTATCATAAATATATGTTCTGGAACTAGTATTTCCTCATTTCTGCATGCTTAATTTTGCAACTAAATAACACTCCCACAGTGCAGCAATTATTAGCAAATATACATTATCTCAGCACTTGGAGGCTCCTGTCGCTGCAGCTCTAGGTGCGTTATGTGTTAGCACAGTAAATCAATCTACGTTTCACACTGCAGCTGCTAGACTGCTTCTGTAATCAACCTACTCTACTATGGCTAGCTCAAGTGAGTCAGGATAGCAAAGACATGGCAAAAAAAGGCCTAACAGTGGTGACAAATCTGCAGGTTCACAGCTAGCTCAGATATCTGTACTAACATTGCAATTGTAAATTACTAATTTTATTTTACTCTACATCGGTTCAGTTCTGCTCTCCTGTCCACAGAAGTTATGCTTTATCTTACCCCATCAGCTCAAATCTGAAGTCAGATTTCAACTTTCTCCTCTGTTAATCACTAGGGATGGCTACTGGAGAGGAAGAATGTGTAAGGAGAACTCTAGGATGCACCCCTGGCTTGGTAAAGTTCTATCAAAGCTGCTTTCTACAGTACTTCAGAAATGGGGGGAAGAGGCAAGGGGACTCCATGCATGCCTGTCTAGAAAAATGAAAGATGAGCTAAATAATCTGGCTGGCAGAAGCAGTCTCAACATCTGTGCTGAGATGCAGCAGTGCTGTAACATATCATGGGTCCTAGTACGAAATAAAACCACCGCATGAGACAAGCTGGATGACCAAGTATAGTTCTTCAAGTCACCACATATAAACCCAGGCCACTGTGTCAAGACAAAGACTTTTACCTGGGCTACTTACGTCAGAAAGGGCACACTACCTGAAGATGTGAGGTAGATAACCATGGGCTGAGGAACTGCAGTATCCTTAAACGTTCCTGGGCAGTATATCAACAGGTACGTCCTGGGGCTGACACCCAAATTATCCCTCATCCTGACCCCAGGAACCAGCCCACACAGCATGGGGACGCAGCTCAGGGGTTCTGATCACCCAGCCTGCTGAAAAGAAAGGCAAGGCTCTTCCGCCTTCTCTGTGCTATAGCAACTGTCTCTCACATTTAGTAGCGCAGCCCATTACCTGGAGACAGTCTGACTCTTGCGTACAGTCTGCCTTGGAAAGAAGAGGCTGGCCTAGGCTTACCTAGCAAGGTGAAGGCAGGCTCAGGAACACATGCCCTCCCAGAGCCCCACAGGCTATGTATGAGCTTTCTTTCCATGCTCCTGCCCATGGCTCGGGCTCCGAGCATATTTGCTGCTTAGGAACAATCAGCTCAGTTTATCAGCTGGTGAACCACAGAGTAGTGCTTGGACCCTCCTCTGCCTCATTCAGACAGACACCGCAAGTGGGAGTTTGGGTCTGTTCAACCAAATGTATACAGGTTCTCCATCTTGAGAAGCTTCAAAACTTGGCTGAGCTATTGATGTATTTACTGCTTGCTTTCCCACAAGAGGAACATTTCTATTAAAAAAGGTGCATGGCATACTTTCTAAGACAAATCTGACCAGTTGCAGGCGAAAAAAAATAGTTATCTTCATGAATATATGTGTCCAAATGATGATGCACAGTTCCCTTTCAAGGATCAGTTCTGATTGATTTTTGAAGACGCAGGTGACCAGTGCCTTACGAGCAGAGATTAATAATTTTAGTAGTCAGATCTTCCCGGATAGCATAGCAAAGCTTAATGATATATTTGTCCTCAGCTAACACAATGGTAGTAGGTAACAGTAATTTTTTTTCTCCAGCAGACATGAAAAAAGCTAATATAGATAAATTTCTCATTTACTGTGTTATTAATATGATTGAACTAATGGAAATTGGGGTAGTCTTTTTTTTTTTTTTTTTAAACTAGCCTACCACTTAGCTTCTATTTGACACAAGCAGGACATACCATGAATCTGCTGTTCATACAAGATCTGCTCATTTCAACATAAGACAAGTAAATCTGATTGAATATTAAAACTAACATCTCTTTTCAGGAATGCAGAATCAAATAAAGATTTACCTAGCTTTCGTGGAGATAAAAACCAAACAACAAACCTAAATGCAGGTGAAAGACTTGCAACAGAGCTGGCAATCACCAGGTCATAATCAAGATATTCTAACAAAAATGTCAGAATTTGTAGAAATAATCAAATCAAAACATGGATTTAGACAAAAAAACCAACACCACTCATACTGAGAAAATCAAGAAATTATAATATTATCTTTGAAACAGGCCAACAGTACACATTGATATCTACAATTACAGGGTTCAAAGACAATGACAGCAAAACTCACAAGGATTACTGTATAAAAGTGACTTTCTCCAATTCTTGGTAGCTCAGAGCACTCAAATATATAGAATATGGATCATTTCATCTGAATACTCTAAAATTTCCTGTCTTGGAAATCTGAACAAGGCAGAAGGGAAACTGAAGCTAGTAAAATTGTAAAAGTCTATGTTCTGTTTGTTTGTTCAAAAAGCTCACAGGTCTGATTAATTCCCACATAAAATGAAGGAAGTGTTAATGACAAACAACGCTGCCTTTTCTAGCTAAAAATTTTGCTCATCTTTTTTTGAGAGAGGATACTTTTTCATATTGGGTATTCTCAGTAAACAATAGCTAAAATATCTCTTTGCCAGGTACATCAATATAAATGTACAGGCCCTTCCTCTCATGTCCTCTGACTGGTGGGAGCTTGAGACACTAGAATCACAGGGGAAAGAAACCACTTTTTCAGAGACAGTTCTACTGACATTGATATTAAAATACCTATTTCTTTTTCAACACATCAGAAAAAGATAATTCCTTACTTCACAGCTGTCTGACAAAGCTGAGGTAATTCTTACCGCCTATCAAAGGATCGCTATCGCTTTCGGTTACGTAACAGAAATAATCAAAGCCCTGCAATAGGCAGTGTCGTGAAATGACAAGTCTCTGTAGTTATTACATTTAAATAACATGTCATTCTTGATCTAAAGATGATCTCTTTAAGGGACCAGGACTTCCATTAGTAATTTTCTTTTACTTTTCCAGCCAGGAGATGACAAGGAATGTAAACAAATAAAGATTGATTTTTGTTGGGAGAGGGTGCTCTTTGTTCTTTACCATAAACAGACATGTTAGGGTGCTGCTACACATGGCCACTGCTTTGCTTAATTAACTTTTTAGAATTCCCTTTGTGATCCATATAGTAATCTGTGTCAAAAATGATCACCATCAAAATATATAGGTTCTTTTTGCCCTTTGAAAAATTATCTTACCTTTAAAATCATACTTTTATCAGTTTATAGTTAGCATATTATCACACACAGGAGAAGCGCGTGTGAGATTGTTAGAGCTCCTAAGAGATTCTACTTACTTTCAGCATTTCTTAAACTCTCTTTGCTATTTTTCCACACAGGTTTACATAAAGCAAATTTAGTCATGTAGTGCCAGTGTGTAATCCCTCGTTGGATAGGGATTTTAAGCCTCAAAACAATAATTAGGAAAGCAGGCACCTAAGAAATTCACGTAGCACAGAAAACCTTGTCAGTTGACTAAATCTGACTGATGGTCTATTTTCCAGTGCTTCAGAATCATCAGTACCATAAACATGCTTTTTTATTAATTTATTGTTCCACTACTGAAAAGAGGAAACTACCTTGTCCCACGAGGTATGACAGCCATCTCTCAGGTTACGTTGCCTACCATTAGAATGGCTATAATGAGTTTAAATATCTCTCTCGTCACTGCATCACCTTTCTGACCACTTGCAAACTGCAAACCTCTACTCCAACTACAGTAACAGATTTTTAGATTTTTGATAACTGAACCAGAGAAAGCTGAAGGATTATAGGGTAACAGTACTAAATCAATAGTGTGCATTTTATACATCATCTGAGTCTGCATTTTAAGTAAAAGGAATATTACATAGCAGTCAATGGCATAACAACATACAGAACTTGGTCTTACCCTTTGTTTTCAAGTCGTTTAATACCTTTGATTCCACGGGCAGTATATCACTCACTAGTTTTATCTCAATGTTTCGGGATGCCAGTTCGAGCAATTTTTCAAAAAGACGCTGACCCTGAGAAGAACATTAAAGGAAAGCAGAAGATGTAAGACACAGAATTGTTCAGCACATCAACAAATTAAAGACGCATGTTAAAACAAAAACACGTTGCACAACTGCTGGGTAAATACGTTCCTAGATATGGTTAAATCTATGCTAATAGTGTAGCAACTCAGCTTTTTCTTGGAGAAATACTGTTTTGAAGGCCAAACCTGCTTCTTCCCTTTCCCAGATTGTGCAATGCTATCGATGACAGGTGACACGCAGAGCATGAACTGTCCAGATTTTTTATGCTGCATAAGCATATTTTTACATTAACTTTCTTCTAAAGAATTACAGTCTGTTAAATCAGGATAAAAAGTGCAAGGAAAAAAGTTAATTACATTTATTCTGTATTGAATAATTTTTTTGTAACAGATTCTAACCATAGTACAACACATTTTCAAGTGGTCACATGTTCATCTTTAGACGAGCTATACCAGGAAGGAAAACAATAATGCTATTCCTTTTTACACTGCTGTAACTTTACTATTTAAGCCCTCTTTCTAACACAGAGCAACAAAAAAAAGGAAATCTCATACAGAACTAGATATTTGTCAAAACATTTCTGGTTTATTTATTTATAAAGATATTTATTTCACATAAAGAATAAAATTTTAAAATCAAGGCATTTTTCCACATCCAAGAAACAAAGAAAAAGTAGATCTTCTGATTGCATAGTAAATGTTTAATTTTTAGATTCAATATTTTAACTTAAAGAAAAATGCTTAGTTAGAAGCATCTAAGTACACGATGTCAAGAATAAAATATCCAATGTGCCACTACTGTGCTGCGTTACTACAACCGCAGTTAGAGGTTGTTTCCTTACTGCCATTCCTGCTTACTACAGCAGACATCAGTTACAATTACTAGTCAAATACACAAAAACTTAGGGTTTAATCAGCTAACAAAGTGCCTGCCCGACCTACACAGCTGACTTTAGATTCAATATAATGCTGGCCCTCAGGTAAATCTAAAATTAAAAAGCAAGTCATATCAACTTTCAGACAAACAGGTAGAATATAAAGCGTTCCGCAGAACCACGTTAGAAAATTCTCTGTACAAATGGTTACTCTAAAAATCTTTAAAGGATCTCTCTATTCTACAAAAACAGCCAATGCAAAAGCACTTTGGGATGATGCAATCTGACATAGCATGGACTATCAAAACATAGACAGAAGCCATCTTCCCACATCACACCCAGAAGTGGCAGACAGTGGAGAGCCAGCCTTTGCCCTGTAATTGCCTGCACAGATCGACACTTTGAGCCTTGCTGGGACGCAAGCATTAAGCAGTCACAGAAAGTAGCTCTTCATCCTGGTTACAGTACAGACCTATTTCTTAATATTCTCTTATTTTGAACACATGTGGCAAAATAAGAATACCCACCCTCCTCAAAAAATAGCTTTCTCAAAATTACAGGGCAGCCAGAGGCTGCAATGGAAACGCAGAACTGCTGTTTACTTGTGTAATATATGCCTGCTTGCTTGCTCAGATCCATAGCATAGCTCACTGCTTATCCTAGGGCTCACAGGGACTTAGTAGTCAACAAGATACTGCCATAACAAAAGCATGAGACAATGCTACCAGAACAGAGAATGAAAAACATGCTGTGCATGAAGCCTCAAAGGCTTCTTTATACTCAGATTCAGCATTTCTTGAGGTGTCCCTGTGTGGTCCCATATGTAAGAAATAACACCCATGATTTAACTCACACACGTAGAAGCTCTCACGGAGTTGCTGTGCAAGTCAAGGATTGTCTATCCCTCACATTCTCATGAAGCTAAAAGGATCTTTAATTCTCACATCAGTGGTTGTGTTGGGTTTTTTTAAGGAGAAGGGGGGCAGATGTTACCAGAGGTAAGAATTAATGAGGTAATAGCATGAGGGAATGGATGCTGCATACAGAGTTATGCAGCAGTTCCATCGTGATCCTGGCGGAGCAGAGGGGCACTGACCAGTATTCCTGGGTGCCCTGGTCCCTCAAGAGGGTCTCTCCCACAATTGCTGCAGATTGGCACTGCTAGTCTCCAGTCGAATCCAGGACCTGCAATCACTGCGCTGTTGCCTGCTGAGTGCCCAGCCCACACCTTGCCCCATCCCCTAGCTCCCCTGGGGTGATGGGCTCCTGGCCTGCCAGAGCTCAGGCAGCTATTGACCCCACTTCTTCTGGGTTCACCAACTGGAGACCCCACCAGTTTTGAGTTTCATTACTTTTATCTCTGCAAAAAGCGAGCAGGGAAAATTAAGGACTAAAAAGCTTGCATGACAAATTCATTAAATGTATATATTATATATATACACACATGTAGAAACTGCTATTCAGAAAGGTTTTATGTGTTGATTTAATTCACTAGGTAGAAAGACAGAGGCACATGGTTTTTGTTTGGGTTATCTGTGGAAACTGATTTTGATGAGAAGCATAATAGAAAGCATATAAAAATAAACATGGAAAAAGCATTCATAAATTTGATGGAAATTGATTCCCATTATCAACGTGAATTAATGCATTAACTGTTCTACTAAAGAAACACTTAGAAAGCTAACATCCAAAGCTGATAAAATAATTTGTTTCAATGGTTCTTTACATTTTTTTCTCCAAGGTAATTATTTTTGGACAGTATTGCCATTTCACTTCTACCTGCACAAGATTTTATTTACATATGATTTACAAAAGCTTTGATACCTAAGCGGGGACTTTCTGTATTAATTTTAGTTTGGACAAAAAAGAACATGGCAGTGTTTCCTGAACTTTACCTGATCCTAGTATGCCCTGATGTGACCAAGACAGCATCCTTGATGTCTCCTACAGGCCAGGCAGCCAGCTGAACTGCCCATCCTATGGGTGAATAGATCTCTTAGAGTGCAGCCCTGCATTTCAATCAAGACATCTTCTCTGAAAATGCATCTTTTCCCATCAGAGACACCACAAGATATGCATTTATAATATCCTTTTCTGACCAATTATGGTGAAACCTCAAATTGATAAAACATTTAAAGCATCTTTAAGTAGCGATGGTTAAGACTAGGAGCACCCTCACCACAAATATGTGTGTTTATACAGGTATACAAAACCCACCACCCGGTGCCAGAACTGGAAAGAATTCCCTCTGTCTCATCTCTCGTTGCATCATCCCTCAGCAGGCATTCATACACTCACCACGGCTTAGTCTAGACACTTTAAAATACTATGAAAAATTCACAACTTGTTTTTAAAAATCTGTACGTACTGTAGTAAGTAGGGTACTAGAAATTCTTCCTTCATTGTTAAAGAACCTGGCCTTCTTCCCCATTAATATTAATTTGAAACGCAGTTTCTATACTTTTGGACATGTTTACTTGCAATTTTACTGGTTTGTTCTATGAAAAGGAAAAAGATAGGACAGAAGGTCTGAAGAGTTTTGTCACTGCTGTCAGCACATTTGAAATGCTTCTGTTGAATACAAACCCTCATGCCATCATTCAGACCACATTCCCTTTGCGAGACAATACCAGGCTGCTGCGCGACTACGTGACAGCGATCAGAATCATTTCTATATTCTCAGCTTGTGAGGACTGAGAAATAGTAGCAGCCAAGTGCTACCTTATACCCTATCAGCATTTTAACAAACAATACTGCTAGAAATCAGCATAAAACATTCTCTTACACTTTTCACTGGGCTGTTTTAAAAAAAACTGCTGAAAGTGACAAAATATGATGTAAAAAGTACATATCACACGAACAAACTGACATTCTGATGGCAGCTTTAAACTACCATACATCTGAAACATCAATCCCAACTGTACCTGCCACAGCCACCCAGTGAATTTAAAAAAAAAAAAAAAAAAAAGTTATCATTACCAAAAGGCCCTGAAATTGCCCCCAAAACAATTTCTTAGCAGTCACTAGGCAGACTGATTCTAGCCTGGCTGATTTCCCTTGCCCGCTGTTGTCTTTATCAGCATGCGTTCCTCATTAAAAATAAAATAGGGGAGATATGAACACAAAAATGCTGTATTTATTGAAGTACTCTAAAACTGAATTATTGTGCTCTTTGGTGGCTTAGATTCCTACAGTTTAGACAATGCTTAGCTGTTTCTTTCCACAGAAATAAAACTGGTTACTTCCAGAATTTTCTTCTGGATTTATTCTATATAATTCTACTAATATTTTTAAAAGTTGTCCTATGATCAAGCCTTTGGGTATATCTATAAAACATCACTAAAAATCATAGCATGCTGGCAGAAACCAATAGAGCAAATAAATCAAGAAACCCTAAACTTAATTTCTGCCATTTAATATAGAACAGAGAAACTCAAATGCTCTCCTCAAACTCATCTAGCAAAATAACTAATGAAAAGGGAGGGAATGTCAATTTTTGGAATTTCAGTCAGAGTTAAAAAAAATGCTTTCATTTTAAAAATTCTCTTTTTAATTTTCTTTTCTGTGCCTCAGTCTGTACTAGGCATAGTACAGACTGCATTGGGGAAATGCCACCACCTGAAGAGATATTTATGTAAAGATGTTCTTAAAAAAAAAAAAAAAATACACTGCAGTCTCTACAGCTGATTGTAGCCGATTTCTGTGCCGTACCTGTGGCAACACCAATAAACCATGATGGTGTTAATTCTTATTTGTTAAACTTAAAATGAAATTTGTGGGGAAGCACTTGCTGGAGCTATAAAAGGTCGCTCTAAATTTAAAAGTTTTGAAATGTGAGATGAACTAAAGGAAATGAATTGGGAAAATCATGAAATTGGCATAATCTTATGTTCACGTCTCCCTTTACTGCAAATGAATTAGAATCCTCAAAAATGCTGTTTCCATTGTCCTCTGATATCTCTAAACATCCCATTGCCACAGGGGAAGTCACAGATTCACATTCCGCAAAAATCTCTAATCCTCTTTATGACAACTACCCTGCAACCTTGCAAATCCACACAGGTGACATCACTAAGTCGCCAAAGCACATGGTTTTCTTCTGAGGGAGAAAAGCAAGTATAGAAAGCCTCATCAGCATTTTGCCAAACAAATACTTGTTTACTTGACTACTGTGGAAGCACAGACAACATTGTAGCATCATGTGTTTGCATTTGAAGACTCCAATTTAAGAAGACTCATGAACCCAGACGGCTGAGCACAGCGCTTGTGACCTGGACAGCTACGTCAGCAATGAATATTTAGATTTATAACAACAAAACATGGATAGGCAACTGTCGAGGATACTAGGTAACATACCCACAAACAAAAATGAAGAAAAATACAGCAGGAAATTCTGCACAATTATATATGCACATGCATACCTATATACATTTGGACAAAATGGACATATGGATGATATGTATATTGGGCATATATATGTGTATGTGTGTCTATAAAATTGCAGAATTCCCTGCTGTATTTTTCTTCAATACGTATATTGGACATACATGTGTCTGTGTATATATATATATGTATGCAGGTGTGTATGCAACTATATAAACGCATATACAGGGAACCTAGCTAAACCTTGTAACTAATTAAGAAAAAGCAATCTAGCTGACTCAGCTTTTCTCCTTCAAAAATCCACGTCTGTTGATGTGCTCTCATAGAGAACCTTGCTTTGCAATATGCCTTGGATATTCATACAATGGAAATTGCTAGTTATAGAGCAGGATGTGGGTCTGTATGGAAAACGGTTACGTCCTTCGTTTCCGATAAAACAAGGATTGTTCAAGGAACAACTAGAACTTACTCACTAAGCACCATAGTACCTGGAAATTTTGCACCTTAACCCCTTACCTTTCCTAATGCTTCTGCTATTTCGGGGCAGATATCCCTCAACTCAGATTGTAAAGACTTGAGGACATTTGACTTATACTTCAGAAAATTACTAGATTACAATTATTGAAGCTCCTCTGCAATTTCACTTTCATTTTATAAGTGGAGAAAGCAGATATAACGATGCAAGTTTTCTCCCTTCCCTTTCGCACGCTAAGCTTTGTGTACGTTCTCTGGGGCAGCGATTTGCTAAGAAACGCTGCCTCTTGGCAAATTCTTTAGCAATTAGACTAGCCAGTAAGAGTATAGTGTTTTAGCATGAAAAGACAAGCTTGACAGAAAGATCTATCAGCTGTTCAGCCCCTACTGCTGTACAAATGAGAAAATGACTGGAATATTAATTGCCTTTAAACAGAAGTAATTACTCACTTTTGTAAGACTACTAGCAGGCAGAAATAGATAACTAGAATAGAATATTATGAAAAATGTTTCATTTTTCTGTCTTTAACAGTGCACTTGAGGATGAAAGAGCAAATCCAGTTCTTACATGTATCTTCTTCCTTTCCCTGCTCTGACATTCAGCAATACCTTACAGTTTTTACTTTGCATGAGAATGTGGAATGGTGAATGGATTTGGTGCTTAACTACTGAAATCCCAATTTCCAGTTTGCTATTTTTGTCCTCTGTTTGGGATTTGTTAGGCTCTGCTGGTTTTGAAGCAAATGACATGTTGAATTTTTTTCAGACAAAACATTTTTAAAAGATTCATGCACATACCAATTCATGCACATCCTAAAAACATCTAAGGCACTATCTCTTTGAATTCATCTGCTTGAATGACAGTACATGGGTTTGAAGTTTCTTAGGCAATAAATTTAAATAAAGCTTAGCTGCAAAATTACATTGTGAAAAATCTCAATATTCTGATACTCAATAAATTTATTCACAAACTATATTCCAATATTTATAAGCATTCTAAAAGGAAGAGTTTGCACTACATTTTTCATTTGGCTGCTCACCTCAGATTTTCACTCTTTTAAATGGACAGGCAGCAGATTTATTCTGAAGTTAATGTATGCCATTCAACTAGGCTACAGCCTCTTTCCAAAGAAGTGGACTCCAGTCCATGACTTGAAACCATAGGCTATTTGCAGTACTATCTTTAGTTGCTCAGAATACCAGTCTTTGTCTATTCTCTACCAAAAGGCACTTTTTTACTGCACAGCATTAACAGAACTAGAGAGGAAAGTGAAGAGTTTATGACATAGTATAAATTGAGTTGATTCCTTACAGTTACCCAGCTGTCATTTTAACCCCATTTCATGTCAGCTGAGCGTCTTCTTTCAGCAAAGAATCCATTTGGTGGAAAAGAGGATATACTCTCAGCCTATCAATTCTTTGATACCTTAGTTTCACAAGTGATACTAAGTGGAAACCTGCCCTTACCATATTTCTCAGAGGATTGCTCTCAAGAATAAAGTGTTTGTTGGCACAGCATCATTGTAATGCATGTCATCTCATTCACTATGATTTATGATTTTTCCTGTTGCTCTTAATTGCAGAAGTCTTGAACACTGCTCCCTCCCAAGATTCATTTTGAAAAGGTATGAGAAATCACCTGATACTACATTGTTCTTTATAAGCGTAAAGTTCTATCCATCTATTTGGCTGCCAAATTAATCCACAGGCTTGCTCCTTTACTTCATCAGTTGCACCGAACAGAAAGTAAGTGTATAGATTTATGGATATTCCCAAATTATGGATGTGTTAACATAGGTACAATTTTGCACGTTTCTTAAGATTACAGAATGACATCCTTTCCTAAGATGGAAGTGATATGAACATGTGTCGGATATGTTATCTAGTCCAAGCGTGCCACCACTCTCAGAAAACTATTGTATTGGCAGGAAAATCCCCATAAGAAAATGTTTCTTTAGACTACCCAAACAAATAGGTCTGCTACAGGGAAGGGCTGTAGTTCTAAAAAATTAATAGCGAAACAACAAGAACAGATTGTTAAAGTCCCACTCTTTTGTTAGGCTAGAACATACCTGGCATGCTGATGGATGACTGTGATTGAGGTCCCACTGGGAAGATACTATGTCAACAGACTTTTCAGCCATATTAAGCAAATTCATCCAGCCTTGGAAAAGAGACAAATGGGATGGTGCACTGTCTGAATAGTTGATCCCTTCAGGAATATTTTCCACAAGAGCAACCCTGAGAATAGATAAGGAAAAAATAACCGCTTAACAAAAGCACTTTTCTTTATGAAAAAGTTCCAAATTGTAAATGTCAGGTTTTGGGCCTGTGGTTCAACATCTGCTCCCAGAGGCTCTCAGCAGTGTGCCACCCCACAACTCACTCTGAAGTTCTGTCATGCTCCGCACTTCCCAAAACAATACGATGCGGAAATGACCTTCTGTTAATGCAGCAAAGCCTATTAAGCTTTTGAAGCTCTGCAAAATTAGCTTAAATGTGGAAAAGCTTACTACTTATAACACAGCAAGGGGGAAGCAGTCCTTAAGGTGACGATGGGAAGAATGAAACAATCTCTTCTTGCTTTGCCACTATCATCTTTGCATTTCATTACTTCTCTCTAAGCAACGTGGCAAGAGGTATGCTCCTTGGCATTCTCTTAAGTTTGCTTTTACAGCTGACATTTTCTTACACTGCAGTTTCTATATATGAAATCTCCCCTTCCAACTGCTCTAAGCTACCTAGCTTTTCTGCTTTTTTTTACCTGTGTAAGGCTCTACCTGGGATCCAGTGGTTAAGAACAGAAGAATTATGCCCTTTTAATTTCCTAGTCTTTTTGGAAGGCTCCTTGATCTTATTCTCTATGTTATCCAAAACACTTGCAAATTGCATTACATACATTCACACAGATGCAGGAAGCTAAACAAACATTGTAGTAAACTGACAGTTCAAAATATGCTCCTCTGTTTCAGGGAAATGACGTGTTTCATTCAGCATACTGCCTCACTGCTAGATTTCCTTAAATTGCAGCACTAAATCTACACTCAATAGAGGGATCTAAAAAATAAACACAAATCAAACAAGTTTCCTAATTCTGTGTTTAGGTAAACAGATGAAATTTTCAACTTATCCAAGTGGCACTTTCATAAGTTCCCCCAACATCTGCACTTTTACTGTGAATCGTACAAACCAGATTCAGGAAAGCTGTAGCAGGGACTTGGAGAATACTGCTTTTCATTGTATCCAAGTACAATAAGTTTTTCCAGACTGTTTCCGTACTGATTAATAGCATTAATTATCAACTCCAGCAACATGAATATAATTTGTGAACTTTTTTTAAAGTAAATCATTAATACACACCTCCAGTGTAAATGACAATTGTCCACTTTTTGACTGTTAGATTAGTACAGTATCTTCTATTAATTCAGTTCATCCTACAGGATCACGTGGAAACTTTTACAGCTATTTCAGAATATCAAGCATGTTTGTGAAGTTAACCCTTTAAAAGACTGAAGATTAGTACTCTAACAGAATAAAGAAAACCCAGCAAGAATTGTGATAAAGTAAACCTGTGGCAATTATCACATTCTTACTCTCCTGGCCTGGCAAAAAATCCTCCCCAAAACCAGAACAGGCACAGCTCCTCCTTTCATTAAACATTCACGTATATTCTCTTATTCCCTAAAATCTGTCAAACAACATAGATATCACTAAGCTACAATTACTGATGATGTTCTCCACAATATACTTTGAATACACTATTCTATTGATTAACATAAAACTGCATTACAGTAACAGAGCTGTAACACCAGTAAAGTAGCTGTAAAAGGTTAAAAACACAACTTGATTTTTTAATGTCTTCAATGTCTTTCAATGTCTTTACTCTAAAACATTCTACCTACCTTGTTTACAAACTTTTCAAAATAACTAGTGCCCTCATTAGCCTATAGTAATGCCATACTTTTAAAAACAAACTATTTTAACACTCAAGGTTTTAGACTTATTTCTGCTTCATCTAATCCTGTTACAGAACTCAATAAAACTTTTTTGTTAGATCCTTTGAAAGCCTGGCTAGCTCTTTTTCAATACTCAACATTACTATTCATATTGGGGCTCTTAGCAATGTCCACGTTTCCAGAGCTGTTTTACGGAGAGCTGTAAGCTGGCCACCTTCAAAGAGCAAGAAATCGAAACACAGAAGATAAAGTGATCTCTACAAGGACATAAAAAACCTCACAACAATCCAGTGGCAAAGATGAGAAATTAATCCATGTCTTTCTGGTCTCTTCCATCCCCTACCCAATCACACGTATATACAGAGGAGAGTTATTTTGAATATTGTCCAAAGACATTCTTCATATCAAGCGGTTATTAAAAAAAATAATCTATCAAATGTGGTTCTGATTTAGCTAGAATTTGAAAGTGCACATCACTCCCTTAACACAAGATGTGACCAAAATTTCTCATCATTAGAATATTGCCTGACATACACAGTGTTTTCTGGTTGTAAATGAATATACAGAAGCCCACAAAATAACTGAAAGGATTGAATCTGTCACCGTCAATTCCAGTGGCTTGTAGTGGGGTTTCCTGGGGGCTGTACTGAACTGCTGTCTCACTGGAAAGCATTAGCTTAACTTCCATTCTTCCCATCTCTGTCTTTGGCAAGTTGAAAGCTGCCAAAAAGGTGAAGCTGTCACGGAGTCACAGAAGGGCTGAGATGATTTGGAGATCATGTAGCTCAATCCCCTTGTCAAAGCAGAGTCAATGACAGCAGGTTGCTCAGGACATCATCCAGTCAGGTTTTGAATATCTCCAATATCTCCAAGTCCAAAAAGCTTAACACACTATAGCTGAGATTAGGGCCCTGATCCAGGCAAACACATACACGCTTGTTTCTGATGCACTGACTTCACATGTTTTAGGTCCGTAGTAGGGGAAAATGCTATATCTATATATTATAAACCCAGATTCCAGAAGTTGGTGGAAGCTATACCTTAAAGCATAATGTAGGAAGAGCTGTGGATGTGGGCCACTGCTGTATAGATACATTTGGGTACAGATACCATCAAGATATGCAAAAAAGTCAGGCTCTTCCTCCCTTTCCGCAAGTTAAAACCAGTTACTTATCCAAAGAAAGTAGCAAGGAAATTTGCTGGGCAAAAGGAAATTAATCTCTCTCTTAAAAGGGCCCTTGCCAGGGACAAGGTGCCTCTTGCTAAGGAAGTTTATCCTGACTGTTGGGATGAACTTGCTCTTCACTAGGGGATCAGCTCCCAACTTTTCAATCTGCATACCACTCAGCAGGCTACAGTACTAGCACTAAATAAGGAACGAGACTACGCAGCTCCTGCCATTCTATAATTTGGGTTTGATTATGTAATAGAAGCCAAATGCATTCCAGTTAGTGAAACTATTATTCAGAACAGATATTATCTGTTAATATATCTCCTAGTCTTTTGTTTAACCAAATAGTAAGTACTTTGTGTTCTTTAGCAGACAAAGACATTTCACCTAGCAAGGGTGCTAGTTAAAATGTTGTTCTAAACAAAGTTTTTACTTCTCTTTAATAATAAACTCATTCTGCCAAACCCCTCCAATATATCCCCCTACCCACTCAAAAACTCAACATCAAGCTCAGAAGTTAAAAAAAGGTCAACTACCAAGTTTCTAAACTAAGTGATTTTGCTTTCATAATCTTCCTTTTTTCTTCTCACAATAGCGAAGTTCTAGTGCTTCATCAAGAAGAGTTTTGTTAAACCTTCTGTGCAAAAGTTTGAGTTTGCAAGCCCCAATTCCATCACTAAAAGCTAAATTTATCTCTCTTTTTTGTTCCAATATGAGCCACAAAGAGGTTTTTAAAATATGGTATGACAAAAACTTCCAGGAGAGGTCATTCACAGACCTTGAGGAAGATCAGACATGGTGACATAATTTATTCTGCAAAAATGGCATATTAACAAAGCAAACCAGAACAAATGTAGCATGGTGATTAAAACAGACTTTTCCTATGCTCAAAATCATTAGCAGATAACCTTACACCTGTTGGATGAGGTGTCCTTCCCTTCCCTGATCTCCTGGTGCTCTAAGTTTTCTATCTGATTAATGCCAACATAGGCTAGCCTCTTCAGTTATATAGCTGAATATTCTCAAACCTACCTTAGGCAGACTGAGAAACCTGAAAGTAGTGTTATACGATTTCTATGAAGTAGTAGAGAGAGACAAGGGTCAGAGCTGAGATTCAAGCTCCTCTAAGCTAACAGAAATGTGGTAGGCAGTGTAATGGTATTTAACGCCTAGCAAAGAATAGACCCTGACCTCAATAAGACTCTTCTGAGCTCAGCTACATGACTTGCATTTAGCAATTCCAAGTGAATTCTGTCCCAGGCTAACAATTCTTTATCTTTGACAGTTCTTTGGTCAGAAAGCAAGAAGGTTTGTTTCTGATCTCACACCAATTTTTTCCTCTGAAGGAAACAGAGATACTCTTAATTTAGCATCTGGATAAGAGGGCTAGGGCAGTGAAAATAGGCAGAGGCTATATATACGTCTGTCTCTCAAATAAACTTGAGGTTATTGGCAAAAATTTATAGCTCTGTCTGTTGAAAGGTTTAGCTGTAATGATTACACATGTATAGAAGTTCTTTTGATAGTTCAGACTTCACACCATATTAAAATGATAAGCTGTAGAACATTATTTACTCCACTTTGTCTCAATCCAGAGTCATACACTAAAGAAAATCCAGGTCATATGCACTTCAGTGTATCTACAACATCTGAATTTATTCAGCATTAAAGGGAAGAAATGTGATAATAAAACACTTTGTATGAGACAATAAAGAAATGACAGATGAGCAAAAGCTATCTTTGTCATATGGCTGCTATATTTCAGATGAGAGAGAGGAGAAAAAAAAAAAGAAAAATAAAAAAAAGAGGACTGGGAAAGGTGCATGAGTCCTGCCCCTAACACCAGAGTCCTAGTTAAAGATACCCTCTTGTGACACCTCTCTCTCTCTTAATCCAGAAGCCCTGGAACCACCAACCCCTGCCCTGAAGGGGCACAGCTTTGCACAGAGTTCCAGCTCGTCTTTTGTTAAAACCCAGAGTCTTACTATCCATTCAAAAACTACCACCTTTCTCAGACCAGAGCTTTCAATTGAGGCTTTCACCATGTCACCTTCAAGCCCTCCACTTTCTTCTACATCACATCACTCCTACCACTCTTCTCCCTCAGATCTACTCATCAGCTGGCATGCTGGCTAAGACCATCTTCACTTTAGCTCGTCAACAGAACCACAGATCCAGCTCTTGTTTCTGAAAGGGATTAAGTAATATCCTTCTAGACAGAGTATAATTACTATTTCAAAAACATGTAGAACTAACTCTCTTTTCTGGGTTCAGAGAAGAAGTGTCCTAAAAAAAGAGAAAGTATGGCTAAACTTATTAATATATTTGGATATTCCCCTTACAGTCAGTGGTAAAGATTTGGAAGATCAAGCCCTACAATTCTACTTGAGATCAGACTCTAGAGCATAAAGGTATGCAGTGTATTTGGATATTTACATGGTATATCCAGTAAAAAAAAATTAAACTGTGCATTATATGTAATATTTACTCTGTAATTAATTACACCTAATTCTTCCAGTACAATAAGTTACAAAATCTGCTAGCTATCACATACTTATGCTGTTGATTTCAATTTTAAATAAAATGTTTGATCCATTAAAGTAAACTCATGACAGAACCCAATGGTTAAAAGTGAAACAGAGAGCAGATAAGATTGAATTTAAAATGGACTGTGAACTCAAAATAAGTACTCAAAAGCACCTAGATCATTAACATCTAACTTAGAATATCACAAGCTCTGTAACAGTCCTCTAACACTGACAATCTCAACTGGTGAGGCGCGTGTACATGTGTTTGTATATGTGCATGCGCCTGAGTATACGGACACTACAAAGGCTCTTTCCTGACATTTGTTTGTCTGCTTTTTGAATTTCATTCATGAAGACTTTGATCTCCAGAGACAAAATTTTGGGATGCTGAATGCTTGATTTAAGACTATGCTTTGAATTAGATCTGCAGTGAATGTAAATAAGTTCATATTTATGGTATTAAACATATTTCTCTGCAGTCATGCAGCATTTGGCTCCCGGTACAGAGCTTTATCTGAACATTTTGGAATATTTGACAGAGTAGACTAGTGTGATGTTTAAACTGACAAATTGCTCTCAGCGAGTCCCTGATGAATAGGTATTTTCAACAGACTCCATGCACTCAACGATAAAACACTGTAATAAGCATATTAACACTTATTATTTTAAGAAATTAAATTGTGCAGGAATTTTTAGAGACACATAGCACCAGTCTCTGTTTCAAAGGAAGATTCTTCATCTCTTGTGTTTCTGTTCAGAATCTGGCCCCATATAATTCTGGAGCATAATCGTAACCAGTCACAAGATATGAGGCTAAAAGGGTGAAAACCTGTTGTATAGGAGGTCCAACTAAATGGTCTACAGCAGATTTCTTAAGTTCCCTGTCCCCGGACATACGAATTACAACCTAGCGGGATAGAAGGGGAGTGGTTTACCAGGATCACGGTGTGCATGTAAATGAGACTACTAGACTGTTGTGTTGGAGCATATAATGAAATAGAGCCATGGCTACAGGCTGCAGCAAAGCAGCGTTCCCCCGAGCTATGCTGCCTCAAGCCAAGGAGGCACATACTGGTCCTGGGCTTCTCCTCTTCAGCAGAGCAGTTAGTGAGTGACTCCTCAGTCTCACTGATCACCTGGGACAATGTGGATGCCACCAGGGCACTGTGACACAAGAAAGGGCCACAGCATTTTACATTACAAATGCCAGACATGCAGATAATTTCCCAAGTAACATGTAGGTAGAACCAGTTAAAGCTGTCCTGCACCTACTGTGGTTTGACAGATTTCCTAACCAGTGGCCTAAATTCTGTAATACCATCTGTGACCGGACTCAGAAGACACAGGCCCCTTCAGCCAAGCGAGTGGCCTGATCCTATTCAACATGCAGCTGCAGGAGGTGGCTGTGGCACAAGAGTGACAATAACCAGCCCTGCCAACTTCAAGTGTTCACTGAACTCCAGCCTTACGCACTTCAGCAAAGGCCTAAAATTAGAAGTTGCCTTTCACTTTTCCCCTTCTATGGCTGCCCCTTTGCACTTAGTCTCTGTCCAATTTTTCTTATGGGTCCACAGAAGCGATTACAGTATGCTAACTATATACCAACACATATTTTAACTCCTCATCACTTAGGCCTTTTTATATTTTCCATAATCAACTTGAAGATCACTTTATTATTGCTGTTCCCACATAATTTTTTTTGTGCCCACTCATCATGATGTCTACAAGCCAAATATAACGCGCAGACACGCACAATGCATCCATCAAGCTTCGCAGTTTTTACATGCCGGATTCTTGGTTGGTACGTTATAAAAAATAAGAATTTCAGTCAGCAGTTATGCCAGTGGAACAATATTGGTTTTTACCAGTTGACAATTAAACTCAATTCTCTGGGCCCAAAGAATAAATAACTGGAAGCACTCCAGGAATACCTCTTCTCTTTGGACTGCCCCATGGATTGTTATGTAAGAAAAAGATCATCATCTTCAGAAAGAACCTACCAACAATAAAATCCTACTGTTTCAACTTCCCTCAAGTGATGAGCAACACGGTATTTCTGTTGTAACTTACCATAGACACAAGTTTCAAAAGAAGGACCCGCTATACAAAACCAGAAGTCATCCAAGGCTTAAACCGGTGACTGATTTCTAATTAAATGTATTTTAGGTGATAAAGTTATATTTCAGATGCAACTTTCAGTTCTCAAAGGCAAAACTGCATCCGAAAGAGAGAAAGAATTGACCAGATGTTTTACAATGTCACTTCAGCCTACTGGGGACAGTATTTGTTCTGTGCCAAAGTCTGCACCTTAGTCAGAAATTCAATCTAGCCTGCCATGATGATTTTAATACTGGAACTACGATAGCAGCCATATATAACTATCCAATGAAAAAGGAGCACAGACACAGGGAGGAAAGAAAAACACAAGAAAGAATAAATAGCAAACGTTAAAGATCGTTTGTTTGTACTGACATGACTGATACTTGCCTCGGTTAAAAAAAAAAAAAACAAACCCAAGTATATAAATAAAGTGCAACTTTGCATTGAGCCTTTAAGTAGCCTTATTGATTTTCTTAGGACTTCTCATATGCTTGATGCAGACTTAGGCATTTCCTTGAATTAGGCAGGCCAGTCCAGCTCAATACTGATCTTTTCCCTCCCCTATTACATATCCAGGCTCATACCAAAATAATCCTTATCAACTGCCCCTTGCTCCCTAACTTGGATGCTGAAATGAAGGTTGTTGATTCCATTGTATAACACTATTTAACATCATTAAGACTCAATAACAAATCAACATAAAAGAAGAAAAAAAAATTAGAATGTAATCAAAGGGGACAGACAAAATATGTGTAAAGATCCTTCTGGAATAAAAACAGTATGTGCTTTTGCTTCAGGTGCTTTGCTTTAGGTTTCTAGTTCTGTTATGTTAAGCCTGAACCACAACATTAGCACACTTGTTGAAAAATACCTACATAACTTAGATATTTTTAAATTATTTCAAAAGCAAATGAATGCAACTGATTATTTTGCTTACTTATGACTGGACTTGAATAAAGCTGAGAGCTAACAGGTATCAGCTGAGACCCTGAAATCTCTCTCTACTAGGTAGAATTAACACCATAAGAATGCAGTGGACCAGAGAAATCTTTAATTTACTGAATTGATTTTAATTGAC
Source organism: Grus americana (assembly GCF_028858705.1). NCBI lineage: Eukaryota > Metazoa > Chordata > Aves > Gruiformes > Gruidae > Grus > Grus americana. The sequence continues at coordinate 85,952,220 of NC_072854.1, forward strand.
TGTTAAATTACTGAACAGACAGGATGTGGAGTTTGGTCCTCTAGACTTCAATCTGGCATTTCTCAGCAATTCAGCAAAGACGACAGGTCCTCAACATGCAAACCTAATTCTTCCAGATTTAAATGTAAACATTCAGTGAAAACAAAATGAAAACATTTTACTGTAACTTTCTGCTTCACAATCCTGCAATAAAGCCCAGTATAGTCACAATTTCTAATTTCTCAGAATAATTTCTCCTCTTTTTTTTATATCTTCTGCAACCATTTATATACATACAGACCAAACAGATAAAAACCTAGAATCTGTCAGAACAGATATATGTTTTATGGAATAATTACAGGAATAATCATAAATATCTCCTGGTTTCTGATTGGGACAAGAAGTGTATCAACACCAGCTAAGACAAAATACAATATCAAGCTGAGCAGCCAAGCCATCAAACCAGAAATAAGCATACCTACATTTAATAAAGACAAGGGTAAAAACATAATAAAATTAAAATCTATATGCAGAGGTCTTGTGCTACTCCTAATTTCAATTTTGTATATGAATTTGGCCCATGAAGAGAAAAGAACCCAACTTAATACCAGAAGTTAACAGTAGATTAACCACAGATTTAATTAAGGCTGATTTGACCAGAAAATCAATATACAATCCCAATGAAAATCCTATGCTTTATGGTCCCAGCTTTCCCATCTTCATCTATGACAATTAGTGCCTTATTCTACAAGGAAAGAATTATTTGCTAGAGGGAGGGGCTGCAATGGTGACATCTACATCTGAGTTTCCAAGAGACAGAACAAAGTTTCATTTTAGGAAACATTCAAGTGTCCTATTTAATCATTCCACTTCAGGTGAAATCTAGCAAGAACTGATGAGCACCAGATCATCAGTATCTAAATCCAATCTGTTTCAGCAGCTCTTGAAGTCCCCCTATGTAGTCTAAATAGTAATCAGAACTGAAACATACAACAATTTTCATACTAAGCTAAAAGTTCAGCACTCAGATAAATACATTTACTATTCAACATAATGCAAAAAGTTGCCTGGATTGTTTGATAAGGCCACTAGAGATGTCAAAAAGACATTATTTGAACCACCAAATCGGCACAGCAGTCATCTAACTCTCCCCACGTTCTGATGGGAGCTGACGTTTCAGAATTCATAATCAATAGAAAAGGCATCATACTCCACATTTCTAGATTCTTGAAATTCTTTGCTTACTCTTGGAACTTTGACTTGCACCCTTTTTAAATGGGATAATGCCTATATTTTGATCAGAAACAAATTTCTTAAGGTTCAAGTAAATCCTATTTCACTGAACAATCACTTGTTTGAAATACTAGAAAATTGTTCTCAAATGAAATAGAGGCACTTTTACATCAAAGAAAGCAACAGTATATCTAGAAAATAATCATCATTCATTTCAGAGTACAGTGTACCTGAATTTCACATACAAGAAGGCACAATACAGGGGTCAAACATTGCAATGTTCTGCTCATGGCGCTCTTTATGCACAACAGATATAAGGCTTGGGGATGTGTGTGAAATCTATTTAATGGACACAGACTAAGAATGGGAATTGCCCTCTGTTTCTCCTGTATATTCGGGCTTTCTTTAAGACACTTCCATTAAGCTATTCTTAGTGCATGATGAGCCATGACAGAAGCTCTAAAATTTGGCTGTGACGTGCCTCTGTTCTCATCATGTTTAAAACATGCTACAAAACTTTTCTGCATCCTACCACGCGCCAAAATAACTTTCTTTTAGACTGTGATTTCACAATAGTGTTTTAAGACAAAGGAGGGAAATCAGCTTGCATTGTGATCTTATTAAAACAATACACCAATGAAGAAGGATGCCATATCAACATGTGCATACAGCTTCGAGAGCTCACATCTGCTCTGCCAAACTTCAGGTAGCATAACAAGTTTCCTTCATCAAAGATTCTCTATGACTACCACAGCTTCATTCTTTATTTCCCTTATTTATCATCATTTCCCTCCCTCATTTTTTCCCCAGATGCTCAGACATTCACTCAGCTTGTTGTGGAGCACTTTGTGACAGGGAACAAAGAGAATTTCTCTCACGGTTACCCTTCATTTTGATGATGTTTTATACAATGAAATTTAAACTTTGCTGTAAGTGCTCAAAATGCATCATTCTAAATGAACTGAAATTATCCAGATGAGGAAAAGCTATTAGAACAAGGAAGGGGTTTTACCACCACTTGTCATACTGGAATATTTTTTATCTTGCTGCTTTTATAGGCAGAAACCTGCTTCACTTGATATCCTTTTACCTGCTCTATCCTTTATCTTCAGTAACCCAGATCCCACCTGGGATTTTCTCTCTCCTGTGATATTTTTTTATGGATGACAATCATTTGCCGCCTTAACTTTCACCCTGCACAACCAAGTGCTTCAGTGTCTTTTTATTAAATAGACTCCTCATTCCTAAAACCTCCTCCTACTCAGCATGAGTTCAACCTCTTTGATTACTGATGGTCAGTTACACATATTATTCCAGATTAAAATTTATCCATGCCTTTCAAAATGGCATTAATACTTCCTTTGCATTTCTGGTTACATCTTGCCTGATGTAAATATTATTGCATCTATCTCTAAGCAATTCTGTCTTTCATTACAGTTTGCCTAAAGAATTGCTTCCCTTAAACAGTATAAAGACAGAAAATCTAGTTAAATTACAGTTGGACCACTGCCTAGAAGTGACTAAAATCAAACTGTTAACCAAAATGGTATGTAAATCCCCATAGGAAACCAAAAGTTGTATTTAAGATCCATTATAACTTCACAAATTTGAAAAAGGGTTTTCCCAATCTCAGTCTGAAGAAAGGGCATCTTTGAATCACTTATATTTATTTTCTGCCTTCAGATGATGTATTTTCTCATTCAAATTTAATTCTAATGATGTCTACAGGGAAATGTATCTTTAGGAGGCTCTACAGTCAGCTGCTACTTTATTCACATATTTAAGTCAGAAAACTGACTAAACCAGACCTCTGTCATTCCCTGCTTCTGCATGACTGCTGTAATTTGTAAAGTTCAAAGAATAAAACAAAGTAAACAGATACCAAGACTAAAGAAACAGACCAATTAAAAGCCAGATGACTGCTGAAATGCATAACAGACATACAAAAAAAAAAAACAAACAACTTTTTGCAACCCTTTTCTGAAACTGTAAGCAACACATTCCAACAAAACAGCCAATGGTTAAGGTAGCATTATTTCATTTAAAGCTGCTTCTGAGGACGTTTTATTATTATTTTCAACTAATCTGAGAACAGACTAACCACAGAACCAGAAGAGTGATAAACTCCATGAAATATGAAGCATGAGAAATGTTGTGAAGCAGAGAGGACAAAAAGAAGGTGAAAATACAGAAAGTCTGCAAAAAGCAATTTTGAGGCATTAACCCAGTCCCTGATAAGTAATTGTATCATGATTGGGATCTGCAGCAAAAAAACTTGAAGAAATTCTACTGAAAGACCCAGAATTAATCTTTATTAAAGATACTAGAGATTGCCAGAATCACCTATGTCATACTGAACCCTAGGGAAGGCAGACACCCCTCTGAGTAGTGGACATAAAAATCTCACAGAACTGTAAGGAAGAACACTACTGCAGAAAGGAATAATGCACTCCAATTGGCATTCCAGCAAACAAAACAACAGATAGCATCATCAAATAATTCAGGTTAGAAGATACCCCTGGAAGTCATCCAATCTAAAATCCTGCTCAAAACAGGTCCACTTAGATCAGGTTGCTCAGCACTTTACCAAAGTGTTGAATATCTCCAAGGATGGAGATTATACCATTCTCTCTGGGTACCTGTTTTGATATTTGATCACTGTCACAATGGAGGAAAAAAAACCAAACCAAAAAACAACCCAAACCATGCACTTTATTGGAACTTCCTGTGCCACAGTTTGTGTCTGTTACCTCTTGTCCTATTACTGTGCACCCTTAAGACGACTCTGGTTCTGTTGTCTCTATAACCACCCATAAGGTAGTTGTAGACAGCACTAAGATCTCTCCTTCTCTTCTCCAGGCTAAACAGTTCTCTCAGCGTCTGCTTGTACTTTGTGCACTCGAGTCCCCTAACCATTCTAGTGATGGTTCACTAGATCTGCTCTAGTGTTTCAGTGTCTTTCTGGTACTGGAGGACCCAAAACTGGACACAGAACTCCAAATGTAGTCTCACAGGTGCTTAAAAGAAGGGAAGCATAATTTCTCTTGCCCTGCTGGCTACACTCTTGCTGATAAAGCCCAGCATGCAGTTGCGCTCCTCTGATTTATGTTCAAGCTTGTTGTCTACCAAGACCCCCAGATCCTTTTCTGCAAAGCTGCCTTCTAATCACTTGCAGAGGGTTATTCCAACACTTCACATTTGCCTACATTGAATTGGTACCAGTGATCACAACTTTCTGAGCCCAACAGAATACCTGGTATTCCACCCAATTCATGCTCTTCCCTGTTAAATAACAATGCCACTAAAAAAAAAAAAAAGAAAAAAACAAACAAAACAACAAAAAAACCCAGCAAAGAAACAGCTGAAGCAAACAGAAGAAACAGCTTCTCAATAAGTTATGAATGCAAAAGTTTTTCTGTCTTTATATAAGGGACATCAGTGTTGTCTGATTACTTGTTGCTACCTAACATCAAACATGGTCCATCCCAACAACTTTTCAATATTATTTTGCCATTTGCAACTGTAGAATTTGCAACTACAATCCTTGAAGAGATTTGTTGGTTGCACACACTATCTCTGAATAGGTGACAAAAGCAAAGTGTCATTTCCTTAAATTACTACTACAAAATATGAAAGTTCTTTAAAGGCAACAAGAAAACTGTCATAAAGGAAAAAATTAACTTTAGGAATAAAGATTCTATGATAAAGGCTAGTGATATTTTACACCGATTTCAAATGAACAGCAACCTGAGAAATCTGATAAAGCTTTTCATCTAATCCTAGTCTGTTAAAAGTCAAATAGCCTATGTTAATAACCAAATAAAATGCCCTGCCCTAGTACCCAGCTCCTCTGGTTCTTCATTTGTAGCACTCATTCTTGCTTTTCATCTGTAAATGAATGATTTTTGCACTTTGCAGTATTAAGCAACTTTTCTGTAACTCCAGACCATAAGATCATCTCTCGCGTTCTATGATATCACTCAATTCCTTTGCGGAATTACCAAGTTCTTCCTAACATTGACAATATTCCTCAAACTAGTTTTTAAGCACAAAATACGCTAGTTAAAATATTAAATGGTATTGATTCTTGAAAAACACTGCTGCACCCTCCCTGTTCATGATTTTACATTACCCACTGTTGCCTTCCCTTGTGGCAATTTCTCATCCACCAAATGGTTTGCTCACGTTGATACAGAGTAGATCCACTGCCTTACCTTGTTGGTCAGTTACCTCATCATTGGAAATACATTGGGCTGATACAACCTATTGTTTACAAAATCAAGGGAAATTTTAATCCCTCTTTCCACCATCTCTGTGCTAAAACATTCTATAACACTGAAGTCAAATTTTACAGGCTGGGATATATATATATATATTTTTTTTTTTAAGTAGAGGATCTGTTAACTTACAAACACTATCTGAGAAAGGATAAAGCTTCAAGTAACCAATCCCAGAGAGACTAGGCTTTCACCACAACAGATGAAAAGAATTTTACTTGACTTAATCATACATTATAATGAGTAAATTAAAAAAAAAAAAAAAAAAAGGAGATGGGATGTGGAAAACTCACTGGTTACAGTGAATGAGATATATGGAAATGATTAATTAAATTATTATAGAACAAAACCAACTGTAAGACAAGAAAGGTTGATACATAAAGCCAAAAGTAAAGCTTATTTCAAAGAAACTTCAATAGGAACACTAACTCGTAAAGCAAAAATATTCCCTAATGTACTCCAGTTCAGCAGCTGTGCTTATAAAAGGGTTTAGACATTTACAGCTGGAAATCTCTACATAAAAATAGATTCAAGGACAGAGAAACACAAAATATTCTATCATCTTAATTTATACAATGTTATTGGATATGAAGCCACATTACCTTGATCCAAAAAAGAAAAAAAAATTTATTTGTTACTCATTAGTCAGGCTATTCCTTTTCCCTATGAAAAAAAAATAAAAATAATTTCATTTTCCAATCTCCAGTATTTTCTAGATCTATACTTTCTCAGTTAACATAACTAAACTTAAAATGTTAAAATAGCCTCCGGTGGCTATTTTAGAGATATAATAAAAGCTTATTACATATAATTTCCTTACAAGATCGAGACTGAAGTTCTTTAGGGTACAGATTTCATGTTTTTGTGCAACATCTAATATATCCTGGACAATAAAGTATTACAGACCACATCAGGACTATGTAAAGATAAATCGATGCAAGGACAGATAAAACCAACAGGCTACAACTGGATTAATGTATTGTTCCTAAGCCTTACTAGCAGAAACACCCGGACCCTCAACAAATAACCTACAATTCAAAGCAGATTCTCTCCACCTTATCACACAATCTTTCAAAACCCCTTGTCTTCTCTACCGTTATTGGAGGAAGAATATGTTTTTAAAAGATGATATTGATCTGAAGATTTTCCATCTCCTCTGTTCCCAACACCAGAGAAACCTCAGGGATGGAGGAATTTGTTTCTGTGAACTGGTACTTTAGTTAATACTGATTATAAATGTTTATTTAATACTGATTATAAATGTTTTTAAAAAATCTTTCCTGAAAGAAGAATTCCTACGGCCTATTTCTCTTTAACCAAACTATGCCTATCAATGGAAATGCTACGACAGGACATAAGTATTCAAGTATGTCTCTGTCCCTTGGCTCCAGTGATTCCCAATAAATAACACAAGTAATTGTGGAGCTGCACTGCATCTTCAAAACAAAGCCCCCATTACTGGTGCTCCAAAGACAGAAATGGGGACAAATCTACAGAGAACAAGAGACTCTAAAAGGCTTATATTAATAGTGATGGGAGAGGGAAAGGCACTAAGAAAATATCAGCTCTTTGACTCTCCTTTTGTCCACTGACAAGCAAAGGCTTCCCACCAAATTGATGGGTTTCCTCTTGTCTCACAGGTGCAGACCGATTGTTTATGGCAACCATACACTTCCATGGATCCCCACGTGTCCCTCACCTGAGGAGGCAGATGGTGCATTGTGGTGAAGCAAAACAAATTAAACACTGGCCTCCCTAAAGTGAATAACAAAATTCCTAACAGTTCCATTGGCTCTGATTTAATCATTTTAAATAACCTCCAAAAAAGCCTATACATAAGGGATTCTACAGTAGTTCACTTCTGAAATCCATTAACTCTCTGTTTGATCTCATTAATACTCAACTTTAGTTAATTCTGGCCCAGCAATTTTTTTTATGTCTCATGAGTTTATGCATATTAAAAAAAGCATAATTAGTATGTAGATGAATCACAAACGTTTTAATTTGCAAGGAATTAAAATTGCAAGTGAACATTTTTAACAGTCAAGTTTAAATGGTTACTGATGATCAAAAGTACTGTAGAAAAAAGCCATTCGAGGCTGTTTAATATCTGCTGTAAGGGCCGTGGTTCCACTGGGACTACCCTCATCTGTGGGCACACACACAACAAAACCTCACGTGCTTTCTCTTTACACAGTTGTTCATTCTATGGGCCCTACAAACTTTGCATTGTTTCCTATTCACGGTTTTCACAGACAGCACAAAACACACCACAAAACATATACCTGGCCTTGTCCCTCATATGGTGGTTAAGATACTCTTCTGAAAGGGAAGACACAAAGAAAAGCTTATAGCTCAGCTCTTGTGCTTTCCATCTACTGCTCACTCTGTAGAGGCAGGCACCAACCTCCTTGCCTGGCATGGTTGTGAGCTCAGTGGTGTGAGCTCTACTTGGTTCTCTCTGAGCATATCTCCCAGATCTGTAATTACCCAGAGGAATATTTTAATTGTGAATCCCAAATTTGCTGCTGAAGGACGAGATGGGGAGCTCTGCTAAAAAGGTAGCAGTGTTAGAAATGCAGAGTAGGAAAAACCTTACCTGGTTGGTGGATTTTTTTTTTATTGGGGTGATTTTTTTTTTTATTTTCAATAGATTTTAAAAACCTCCAAATATTTTATGGATTATTTTCTGGACTTCAGCTCCCCAAATCTGCCCAATTTGTATTTCAGTACACAAGGTGCAATTTGGGATATCAAGCCATGATTTTTCAAAGGAGGCCATTTCCAATAAAAGTTACAATAAGACAAAGTAATAGGACAGAATTATCACAAGCAATTTAGAGTTCTCGAAATAATTTTAAAAACAGCATGATGCTGATATGACATTATAAGCATATTGTCTGGTCTGTTCTAATTGTAGCATAATTACACGATGAAGAACAACTTGGCCACAGGAGTAACCAAGTGCAAAACCAAGACTGAAAGCATTTCTTCTAATTTAACTAAAATAGTTGTTTATGACAGGACTCACTCCTGTGCTTGGGGGAGTTTTAATAAAATTCCACTAACTTCTTTTAAAGGATCAAGATCAAGTCTTTGGTAAGTAGTATTTTCCCTGTTCTTCTGAATATTGAACAGATGAGAAATAAATCTTGTACATATTCTTTTGACTGGACAGTTTCCATTCTATTAGCCCTCTCTTCATTAAGCTGTTTTCTGACTCAATTCATCACAATTTTTGAAATGAATACTTGTCAATACCTTATTCACCTTCCAATGCATTTCTAAAAGAAGTCTTCCAAGTACGAAGTTAGCATCTCTTTGCCAAATGATGCATTTGCCTTTCCTCTCAAAATATGTTGCAAAGTTAACTTCCTTTCCTGGTTTTCCTTAATCTTTCAGGTCTCTGCTGACAGTCCTCCAAATATACATTAAGTCACTGATCCAACTTCAGCAGTTTATGCTAAAACATCCTCACTGCTGTATTATCTAGGTTTTGGGAAGTTCACTCTGGAAATCTACCCTGGACAAAAAATGCACTTTATTTGGATAACACCACAGCCATTACTATGATTTAGTGCACACAGAGGTAAACAATTTAAATCATTTTATACTCTCTATATTCTTTTCCTATTTTCCAGCTTCAAATACTAACTAGATGAATAAAATCACTGTTTTATTTGCCACTAGCTCAAATACAATCAGAAAAATATATTTTTTAAAACAAGCCTGTTTATAACAGCATGGTTTTTTATATACCCTACAAATGTAAACAATAACATAAATAACAATCTAAAAATTGCATGTCTGGAAAAATAACTCTTTGGTAAACTAGTTTTATCCCTGGAAGAACAAACTGAAAGTAAATATGAAATTCAAAAGGGTTCACCAAGTAGTATGTCTATTCAAGAGCATAAATGAAAACAAACCCTCAGAATGATAAATTCTGACAGAGGTTACCAAAAGAAAAAGCATGGCAAGCAGGACAGACCTAAGACAAACACCACCACCACACTTCCACTCCCCTAAAAATCCCCACAACCCGAACAGGCAGAAGGTATGCGAGCAATGTGTAAGACGCCAGAGGTGCATTCCCAATTGCCATGGTACATTCGAGCTTTCAAGTTTAGGACAGACTTTTTAGGTACTGATACTTGGAAATTGATTTGGCTTATTTCTGTTATTAACTCTATCCTTGCCAAAACCAAGATACCTTCTCTGCAGCGTCAGTGTAAACAAGCTGAAAGCACATTCAAGATAACAGTACGGTGAACAGTGGGGCATATTTTGTCCAAAAACTGCTTTAAAAAATAAATAGCATTCTTTCAATAGCAAATAGACTTGGGGGGCGGGGGGGGGGGATAAAAAATGGTCTTAAGTGACATAACAGTCATCTACTTCTAGACATAACTGCCTGGCAATCACAGGACAGGACCATAACAGCCTGGCACAGACACTGAACATCCCTAAACTTGCTCGAATTCTCAGATAGTAAACCCAGAGCGGTACCACAAAATGGAACACCACATCTGTGTTGCAGCAAACATAAGAGTATAACGTAATGCTACACAACAGCAGAGCATAACAGTTTAGAGACAAATTAAAATTAATTTTGCTCTGCAAATAATTCATTACTAGTTTGCCAATATTAAAAGAAATCCCAATAATTTTACCCTTTTACACAAAGCAAATGTAGTGTGCTTAGCAAGATTTTCTATAGGCCTCATGCATGAAGCTAAAGCAGGATTTTATATCATTTAATCAAGTAAATTCCAAATATTGTTTAGTATGTTATTTGATTTTAAATTGTTTTAAAAATATATGACACTGAACCAAGAAGAAATTAAATAACAGAAATGAGGTGCAGTGTTGGTAACAAATTAAAGTGAAAAAATTAAAAAGTGTTTTGATGTGCTTTTTTTCATTTATTCTGTTTTTACATTTTAATGAATTCTTCCCCTGCTCCCAATATGAAATAGTAGTTTTCAGTATCAACTGCAAGTTCATAATACTATTTTACATTTATGCACTCTACGTATTCTTCTAGGCAGTCCTTCTTCCTCACCTCATTCATTATTGCTGAATTTTAATCCAGTATTTAATAATTGCATTGCAATTATAATTTTGAGAGCTTTGGTGGAAGAAGTCATAAATTTATTATTTAAATTAATAATGTATCTTTCACGTCTTCTAATTTAGAGGTAAGTTCAAGTCAAGTTTCCAGTCCTAGTGTCTGTGAGCTGGAATACTAGAATACACGAGAATCACACCTCTAGTGTAAATCCATGGGATAAAAAGTTTACCCATTATTATATTCTTTCTTTCCAGTTTCTGAAAACAAGAAGCATTAACCACATAACTTATAATTATAGTGTAGTTATAAAATACATCCGTGAGCCATAACAATATGATCTCATGAAAAAGAAGTTACTTCTGCTTTAAAGCATACAATAGCCAAAAAAAAGCTGTCTTCTCCTCAGCACATAAACAGACTTCCTGGTGAGGGTGGGACCATTTATGAAAATCAAACATTTTCTGTGATTGCAAGCTTTCTGTTATAAGTCAAATTATTAAAAGACAACAAACAGCTAAAACGAAGATTAGAAAAATAAAGTCACTTGCTGTAAAAAAAAAAACCAACATAACATATTCAATTTTAAAATAATTACAAAACCAACCCCACTAAGAACCTTTGTTGACATAATAATATATACCGAACACTCCCTGACCTGCCCACCCCCTGAAACAAGCAGTTCTGTACAAGTTAAGGAATGGGGATTTTTTTTCAGTTTTCACATAGTGTAGTTTTGTAGTTGGTGAGATGTCAAGACTCTATGGGGCTGCGCTTAGTTGACTGACTGCGCTAGGGTTTTTCAGCACCTTCCCTTCCAAACATTCCAGAGGGAAATATATATGTATTTTTAATAAACAAATTGTTATAGGTAAAAGACATCAACTATTCTATCAAAACCCATCAAAGCTCCAAACCCAGAAGCCACACATGCAAAGCACTTTCTTGTACAAACCCCAAGAATTGACTAGTTGGATTATTGACTACTTGAAATTTGGGCTTTCTGTTGTGCTACAAGGAGCAACTAGAAAAGGAATGAACCCACCTCACTAAAGATAAAATTACTCTAAGTTTTCAGCAAAGTATTGCTAAGCATTAGCATAAATGTTTTGCTTCTAGATAGTAGCCATACACAAAATAATGGCCTTTGTCATGAAAATCTCTTTTCCAATGTTGTCTTCAAATTCATAGTAAGATTTTACCAGCTGAAAATGCTTTGGATTGTTTCAAATTGGTTCTTTTTCACTGGAAATGGGACATGTTTTTTTTAAAAACACAGTGAACAGTTACTGAAATGGGATCATTTGTGTTACTGTCACGCTCCTTTAGAGCCGTGGTAAAATACAGACTTCCAAGCAGTCTATAGTTTATTACAAATGCTTTGCATACCAAATACATTTTAGATTAAACTGAACTTTCTTCTTAATGAGATAAATGTTGTTACTAAAAATTTATTTAAAATGACATAAATTTAAAAAACCAAAAAACCCGTCAAGTAAATTTAACATGTTAACTCTTCAAACAATCAAAACACTTGGTATGTAGGGGTCTTACACTAATTTGGAAGTAATTTGTGAGGTAAACATCTCTCTCTAAATGTGAGACCCCAAGCAGTCACCAGATGACCAAGTGAGAACTCTGTGTTCAGGTATAGTCTTGTAGCAGTATTTTCACCTTTCAACTCAGTAGTTACTGCACTAAATGTCATTCAAACATGGTAGTTCCTACTTCAGAGAGGCAGCAATATTCCAACAGAGACACTTAGAGACAAGAAATAAGCACCCAGAGGGTGCAGATGGAGACAGGGACCCCAACTCTTCGCTGGTCTGAACAGCAATCACAGCTCATTTGCCTGCCTACAGCTGCACCCCCCTCCAGCATACGGCACACTACAGAGGGGACTTTTGAGAAGCACGTTAAGAAAGAGATGGCAATAGTTTTACAAATGAGTAAAATGCCTGACAGTAAAATTAAAAGGCCCAAGAGGGACAAAACCAATGATGATTGTTTCACTTAATAATGTGATAGAAAATTCAGCTACTCCATGCTTTACTCTTGTTAATTACTATCCTTTCCTTTTACATCCAATACCACTACGGGGCCAACATCACACCAAGCCAGAGTGGGGTGGACAGTGCTTTGCCTTTAAAACTACTAACTTGCAGCTGCTTAAGCAACAGAAAAGTGTCTTCATGGATTTTTAAAAAAAGCTGCTGGAAATATGCTCCTCAGAAAATAAGCAAAGATCCTTTATTTCTCTTTTCCTCTTTCTGATGTAGAGATAGGCAATTTTCATCTCATGCGATGAGGTATTCTGCACAAACAATTTCAAGGCTGGCCACTGTGCATGCAATGTGATAACCTTCTAGCATGCATCAGCTTTCTAAAACATTGGCACTGAACAGTGGGACAATATTTACAACACAAACTCATAAGAAAAAAATAGTCATGGATGGGGAACTCAAAGTTTTGCTACTACTTTTGACCTTGAACAGAGACAAACATAGAACATTTCCTAGGGATTGAGGAACAATAGCCAAAGGTTAGTTGTTTTTCACTATAACTCCAGCTATCTTCTACTCCTAACCTGTCATTAATGTCTAGGAAGACTGTCCTACACTACAGTCATTATTAATAAAAGGCCAATCAGCATTCTTGCCTTGCTAGATGGTGAGAGGCATAGGGAGTCCATTAAGCTTGAATTAATATGTCAAACAAATGTCCCTCTTCATTGCCGCATTATTAGTAACAGCATGAGTTCAATGAATTCTTATTAGCTGGAAAATGGAAGAGGGGAGAAAGAATTACATACCATCTTCATGATAGATTGCCAGAACTGGAGAGCGAAGGAAAGGGAGAGAGAAGATGCAACAAAGAACTGATTGTTATGAAGACCACCTACTTCCAATATGAAATAAGCTAGTTTTAAAGAAAAGGTAGCATTTAGAAAATGGGTGTTTACTCTTTGATCTGATTAAACACCACATCTGTGTACCTCCCAAAGAAATTAAAAGCTAACTTTTTTATTGTTTGTGGATAAATTTAGGAACTTGATTCAAAGCTTTTATTATCTTTAGTCGATTTTTCAAATAAACTCATCTTACTTATAACTAGGAACAACAAAGTCAGAATTTGTGAGTTAAGACTCTAGACATGACAGTTCCAGCTTATTTCCAGATGAAAGATATAATAGAAACAAAATCTAAGTTTTCAATAAAGAATCTACAACTAATTCTTTCTTAGAATTGCTACACATGGGTTAGTTATAGCATACTAGGTTAATATAATTACGGCAAGTGGAAAACTTAGAGAAATGTATTTTTGATTATAGCATACATATTCCACAAATATATCAGGGCAATAATTAAGATAATAAATACAACTTTAATACCATAATATATCTAACAAATCTTCAGTCAGCTCCACTTTACCTTGCAGTATGTTTTCTCAGATATAGCTTGAGGATTAACAAGTTCAGTACAGAGACAGATTATCCAGCTGATAGGCCTTTGATTACCACAGGATTACAAAAAAAGCAAAGTCTGCGGTTGCTGAGGTCTCAAAATGCAAACCTGCCCTTTTGTAATTTGTGCACACCTGCAGACTACATTTGCACCAAAACCACAGAGCCTCTCAAACACCATTAAATGTGCCACTGAAATTTTTAGGCTTCATTCCCCTGTGGGAGGGTACGATTTCTGCTGCCTTCTTTACATTTTGCTCTTACTAATGGGGCTTTCACACATTGCATTGAACACAGCAGACAGCTCTGTGCAACCCAGATTTTTCTCAGAATAAGTTGTGAGAATCTTTAAATACATTTGTATGCCCCGTTCCTGGCTGCTCAGACTAAAATTAGACAATATTGTAGTATATGTACTAATTCCACATTTGTGTACTGTTGACATCACTACGGAAACTTTACTACAAAGAGCTACTGTTTCTTGGTACTGCTGAATCAAGCAATGTGAGCATTGCTCAGTATGCGCTTCAGTAATGTTATAAGAAACTACCTGGAAAAGACACATTCTTTTGGCTTGTTATTTATACTTGTGTAAAACATTCTGAAGACAGTAGTGAAAATCCTCAGAGAAAGTAACTTGCTGGACTGCAAAGGGTTAATCCTTCCTGTCCTCGTTATGTTTCATCTGATGTAAAACTAAAAGCTAAGATGAAATACAGTAACACAAACACAGCAGTTCAATACAGGTGACCACACTTCAAAGAAGGTATCATGCACGTTATACCTGAGCAGCCCATATAGGGCGAAGGAGGACTAACGCAGAATGAAATTAGTGCATTATTGATAAAGGAAGTACATTATTACGGTAGGAAAAAGTAGAAATATAATCAACCCCTCCCTTTTTTTCAGCCTCTGGTTAAGGGAAGAAAGTTACATCCTTCGAAACAGTCTTGAATATCAACTGTTATGCGGCCACTCTATTATTGCAGCTGAGAGATGAAAGAAAAGTAATTTTTAAATTTTCTGATCAAAGGTCACAGCCTGTTCCAAAATCTGGCCACAGCACTCACCATCTATTTCTTTTGTAACAGAAAACACCATTATTTTCATTAAATCTTCTTGCTTTTTAAGAAAAAACAAAACTGTCTCTCCAGCTCAGTACTCCACTGACAGTCAAGGGCGTGACCCTGTGCATTTCCGTTGGCCACAGCTCTTCAGAGCATCAATGTGCACAAGAAGTTAAAATATCTGCTGAATGAAAGCTGACCCTTCTATCCCGTGCTTTTGTATAGAGCTTCTAAGTATAGTATTTAGGCAGGTGAAGACAGACAGTGCCATTTTGGAGCCTACAAAGCAGTCCTTCCTTTGTGCACCAACAGAGCAGAACATCCCCTCTTAGCCCGTTATTTTCTGTTAAAAAAAAAAAAAAAAAGGGAAGTAAAGAAAGGAAACCTTCTGTGTGAAAGTCCTGAAGTGACTAAAGAATCAAAATACTAGTGATCTCACTGACGGTATAAGCTTCTCTCCCATTGCTTAAAAATCTGCATTCCAGCTGTATCAACTCCCCTAAACCCTTATTCAGCAGCAAAATGTTTTAAAAAGCATTTCTTGGCATCTTGCCATTCAGCAGAAGAAAATTTGCATTTTTACAACATTTCTGCCTGTCAGCACTAAAACTTTCTAATGGGTTTTGCAGCTGTGCAGCGAGAATTGAGAGATGGTCAGCGGATTCTTATGGCAGACTGCTGGGAGACAAGTGCCTGAGGGTGTTGAGGCAGGAGAAACCAGCTGACCCAACCAGTCTTTACACTCCACAGAAAATTCAAACAGCAGCTTTCACCTCCAATGAGTACGCCAAAACAAAGGCCCTTCGTGATCCATGAACTCTGTGTAGCAAGGAACATTAACATCCTTATTTGTTTGCTTGATCTTAACAAAAGAAGCAGCTGTGTGTAAGAACTCATGAAAGAGTAAAACTACAGCTAATTGCAACCTCAACTCCTGTAAGCTGTACCTAGTATACAGGGTTCAAGTCACAGATCTTTATGCTATAACTACTGCACGCACTTTGCGAAACAAGCAAGAGCACAATCAGAGAACCACACACAGCGTCCTTGGTGTCCCCTTGGAGGTGAGGACAGCAGTGTGTCTGACTTCAAGGTGCCTCTTCAAAGGATATTATCTAATGTACAAGCATGGCGGGGTGAGAGGTAGCGGTAACGCCGGGAGCTAGTCAGCGCATGCAATCTCTATAAGCGCTTCAGGCTGGAGCTGTCTGGCATAAGAGGATTGCAATATTGTGACCTGCTGTTCCTGAGAGGAGTCATCCAGCACTTGGACATCCAGTTTCAAAGGGTGAATTAAGTCCAGGAATCCAAGTACAAGTAAGGGGTTAAATGCACTTTCTCCTCTGCTAAAAGCAGAAGAGCACTCCTTCTCCATAGTGTCTCTTGGCTAAACACTAACCCTACATATTTTCCCCCAAAAGACAGGGAAGGCATCCCTTGGCCAACCCAAAAAGAGCCTGCCTCGCTGTTCCAGTACACCTTATTAAAGTCTACTGATTGCAGTCAGAAAAAAAAAAATCCTTCACAGGAGTAGAATAGTTTAAGTATTTTGATTTCAAGTCTAATAAAACTGCGATCACATCAGCATATTCACAGGATTAACTATCTTATCACACAGTCTTCTAATAATCACACCAAAACGTTTCTGAACTAATTAGCCAAATTCTTCTCTTAGTTATACTAATACATAAAACTGTGGATGTCTTTGATATTTGCAGCACTGTGGCCAACACAGATGTATCTGAGACACTGTCTCTGAATATAGACTCAAGATAGTTCATCTAGGCAGGGAACGTGCATACATGTAGGAGGGAGTCAGAAAATGCTCCAAAGAATGGGGTTTATGCCACTTCCTAAACCACTGGGGGTTAGGGGAAGACTACAAAAAGGCCTCTAAGGAAAAGCCCAAGGGAAGTGCAAGCACACTGTCAGAACCTCACAAAGCCAAACCTAAATGACAAGTAAGGAAAGAGAGAAGGAAAACAAAGTTACAGATGTCTGTCAAGGGGAAAGAAAGGAAATAAAAATACACCAACAACTTCCTGTCAGACTTTGTAGATAAAGTATTAGCGATTTAACACACCACCATTCATTATTCAAAGCATTCACGCTCACACTGAAACTTCTTGAAATATGTCTTGCTTTCCAGATTTGGAGTTAATGAGAAGAATGATATTCCATCCATTAGTGCCTGCCTGTGCTACACAGCCACGGTGCCTCTGTCCTTTTCCTACCATCTAGGTGTTACATCACTCAGTGCCTTAAAAAATTAAAACCTCACCCTTGCGAAGAGCAGATCTGTAGCTCACATTATCACATTGTGGACAGCTCGATGCTATGTTGAAGGGTAAAGTATGAAACATGAGGATCCTGAGGATAAGAGGTGAATTGAAATGAAGAACGATGAGGTACATATTACAAAGCTCCTACAGAAAAAAGAAACAGTGACCCAATTCTGTTGAATTTAGAATACGAAATTTATCTGGCATTGCTGTTTATTATCTCAAATGCCATATATACCATTAACCGAGAGACACTACGTCATTTAGTTTTCTCTGTTCACTACCATACTGTAATTGAAGATCTACAGGATACACTTATCGAAAAACCCACACAATTGCCTTGTTATGTATTTCAAAAGCTCCAGCTTAATCTCTAGACATGAAAGGACAAGGGCACCATCAGAAGAGAAACTTTTTTAAAACCTCAATTTTAGTTACCGAAAGTGTTATTTTTCTCCTCTAGCCTTCTTCCTAGTTTTGAGAAAGGATCAGCCAATTTTGTTTTTATTTAATCACTTTTGCCCATTAGATTTCTGCCCCCACATCAAGAAGATGGAAAGGTTGGGCTTGTTTTTATTCCTATTCTTCTAAATATCTCCATTGCAATTTGATGTCACAGTACTACTATACTCACAATTTATACACAAAAACAATCCTACTGAGTTTGTTTGCTTAACAGTTTGTTATACATTCTTAATTCTGAGCTAGTTTTTCAAGATTCACTATCTATAAATGTTATTAGAAAAAAGTCTTCTAAATACAGTAACACACACCAGTTTCCCCCACATCAAGTGCCTGTTTCCTGGGAGTCACTCCAGGTGATATACCTAAGCGGCAGCTGGAGAAGCTCTGCGCTCCGGTCTGCGGCAGGCAGTTGTTTCCTTTCTAGCAGAGATGAGGACCCTAAGGTGCGCACAACTCGGACAATGCTTGCCCTTCTTAGGTGAAGCCATTCTTGCCCCTGTCACGCATAAAGCAATCCAGCTGCTGTTGTTGGTGTTGACATTGTATTTTTAAATTTAAATCTGCAATTTTTCCTCTTATATGTTACGGTATGCATACTGCAGGGAACATGCTCAATATCCATGAGCCAGGAATCAGGAGCTCAGACTTCCCAACTTAACATATTAAGCACTGACTCGGTACCTGTTCATCCACTGGAAAGAATCTCAGCTACTTGGGTAAATACCAGTACCTTGCTTTTCTAATTGTCTAAAATTTAACAGCTGAGGTAGTCAGAGTCCTGTACAAAGCTGCGTAGCCCCTCATCAGCTGGGTTATGGCTATTCAGCTCATCTGAGCAGTAACCCATTGACTGTTCGCTCATCTGTAAAATGCAGCAAAATATCCTATCGTATCAACTTTACTAAGCCTCTCAAAAGATCAACAAATATTAGAGAGACAGACACTGGCATATATATGAATTACCAGGTGAGATGTTTTAATTTTATTTCTACATTCAGTTTGTAAACGTGTAAGTTCATAAAAAAACCTTTTTCCAAGGCCTAAATATTGCAAGTAAATATTACAGGGACATGTAGATTTATTTTTTTTGTTAATGGCAAAATATACATTCCCTTTTTATTTCCTTCCACACAACCCCCGACCTTCTTATATGAACATTTTGTAACTGTAAATAGCAACATTAATTTGGACAGAATAAGCCTATATCAGTACACAATAAGTGGGAATATGATTGCTACCTTCTTTTCTCTTGGCCTGTGCACCTTTCTAAAAGGCCCTGATTACCTTGGTATGATTTGCGATGGATAAATGTGTTAGCTCGTAGTTGTAGAAACCAGTCAAGAATCAAAATACTATTTTTCCTCCTAAATAAATATGATTTTATGCTGTTAACAATAGTTTAATGAGAATCTTCTAAGTAAGAGCTCTCTTCCCCAGAATAAGAACAAAATGTTATTCTATGATGCTGACATTTACACAATCCAACAATCTCTTAAGCTTAATTAATGCCCTTCCTCCCCAACAAGAGCAAACAAAACTACTTTGCAAAACAATGAAGGAAAATTCAAGGTAAAACCTTTAGTCAGCAACTATTTGAAATCAGCACTGCAAATTCAGCAGATATAGTCAAGGTAGGAATGGTAATAAAAATCCACAGATGAAAAGAATAAAGTACTCAAAGTATCCATTCCCAAAGGACATTGCCAGCACTCAAATTAGAGAGGCAAGATTCTATGGAAATGTTCCAGGACACCTTAGGAGCACTGAGATAGGTTTGACTATTGTCTATTTTTTTTTTTTTTTGAAGAGTGTGTGTATGTGTTTATTTAAAAGACAGGGTTATTAAGTTTAGTCCACTTAGAATTGCATCTGGTTAAAATTGCATCAGTTAAAACTTGTTGCATCCAGGTTGAAACTGGGGGTGGGGGGTGTGGATATTAAAAAAAAAAAAAAAAAAAGGAAAATTGATGAGTACGTTGTTTCTGGCCAAGATGAAGAGAGCGTCTTTCCAAAACAGACACAAGCTACGTAGCTTGATAAAGTAGTATTTATATTGCTACTAAAAGAATGTTTTAGTCTGATGCACTTAGAGTAAAAACAAAACAAAACCTCAACAAACAAAAAAACCCAAAATAAAACAAAAAAGCCCTCACTCTTTCAGATTTTAGTAGAAAGCATTAACTGAGTTATTGATAATTACTCTATACAGAGAACTCTATATTTTAACAGCAATATCTCCTGACTCTCAAAAAAGCCTTGAAAACATCAAAATATCCCCAAGTGTTAGAAGTCCACTTCAAGCTGGAGCACTACCATGTGTACATGCCCCGAGCAGTGTTCCTGACGCAGAGTCACTTGGCTGCTCATCCCAGATATTCGTATGACTCTTTTTAAGAGCAACTTTGAGCACCTCACTGTTTTCACAGCGTTCTCCTTTCCAGTCCATCCTGAACAACTCTTTCCAGGCACAGATGAGTCACTGGGAAAAGTAATAGTTTGTCTGATGTCATACAGAGGTTACATCTCTACTGCTTTCCCAGACCGTTCCCAAAAGTTGCTAGAGTGATAGACTGGCTCCAGGCTGTGGCAGCCTGTCTTTGCCCAAAACTGGAAGGTGTTTAGAATATCTTTAAGGTGGCTCACAGACATCTATAAAACACACCAGATGGGGCACCTCCTGAAGACTGTCACCATCCCAGTAGTGCTGGCTTCATGCTTGAGAAGACACTTCCATTAGTCCAGCACTTCAGCCTCCATTGCCCAAAATAAGTCACCTCAAGCATCCTCTAGTACCTTCACGAAACTATTAGTCTGTCTACTCTCCACCAGGATCTGTAACGAACTGCAAAACACACACTGCCAAGCTGATACAAGTGACTGAAAAATGGGCAGAAAAGGGACTAGTAGTTTCAAAAGTGAACAAAAACCAAATGGTAGCTACCCTCCTCATGCTGGTGGCACATTCATTCGTTTTGCGATTAGTTATGAAGCTTACGCATATTCATATTTTGCTAAGCTATTGGTAAAACTGCATTTTTCTCCAATACTCAGCCAGTAGAAGATGAATTCTAAAATTTATTGTTTTAGAGACTGACTCAAATCCATCTGACTTGAGGAGGTATTTCAAAAATGACAACAAAGGAAACTAGAAACTCAATTTATTTTCTCAACAGATTTTTTAAAGGAATATTTTGGGAGATCAGTGAAGAGCAATTAGCTATATGCCTGCCAAATTGACAAAAAAATATTAGATTATCATCTGTGCTCATACATATAAGTACAACATGTTTATTCCAAGAGATCCAAGCAGATCTAGAAAAACAGTAGAAAGTCAAAGCGAACACTTTGAACGTGCCAATAAATATCCATCAGAAGCTTAGTCTGAGGCAAAATGAATGCTCCCCCTCACATCAGAAGGCATGCAAATCACTGATGGCTCTTAGAAGAGCCATTTCAACACTTAGTACGTGAAGAAACCAGATTTAAATGTACCATATTATGATGTCAGTCATGAAAACTCCCTTTGAGCTGTATGATAATTTTGCAATAGTCTTATTTGGAAAGACTGGTCATTGAATAGAGAATAAATGATATATAAGGAATTGCATGGGGCATGTGCCAAGGCTGGTATTTGTGCATTATTTTTCTGTTTTCCCATCAAGTTGACAGGAAGCAAATTCATTATGGACATAATCTAGAACGTAACATGAAAACATTGTAATGGTAATGAAATGGACCAAGTCCTCCAATGCATTTTTTTCTCTTGGTCAAGACAATTGGATGTGGGTAAGTTACATAACGGAAGCCAGCTCACTTTCCTGATTAGCAAAGGTCATAGACTGAGATGTTCAACTGCCCAACATACAAGAGTACTTGTCCAAAGCATTACTCTCACACAGTGATACTCTAGCTAGAGAGATGTGGATGTAGAGAGACTGTATGAGGGACTAGAGATGAGCCTCTGGCTCCACCAATATCAGAACCCATGTGTTAATATGAGGGAAACAAATCAGGCAGAAAATCTTCAGATTTACAAAGAAAATCTTGAAAGTTTCACACAAGTATATCATAGAATCATAGAATGGTTTGGGTTGGAATGGACCTCAAAGATCATCTAGTTCCAACCCCTCTGCCATGGACAGGAACACCCTCCACTAGACCAGGTTGCTCAAAGCCCCATCCAACCTGGCCTTGAACACTGCCAGGGAGGGGGCAGCCACAACTTCTTCCTGAAACACGTACAGAGCATCTGAAAAAAACCCCAACCCAGTCCTAACAAACCTCAGCCATTAATTCTCCTCCAAGCCTCCCAGCGGGGCATTGACACCAAGAACTGCTGCTGTCTGACTACAGCCTCAGTGGCAAAGTATGCTGCATGTGGCTGAAAATGACAGTCAGTTCCAGCTCACCCAGCCAAAAAGTACCAACAGCTCTGGCATAACGGTTAAGCTTCACTGGGCACCGTAACTGCTTTTTCATAACTGGGCAGTGCCCTGGTGCTCTGGGAGACAGACCCAGCCAGGTACTCAGCAGGTCACCAAAGGCAGCTTCTAGCATGTTGCACTTATACTCACGAGGAGTACCAAACCAGGCTAGCTGAGAGGATACTCACAGTACCATCATAGGATTAAACACAGAACTCAACACATCTACTGCAAGCTGACAAGATAATAAGTACCTTTTTTATACATTGCTCTGAGGGTGGAGAAGCAATTAAAAATAAATGGTGTCACTGGAACAGGTGCTTGCTAGGATCTGATGCGAAGTCAGCCCCGGCTGAATGAACAAGTCACCCTGAAATGGAGCACGAATTCAGACAGATTCTACTAGAAATTTTAGTCACTTTTAATGCCTTTCTCACAGAAGAATGATTTATCAGGGAGCTTTATTAAGTTATATCATTATTCTCACCAGGCAGAATAAAAACCTCTCTGAAATGTTGCAAATCAGTCTTCAAGATCAGGAGAATGACCAGTAATTTTAGATTTAATAACTCTGTTTAGAGCAGGCTTACAATTTGGTATAGAAAATGACCTTGGGAATTTTATGAGTCCTGCTGGGATGAAGACATTTGAATTTTCTGAACACATTAGGTTAAAAAAAAAAAAAAAAAAAAAAAGATTTGATCATAGAGAAACCCCAGCAGACTACACAGGAGAAAGGCTACTCTAGCGCATGATTTTTTCCTTTATCCCACCTACGTTACTCAGAAACCTTAAAGTAATTGGAATTTGATTTCTATTAAGGTTGTGAATTCACATCAGAGAAAATGTTCCAAATTCTAAGTCATGAAAGGAGAAATGAACACATACTTAAAATATATAAATTCCAAGAATACAAAATATGTCAATGTCTGTATTACATCCTAAACAATGCTTAACATGACAGGAAAAGCTGCCTTAAGGAGACTCCTAAAGCACTCTGTCCTAAACTCCAGAGGAAAGCATTAGATTTAACTCAACAAAGGAGTAGGAGAAAAAGAATGGTTTGTGCATTTGGACAAAACAAGTTGAAGCCCAGATCTAGTCATACGATGCAATTAATGATAAACTATCTACTGGCAGTAACGCAAACAGAATAAGATCTAAACAGATCATGAGTTTTGGCATTCCTTTTTTAATTTGTCAAGACGTTCTTTATAGCTGAAAGTACATGAAAACAAACAAATTGACCCTCTTTTTGTATCAGTGCAGGAACAGAGGAAAAAAATATCTCACTCTGTACAGATACTGAGGAACTGTTAATATAGTATCTTTTCCATTGAAATATATTTTTAAAAGTGAAAAATAAAAGGTAGGAAAGGTAGAGCTTCCCACTGTGCAAGTTTGTTGAATAACTGATTTCCCTCCCTGACTCAGGATATTGAATGCCTTTGCAGCAGGCCCATCAGCTTTTTGCAGTGTCCAGCCATAGAAACTTCAATTGTAAGGGTATTCCTTCTTTATAATAAAAATTCCTTCTTTATAATAAAAATGACTGCAAATATGGATCATAAAAATTTAGTGGTTTTATAGCTCAGGATCATCTTAAAAATTAAGTGGTTTTATAGCTCACTCGCTCCATCACCCCGAAACAAGAGGCCAACAGTCATCCTGTTGACAGAAGGCATTTTTATGCAAAGTGGCATAAGTGTTTTGTAAATAGAAATCTTCAGTTGCTCTTTAACAGGCTTGCTTTCAAAATCTGAGCATCTTGTTCTGTTTAGACATTTAATTATTATGCCTGTCATAGTTTGTTTATTAAATAGTAATCAGTCAATATAAACCTTGCTATGTTCAGAACCCACGCAGCGCAGGGAAGAATCTCCCCCACAATCAGCCAGGGGCAAAGCACTTCCAAGGTAAACCAACGTAAGCATGTGCTGCAGTATGCTTAGCTAATAGTGCTGCAAAACCCTACGTGGTGAAATAGCAGAGACGAGTTGAAGGAAAGATTTATAGAGCTATAGAAAAATATCAGTTGTGGGCTCCAATGTTGGGCCCTCTCTCACAACCGAAGAATGCAGAAACATCTAATGAAATTGAAAGCAACGCACACAATACATAATAACTCATCAATATAAATAATTACTATATACAACTAGTTTTAATCTCTGGAACTCGGTGCTGCAGGGTACTGTTGAGATCTAAAGCTTAGCATTTCAACAGGAAGATTCAGCTCCTCTGCAGGATACCAAAATTAAGGAGGATACAACCCCTTATCCAAAACAACCCAAACAATTTCCAAAGCAAATACAAACGCTGCCTAAGTATCACCACCTACTTGCTGTAGGACAGAATTGGTCAAAGCGTCCCTACAGTAACCAAGTGAACTAAATAGCTCTGCCATTCATGTCATACAGAAAAGCAAATTCCTCCAACACAAATCCAAACACAAAAGAACAAGTGTCTTCATCATATGTTACTCTGAAGAGAAGAGAAATTATCAAAATAGTAAAAGTGTGCAACTGGAACAGAATGCAAGACAGAGTCCACCTTGAACACACACGCAAAACAAGAAAATCCCCCAATTATCATCAGAGAAAGGCAAAAACTGAAAAAAAATAAATCATTATGACAACAGTTTTACTACAGTCTAAACTTGGGAACCATGGAAAGTAGCTCCCATTGCTTCCTTTTCCACCTTGCTGTTCCTTAGCCCCTCTCAAGGGACAGGGCCAAACCCACAGCCAGAGGCGGGAGCTGTGCAGGCTGCTACTACTGCTTCAATGGATATTGGAAAAGATGGTGTGACAAGGATAACTAAGGGCATACGCAATCTCTGTTGGAACCCTAGAATGATTATCAGCAGCAACAAGGAGGAGAATAGGCATGCTGAACAGCTGAAGTTACTGGTAATAAATCAAAATTATCTTAGTTCAAACTCTTTGGATAACAGAGACCATCTCTTAACAGTTGTAATTTCTTCTGTTTCCCAGATTGCCCTTTTCAGAGTTTACCAGCCAGTTTCAACAAAGCCAAGTAAGTCTTGATTAATGTTACATCAGAGGTTAGCCAAGATTTATTCACAATAGATCAGCCATTAAAAAGTACTATTTTCAAATTACAATAATCTAATTTTATAGATGCAGTGTCTAATGGACCCAGAGTAAGACAGGCAAAGTTCCCAGACTGCTAAGCATATCCTCTTAACCAGCCTCATCCATCAGAGCTGCCTAACAACATTGTGGATGTCTCAAGAGAACTATCTGTATCCCATACAAAGCACAAACTGCAAAATCTCAATTTTTCAGAGTCATTACTATTTTTTTTTATTCCTTAAATGTCAATCAGTTGATATTCCTTTTAATAAGGCAGGGTCAAAAGCCATTTGTATTTTTTAAGTCCAGCATTCTGAAATCAAATTTTGTGGAACAAAGCCAAGAGTGTACAGAACCCTCTGAAGTGAAAAAGGTGCCTCTTAACAGACCTGGTCCTATTATAAAAAAAAATAAAATAAAAAAAATCTACTTTCAGACAGCCAGTATATCCACATATAATTCATAGTATGAAGATTAAATGGGACAGTGTAAATAAGTACAAAAAGCATTATTTCATCTAAACCAATATAGTTTGCCAGTCAGTAGAGTTCAGATTCTAATTTCAATTCTGAAGCTGGAATTTGTCTGCCTGATAAATTTTACAGACCTTCCCCCATCTCCCCCCCCCAGATCTTTATTTGAATTGCAATGTATGTATCAGTAGAAGACACAGTAATTTTTACAGTGGTGGTTGGTAATTAATCTGATAAGTACATTTATTTGCCCTAATATTTGTCCTCAAATATTAGGACAAGGTTGTAATTTCTTTTAAATTATTTATTTGTATTTTTGTATTACAACATGCAAAGCAGGCTAAAAGAAATAAAGTTTTTGTATCTTCATGTAAAAAAAATAAATTAACTTCAGTAATTTTTTAGGTAAATCTCAAATATTCAAGTTCCTCTTGAATATTCAGCCCAATATTATTGAATATCAAGTTCCTCTATCTGTGTTACAAACAAAATGGGAAATGGTTTGCCTCCTGCAGCAATCTGACTTCACATTGTGGCAGTCACAAGTGACCTGTAAGGCAAGAGGCATTTCAGTTCTCAACCGTAGGCAGAGTTTTTCAGCAAGAAGTTCAAAGATTGCAAATCATAATTCATAATTTTAGTTTCAAATATATTTTAATTTCTTCAAAAAGTGCCATTTCCTATGCACCCTTTCAGATGGGTGGCAACAATCCCTCCAGCAATCAGTAAAGACATGCAAAAAAGCCTGCTGTTCCACTTACCTGACTTGGTTTTGTTACAAAACCCCCAAGAGAAATACATACATCAGTAAAGAAGTTGTTGTTCTTTTTGGCAACATATGCAGTAAGGATTCCTTACATAATAAGAGTTTAAGGAATGATTAACAGAAGAGGAACCTCATGTTGAATTACAACAAGCAGATCAGAAAGGCTGCATTTGTATTCATGGACAACAATACAATCACAACAACAGAAACAGATGTAGGCTTTACTGGAAAATACTGCTTACAACATACCTCAATGATTCCTCTCTCAGGCTACAAAAAACTCTAGACTTCCAAAAATGTTTTCCTTTTACTTTCCTTTTCCCTCTTTTTTAAAAATTCTCACTTGCTATTTTTTGGCACAAGCACCAAAAATTTCAAGCCAAAGAACTATTCTAGACTGCAGCTCTATTTCAGACATATTTTCCGTTAAAATAAAGACAGAAATGAAATTGATTTTCGGAACATGAAAGCCTTTAACAAATCATCAGTGAAGTTCTCAAGCCAATAGCATCCTTTCCCATCGAGCCTCTTCAAAATTCGATCAATTAAAAACAAAATTCTAGGATCGTATATGTAAACTTGTATTTAACAATTATTTCATCTAAAAAAAAGGACCATCTATTACCATTCTGTCTCAGCACATCCTGCAAACATAAGCGCCTGTTCCTGAATTTCAGTGAAAGTACTCACACAGCAGAAATATAAGAATTCAATAATTCTTGTCTTACTTATTAAAAGTGCTTACCCCAAGTACTAAATATATGCCACAGACAGCAATTGATCTTACGGCACTTCAGTTAACTCTGCAATATATTTAACACATAAAGGAGCCCAATTTCATCATGTAGAGAAGGATTCGATGTTAGCAGGTAGCAGCTGCCAGCACTTGGATACTGTTATTAGAAATAGTTTAGGCAGTTTATACACACCACATCGATGTGCCTTCTGGTTCAGGCATTAGTAGCTAGATCACGCACTTGAATCACTCTGTGAAAGGCACCTTAAAATAGAGCTGGGGTCTGAGATCACTATTGTCACTGTAAAAGCAGAGTAGTTTCATTGACTCATGTTTAAAGTCAAATGTGCTGGATTTACTCCCAGGCTCCTCTAACACAGCCCAGGAGAAACAAGAGTGACGCATGCTGACCAACAAAAAGCTGAGCAAAGGTGAGTGTCCTTTGGAAAGGCAGGTTGGTGTAACACATACAAAGAGACAAAAGCAATTAATCTCTTACACATGGAAAAAATTATAACACATTTTTCCCTAGAATTGTACATTGCTCCCACTCTGAATTTTTTTCCATTTGAAGAATACAAAGTGACAAAGATTAAGTTCTTCCTTAGCTATGCCTATGCAGCTACCCAGAACAAAATGGGAGCCATTAGTTGATACAACTAAGAGGAAAACGTGGTGCAGTAGTTGTTGCATGTACTGAAGTTGTGTGCAGCACATTGAAGCCAACGAGCAGAAAGACTTTCCCCTCATCTGACCTAGTTCTGTCAAAGATTCACACATGAAGATAGTGGGTGTAGAGGTGACACATGCAGTATCTTTAAAAATTTTAGAACGCAACAACTCACAGTGAAGAATACCTAAGACCCTGTTGGGGAAAGAAAAGCTAGCTGAACTCTAGAAAATTCAGACAAGATATTAGAAGGCTGCCCAGAACTGTAGGCATACAAGACAGCAAACAGATTAGGGTCAAGCCATTTCACAAAAACAAAACAATGCTGGGAAAAAAGTGCCAGAAGGGTGGTGGGTTTCAGAACAAAGCTACCTGGTGCTACCGGTACGTCCTATTTGAAAGGAGCTGCAAATTTAAAGAATCTCCTCTCCCCCTCCCCCCTTTTTAAACAGAATGTAAAAAATATTGTAAAAATACCCAGCATAATTGCAAAAATATAATCCCATTTGTTGGATTGTGAATTGCTTCTGACCGCGCTGTGACAGGTGCAGCACAGAAAGGCATTGCCCCCAAAGAGTTTTCACACAACATCAACAAAGAATAGCAGAAATAAGAAGAAAAGGCTCAAACGAACATTAATTTTTAATTAGATTATTCTGAAAAATAAATATCAATTATCTCCAATTCACCGTACACCTAGCCATCGGCCGCTGGGTAGATTCTGTACAAACAGTGGAAAGAGTTGCCCAGGAAGGCTGTGGAGTCCACCCTCGGAGCTGTGCAAAGCCCGACTGTGCACGCCCCTGAGCAACCTGCTGTAGCTGTCCCTGCTCTGAGCAGGGGAACGGACTGAAGGATGCCCAGGGGCCCCTTCCCACTCCAGCAGTTCCCCGATCAGAATAGAATGCATTTCCAAGTAGTTATTTAAGGATGACTGGGTTTGTCACAAAATGAATCAGAGGGTGCTCTATATACATGTTAAAACCTTGAAAAAAAGCAGAATACAATTGTGAATGAAGTCTACAAATGTTTGTTAAATCAGCTTTACTGGTGGACAGAGGACCTTGGACAACACCATGCAGAAAAAGCATTGGTCATCACTGATGAACAGATTCATGGAGGAACCTGACAGTGAAGAGCAGCAGAATGTTATTCACAGTCTGGAAATGAAAGGCCCCAAAAACCTAATTGCCTCCTTAAATCTAAAGTTAAAAGATATACACAACCATGGCAGGTGTCTGCGGCAAATCATAATCCAACATAGTCAATACTCTAGTCTTGCTGACCATATCACTAATTTTCTTTACAGTTCCTAGGCAAGCTGCTGAGTCTGTTAGGGGAGTGGAATAAACGGGAATATATAAAAGGTCTCCCTATATAAAAGGGACAAGCAGCATTAGGTCAAAAGTGATCAGTGACCTTCCTGAAGAAAGAAAAAAAGCTCTTGATGAGAGACAGACACGACAGAATTAGGAACTATGCCAGCCACCGTAGTACTCATTTACTGAAATTTAATGGGCTTTGACTCAGGCTTTCAAAATAATTTAACAAACGCAGGGGTCTTGCTCAAAACATACCACCAAAAATAACTTCAAAAAGTGTGCTTTATTTTGTCAAACCAACCTCCAAACCCAGAAATTCAAAAGAAGAAACCATTTCTTCCTGTTACCTACTCTTCCCAATTATACCACAGGACTATGGTAACTACTACATGGCATTATATAACAGATATATGTTCTTGTACACCCCAAAAGAGAAGTTTTGTTTGTTACCTCTTACCGACAGTTATTTTGACAGTTCTTTTCTGAGAGTCCATCCTCATCTTCTCCCATAATATCCACTGCCGAAAATATCAGTGCAACCAGAATTGCAAAGCAGCATACCAGTGCAAAGATCACAATGCATCTTTGCTGGGACTGAAAGAGATTAAGATTAAAAAAGTTTTAATGGTGTGAGCACATTCCAGTCAATGTCCTGAGACTCTACAACTTTTACATAAGATCTAAAATTCTTTGAAGATCTTACTGCCATAGCTGTCAACATGAAACACATCTCGGGATGAAAAAAACCACAAAACTGTCCTTCAGGTATCACCTTGAGATGTGTTTTAAATCTCTCAGACATTGTTAAATAATTCAAGTCACAAATAATATTCATAATTTAAACTGTTTTCTGTTCGTACCACAAGGAAACCATTCTGCATTAAAATAATTATTGTTACATTAACTCCGTATTTTCTGATTGTGCCTCACAGATAGAGGACACACTTAGGATAGCACTCAAAAAGTCTTGAGAGTTTTGTTGTGTTTGCCTGAAATAAAACATGTCGTTGCAAGAACACTGAAGAGCAAAGTAATTTTTTTTTATTGCTACACAAAGTAACTGACATTGTTACTATGATTGTCACAGCAACTGAGAGACTGGCAAGTCCTTGCCCCACAGTACTCATAAGGAAAAGAAATTTACAGATGATAGATGGGATTCAAGAAACAATGGGAGACTGTTGCTCAATATGATAGGCTCCGCATCTCAGATTAAATATTAAAACATGGCAGAGCATTAACTTATTCTACAATATGAAATCCTGCAGCGCTAAACCAGATACAACTGTGTAAACCTCCTAAAGACAATCTCCTCACATGTAATTTACATAGCTGCATGAATGTAAAATATATTTTATTCTGAAACCAAATGTTCAAACAAGTATAATGTGTATTCTTCTACTGAAGAGAATTTGCACAAAAAAGAAAAAAAAGCTTTATAAAGGATTGGGAAAGTGGGAAAGTATATGGTAAAGTGGGAAAAGTGTTTGGGAAAGGAGGAAACATCATGCTTGCAGCTGAAAGCCAACTTCATAGTATTTCCATTGTTTATGACATTTCATTTAAGACGTAATAAGTTTCAGAGTAATACGAATGTTTTCCTGTATGCATAAAGAAAAGGCCTGGCTTTTTTTTTTTAATAAGCTTCCAAAAGTTCTAAACTAGTGCACATCCCAGAAGAAACAAGCTCATGCATTTCAGAACAAATCAGATATAAGCATTTTATTTTAGTGTATAAAAATCTAAACCACAGCAAACAACTTCACACAAACAGGAACAACTTTTCTGAAATTTAGTGAGAAACTTATCCTTTTACCTAACAGTAACACTGAATATCCCACTTAGGTTATATGCATATATTTTAAATATAATGCATATTAGACATTTTTATACATTTCAAATATACGTTTAAAAATGTGCTAATACGTTACCTAAAATTTTACAAGAATGCAGCATAACAAAATCTTCTCCAATTATTAACAAAGCCTACTTCTGAAACAAATAACATTTGGACCTTTTTTTCCTGCTGTTAGGTATAATCATGGCAAAGTATGAAAAGAATTAGAAATGCCTGCATTTGGGTGTCCAGAACTAAGGCTGCAGTCAGCCTCACAGTAGGACTTTAGAGAAAAATGTTAAAACATTGTCTCATACTACTGGCAAGAAAAACTAAGAAGTGCCAAAGATAAAGAGGAATTCAGATCTGGGACACTGATTTATGCCATTTCTTCATCAGGATGGCTCACACTCTCGCCAAGACGACCACTGTCTCATGCAGTTTTTTTACAGTTCTGTAAGTAGATTTGCTGAAACTGTTTGATGCAGCTTCTTCCAAGTGCTGAGTGTATCACCATGGCAGCAAGATAGCAAAACTACTCCCGTTATCAGCGAGCTAAACAGAGCCAGGGCTCATTCTCTAGCTCCTAAGAGCAGGGGATGTGACCCAGTACGGCTTGCAACACCAGCATTCTTTTTCCTCCCAAACCAGGACAACTGCAGCCATTCTAATCACTGGGAACAGTCCTCAGTCCATATTTTGGACAAATTTGTAGCAACAAGCGCCCTAACTACCATACAGCATAAATGACTTCATGCCTTTGCTCCAGGGAATAACTCCAGTCATCTTGCTACGTCATCATGCAAGCAGCAAAACAGCTATAGAGAGCTGCAGGGTCACTGGACCAGCAGGAACCACAATGGCCTTCAAGGCTGGGCCAGCACACACGGAGGCAGCAAGAGAGGTTTCATTTAAAAGCGTCCACAGTACCTCTCTCACACATGTCATAAATCATAAAAGAGCCCTAAAAAGCTTTTAACCAGCTTAAAATTTAAAGGCCAAAAGCTATATAAAACCTACAATGTATCAAAACTGATATGGTATCTCAAGGAGGGAAAACAAACAAACAAACAAACAAAACAAAACCCAAAACAACAACAAAAAAACTCACAGGTGCCACAGATGCCTTATGTTCCTTCAATACCAGGAAATTTTATGGAAACAATTTCTAGGCAGTTATGTTCAAGGAATATGGAAAGGGGAGGCCAAAATAATCCTGACTGGATCCTCCTAATCTAGCTTTAATTCCCAGTCCACATAAGTTTGGGCAACATATTCAAAGCTTCTTGACTTCTGTGTTGTAGTTGAAATTTGTATAAAGTTTAAATCCCTATTCTTTTAGTTCTGCATGTGTACAGCTTGTCAAGCTCCGCGGTTTGACTGACTGCTGCTCACAACGAGCAGCACAAAGTTAGCACCAATAGTAAGACCACTGCTATTCTACCAGCACTAAAATAAAGACAGAACTGCAAGAACTAATTTACTGCTCTTATTTAGACAGATCCTTTGTATTATGCATTTGTCAGGCAATTATAATGGATTAGTTATTTCACTTTTTCTTAAGTACCAGCTTAACAGTATGGTTACAAATAGTGTAGGGGACCTTGTAAATCCGCATACAAAAAAAGAAAAACCTTATCAAACTGTGAAAATAGTATTTTTTCTTTGAACTAAAGACAGCAAAAAATATTAAATTAAAAAAGCAAAAATTCCAAGTCTGCGATTCTCCTAAATCTACATTTTTAGTCACAGATCTGAAGGGTCAGGTAAAGACCATTTAAAAAAAATTATACAGCTAGTAAGGAGGATTTTCAATGGTTTTACAGCTCATCTTGAAATTACTCCTGCTGTGCAGTGATTTTTTGATTGCTTTTAAATCTGTATATTACATTAGAAATGAATATTTGAATATTGCTTAGATTCAAACTGATGTTTGTATTAGAAAACAAAGAATAAAAAATAGCTACTGGCACCAAACAAGGCTTCGAAGCCTTTCTTTTGACAACGGTAATAAATATTAATTTTCACGCACTAACACCATACTGTGGGCAATTTTCTAATAGACTTTTTCTAATTAAAATAGATTAGAACAGACCACGTCACTGTTCTGCGATCGCATCCATGTGTGCCTATGTGTATGTGTGTGCACGTGTGATTAATAGCAGGCTTCTTAAAAGAATTCACAATAGAAGAGCTCACGCCATAGACAGACTAGAAGGAATCGGTTAAATTTGCTCTTGAAGCTCTTGCGTTGGTGGGCTTGGGCAGACTCTTGATGCTCTGCTGTTTGTATCCCCTTAGCAACTGGGATCCCTCAGAGCCTGTCAGACCTATCCTCCTGCTCCCTTCAGTAAATGCCTAAAACTCCTCTGTGCTTAAGCTTTCAGTCTTCAAAACTTAATTACGGACTACAGGGTAGGGAGGGACCTCTAAAGCTTATGTAGTTCATCTGTCCATATACATGGTTAATTTATTGAAATCTTCCTTCTAACAGGCATTTGTCTAACCTGTACCTAAAAATCTGCAGTTAAAAGAGATTCTACAGTCTCTTTGGGCAACCCAACCCACATATTACTACCTTATTGATGCCTTACTTAAGTCTCTTATATTGCAGTATTTTTTTTTTTCCTTCTCATACCTGTTGAAAACAGAGAACAGAGTATTTCATTCTTTCCAGCTCCAGTCTCTTACATATTTGAAGACTACTAGAGATGCTGAGAGGCCTGGGTCCAGAGCATCTACTAGCTTGACTGGACCTGTCAGAGGATAATCGTGGCTGAGAGATTCACTCTTAACAGTGTGGAGATCTCCCTATTGTAAGATCAAAAATTCTGTGGCGTACAGAAAGATTTCTTCAGAGCTTATGGAAGACTGGGAATGAAACTCCTGCAGGAATAAGGACTATCAAAAATGCTGCTATTTTCCACTTCATGAGTAAAACGCGTTTCTTTCACCTGCCTCAGCTAGCTTAAACAATACCTACATTAAAACAAATTTACCAAAACACTGCATTTACTAAAAGAAATCATGGTATTTTTCATGCTGTTATGCCCCTAGATAGAGAGTGAGAAAAAGAGCAAATGCTGCGTAATGCATATGCAGCATGGTACTGGTCAAACTAGAATTTAATCCGAGAAGGACCCTATCTGCTTTTTTATTATTAAGAAGAAGGATAGTCTATGTCAGTTAAGGTTGCATCAAAGCCTGTGCTACCCAGGCAGAATTTAAAATGAGAGTAAGGAGGAAAAAGGCCTCCATCTTTACTGCACTCCTGTTACTGAAAAGCTGTTAAGAACACTTCAATGGCCCATAAAGCTTTCAGTTTCTTCACAAACAATAGGTATATCTCTGTAACACTAAATTTAATCAGAAATTTACTTTTTCCTCAATACAGTA
Source organism: Grus americana (assembly GCF_028858705.1). Lineage (NCBI taxonomy): Eukaryota > Metazoa > Chordata > Aves > Gruiformes > Gruidae > Grus > Grus americana. The sequence goes on from NC_072854.1 coordinate 85,986,776, forward strand.
CAAAAACGTCTCTCTCTCCCCAAACAGGAGCCATGAAATTGCAATGCTGCATCTACTGAGACAACTGAGCACATAACAACAAAACATGTCATGGCTTTGAACTAGTGCTTTATTTTAATATCTATTTAAAAAATAAAGGAGGTAATATTTATACAGCATACTAATACAGAGTTCATATCTCCTTGTCAGAACCACTGGCTGTAAGAGGTTGGTTTTTACATCTTCCATCATATCAGTAGTATGCTCTTTCCTGCAACATGTCTGAACGCCAGTGAGAGAACAAAAGCACTCATCTTTAACACTAGTAACCTGTTCAACAGCTCTTAAAACTCTGCTTACGAGTGGGGTTTTATGGTGTGCTACAGTACATTTACCAAAGATGGCAAGGAACTGGACTTCAAGAATTAGCAATCATTCTTGGATTAACCTTGTTTCTTAGAATCATTATGTGTGTTTACTAGAGAAAAACATTACTATAAAAACTGTTTTCCATTAATCTGGAATCCATATACAGTAATAATCTTCATTGCAGCCTTAAATCTCCCAGCTAGTATGATTAATACCAATCAACACTTAAGTTCCTATTTAATAAAAATAGGAAGGAACTAATCCAAGAGTGCTAAGATAAATATTTTCAAATTGGCAGGACCTAGTGAGCTTCATCCTTGGATATATAAGGTACTGGCTGAGGCTAACAGAGAACTTTCAGCACTTACCACTGAAAACTCACAAGTGTGAGTGAAGTATCAAAAGACTGGAAAAAGCAAAAATGTTACCCATATTTAAGAAAAAAGGGTGGGCAGGCAATAGAAGTTGGGAAATAACAAACTAGTTATTTTAACTTCAATCTCTAGAAAATACATGAACAAGTAATGAAGCTATTATACCTAAACACCTAGAAGATAAGAAATTTTGTCAAGAAAAATTCACATCGATCAATTTTGATTTCCATCTTTCTTAGTCACGAGCCCTGTTATCCTGCTGGAGAAGCCGAAAATAACATGTACTTCAATCTTTAATAAAAACTTTCTTATAAAACACAGAAACTATGTCCAGATTATTATAGGAGAGGTGTAAAGCTGGTTGGAATATCATGCTCATTGAAAAAATGGGAGGACGTTTTAGAAGGGATTCAGAGGATTCTGCTGCGTATCTGTTTTTGTTCATGTCTTCATTAACAATCTAAATTATGGACTAGAAATGAAATGTGCTTATTAAGTTTTCAATCAAAACAAAAGCAGCGCAAATTGAAAGCATGCTGGAAGACTAGATTAAAATTTCAAAATGTTCTTGACAATTTAGGAGGTATGTTGAAAAAAAACAGGTTAAAATTCAATTAAGGAAGAGCGAAGAGCTACCAGCAGGTAGGAGCAATCAGTTGCACAGATACAGGAACTGAGAAACCATTAGGAAAAAGCATAATCAGAATGATTAAGAGGCTGGAGCAGATGCTTTAGGAAGACAGACCAAAAAAGGGTAGGAGACTGAGTTTGGAGAGAAGAAGAAATATGACCAAGGGATAAAAAATCATCACAAGACCATCAGGTATAGCGAAGGCAAAATTATTATTCACCAAGTCTCACAATACCAGAAATAGGGGATGTTTACTGGAACTTGTAGGAGTTAAGTTTCAAAAAGATAAAGTACTTTTTTATGAAGTGGATATTGAGCGTCTGGAATTTGTTGCCACGGGAGGCTGCGAAAGCAAACAGCAGCAGCAGGTTTAAAAAGAGATTAGACAAAGCCTTTGAAAACATGTCCAGAGCAGATGCTGGAGAAAACAGGCAGGGATGTGCCCTCTAACAGAGATGATGGGGGATGTGCTGTTGCCACTGCTAGACACACAGTACAGGACTGGATATGCCACAGGTCTGAGCAGTAGAATATATTTTCTACACTCATAAATAGTCTCCTTTTGCCACAAAAGGACCTGCGAGTTATAGCAGAGTACAACCTGAACATGAATCAATCCTGTCCCATTGTTGTGTTGACTTACATCTCTACATCCTGGGTGTAATGTTTGTACCGCACACAAGGCAAAAATAAACCTTACCCTCTACTTCAAGTTGGCACATTTTGTTCACCTTTCAAGACTGTATGGAGATAGTTTAGGAAAAAAACCCAACAATAAATAATTAGTTTGATAGTTACCACAGAAAGAATAGAATCAATAATTAATTCTCCAAACAACACTCTGTAACGACAGTGTTTTCCAAGCAAACAAGGCACATGAAGTCACACTGTCTGCCCAGCAGTTTCTTTTGAATCCGTATTTGAAAGATTTATAAAAATGGAATTATCTCAGACCTTTCACAAAATCCAGTACATAGGTAGACTTGGCTGAGAAAGACCCAAATGAGTGCCTTTACCCAGGGAAAGGCGGTCCAAAGTTTTTCCTTCCAGCACAGACAGAGTTCAGCACCATGCAGCCTCATGGAGACAAGGATGGGAGGAATCACTGCCGCCGTGGTATACAGAGGGGTTGCGGGCCCTGAGCGGGCACCCGCAGCGAAGCAGCTGTGTTGGTTTTACTGCTCACGGAACAAACGTTTGATCCAACAGGTCAGGTGTATAACACGTGGACAGGCATGTTGCTATAAATAGAAAACCAATAAACTACTTTGGAAGAAATCCAAGGCTCTAGGGGTTACTTATCTGAACCTCCTCCACACAAAGTGCTATATTACAGAAAGCTATTAACATTCAGAATATGAGCTCTGTAAGAAAAAAGGGTTTCCAGCACATGACCAGCTAACCTCTAATGCATTTCATTGACCAGAACTGGCATAAGAGAAGGAGCGAAAAGCCTGAATACATTTAAGTGTTCGTGTGCCGTTTTCCCGAAATTGGGCACTGACTTCTCAACATGATATACTGACTTAGTCTTCAGCATAATGTAAGAGAGTATTACAGTTTTACAATGCCAAAAAAAGGCCATTGTCTACCCTAAAAATAAGTCTACTCAAATCCAGTGTCTCCTGGGAAAAAATACACCCAAACAAAACCAACAAAAAACTCCCAACCAACCAAAGGATTGAACAATCTGAACCTGGCCTGAACAACCAATTCAGAAATTACATAATTAGTAAAAAACACTGTAAATAGGATTTCCATATCCTGATATCTCTTTACACATCTTTAAACCTGAAGCCTCTAAGTAAGGACTCTTACCAGTGCCAGCATCAGACTCATTACTCCACCAGGAATTTTGCAAGTGCTAGAGAAAGCTAGAATTGATTTCTTTTTGCATCAGCATTGCGCCATATAATAAAAGACAAAACACCTTTAGAACAAACAAACCAAACAAAAAACCAAACCCAAATACCAGAAATGATAGCAACAGTATTGGATTAACATTTTGGGGTGACCAAAGAAAGGTCATTAAATACACTGAAAGAAGAGCGAAGAGAAAAAAATAAATAAGGGGGGGTGAGGGTAGAATATGTCCAATATGGGAAAAAAACCCCAACAACAGAAGTCCATGGTTCACAAAGAAAGAGTTGGGGGAGGGAAAAAAAAAAGGAAAGAAGCAGAAAGATAAGAAAGAATGAAGAAGATAGAAGCAAGAAGTAGAAAGAAAAACTGAGAGAAATGGAAATAAATAAAAGATTGAAAAGGTACAAAAAGATACAAGAAAAAAGGTTAAAAAAAATTCAGATTAGCACTTGAGAGTCTACCATCTAGAGCACTGCCGCTAAAAATAGTTACTAACACATATGCACATACAGTGCTTCACTTTATATATTAGATCTTTTATGTACAGATAAGAGACCTTTTATATACAACTTTAGTTCACAAATACAATTAAAAACTGAACTCAGCCCTCTTCAGAAATCAGGTGAAAGACAGTAAATAATCACTGAGCAAACAAGTGTTTGAAGGTCTATTATTTCCCATCAAGAACTGGATTCTATAAGGCAGCATTTTGAGAAAGAATGAAATTAATAAATATATCAAGATGCAAGCTATTTAGTATATTGCAGAACAGTCCATTTAAAATCAGTTACAGTCATCGGAGGACAGCTGGCTGGGGGGATCTAGCAGATGATACAAAGACTGGCCTACTGTCTACAAGTCCAGGTATCAGCAGGCACTGTGGTTGTCTGATTGCTAGCAGAAAATGCTCTTTGCGATTTTACACCCTTTATGTATCGCTCTGGAGCCTACAGCATAGCAGGTCAAGCAGTTAGAAAGCTCCAAATAGGAGCCCTACTTTTCTCCACACCTAGTTTAAATTTGATGAAGATACTCTTAACTCCTAATGGAAAACTAGTCTGAAATACCAGAATCTCAACAAATCAGAATTTTCTGTGGACACTGAACAAGAAACTGCAGTAACTTACCATATTTCATCTGGCTCCTGCCAGTAATTTTTCATAATCAGTAGAAAAAAAAAAAAAGTCTATATTACTACTATCTTCTCCACACTTTCTTTGCATTCATCATAACACTTTTCTACTAGCCCTGACCCATGAATTTCTTAAATCTCTTCTGGAATGAACTGTTCATTGTACACTTTCAACTTTTAATCTAAAGATGAATCATGTTTATACCAAAGTGAAATGGAGTATTTTACATCATAAAGAAGGGGAAAATTACACTTTTCTTCTTAGTTGGTGGTGAAACATGCTCAAAACTTTCCCCCTTAGACATTTCAGACTCATTTTAAATATCTCACCATGGAAGGAAAGACATTCCACATTTGAAATACTTAAAGTCATGCATTTAACAGGCTTAACACATATTTCAGGTTTTATTTCCTTTTGGTCACCTTTGAACACCAAAAGGCGTGTCAGTTTGGCTAGAATGACTCCAGAGTGACTCCATCCCACTCCACTGGATCAGTCTTACACACGTTGCTCTGGCAGCACGACTCTGCCCCAAACTAGGCAGAACTGCAGTAACTATAGGACAGCTTTAGCTCTGCAGGTAAGGCTCCTAGAGGAGCAAAATATAACAGCTATAAAACTTCTAAATTTTAACATCAATCCTGTCATGCTATTAAGGCATGTTCCAGCCTATGGACAACCTGCTGACATGGTACCATCCAGCAATTCAGAACACCTTTAATAATCTGAATCCAGGACAAGAAGCATTTGGGAACAGAGGACAGGACAGGGTTTGCTCTGGCCAACTATGGTATTTAGCACTGCAACATCACAGAATTTGAGGCTGCCTGACAGAAGGGATCAGAAAAATGTTAGGCAGCTATTTTGTGTGCACACAATAAACAAACTTTTACTTGAAAAGGACCTTTTAAGAGAAAATACAGTAAGCCTAACGACGTCAGTGCAAGTATGTTGGTGACAGACCATTCCATATCACTTTGGCACCCAAAAAGCACCTAAACGTCTTTGTGTGTCTTATATCTGTGCCATGTTCCCTGAAATCAGTGAGCATTTAGAATGTAGATTTTTGTTCAAGGACAGTTATTAAAGGTATTTTTTTTGTGTGTATATATATTCTTAAATGTGTATATTTATACACACAAACAGACACCCTATATATATAACAATGACTGTTAACAGCCAACACAAATCTGTTTCTAAATGACAAGGAAAAATTACCAGTATGTTAGATTCAGTTATATACGTTTATTTGTGAAGGCAGACCAGACTATATACAGATAAGCACACTGATTTCATACTTGTGATCTCTAATTTATAAATGGTAATGCCTCTGTTACATTTAAAAGTAACTATAATTTATTTTAGTACTTTACTAACTGTGGGAAAAAAATACTAGCGACATAGTTAAGTAACCTAAAACTTGCTGACAGCACAGCATCAATTACAAAAAAGTCACATTTCTATCAGGAAGGTCTTTTATCTAATAAAGCTGCTAATAAGGCTTTAAGATAAACTAATTGAAATTTAAAAGTCGTGAACAAATTTTTTTCCCCAGTGTTTGCATATGTCATTTTTGGCACATTAAATGATCACATGTACAGTCAGCTCAAGCTTCTTGCATGTAGCCTTTCACTGTTTTTCTAAGACTCTTTCAAAAAGAGACAAGACAAGACGTAAAAAAAAAAAAAAAAGCCTTAAAACTAAGAAATTGTGGCTACTGGCACACATACACCTTCAGGGACACAAATTTGAGCTCAAGTGCAGTTCTGCGGCATAACACATTCACCACTCTACCTGGCACATTATTTTTTTTCTTAGTCAAATTAACAAGGGAAAATAAATTACCTTAAACTTTTCCCACTGAGGTTTCAGCATTTCCTCTTGTGATTAGGACAGGCTAAGAGTGCATTACAGCAATATCACTTTAAGTCCCAATAAAGCAGTCATTCTACAATCAAAGGCAGGTGGTGCAACTCAACTCAGAGGTACTTAGTTTCTTAGATGAATCATAAATTGCCAGTTTCCCTTTCATAAAGTGTAAAAAGCAAATTGAGAAGATTTCAAATACAATGTGTTGGTTGGTTTGGTTTTTTTTTTTTTTTTTTTTAAAAGAAGAGTTTGCTTTTACTCATTCTGATGAGACACACGTAAGGAAAAAGTTTTATTATAAATTGACATAAGTTCGTAAACGAAATTATCTCATAGGGGAAGCATTTATTTTTAGCTCATTCTGAATTTCTAACTACACTGTGAGTACATGTTGAAATAATAGATTTGCCGTTCGGCCAAGCAAGTTAATTCCATTGTCACAGAGAACACAACCAACGTGACATTCACAATAGGAATTATATTCTACTTTAAAAAGAGATAAAGGAAAATAGAGAGAGGCTTATGATCCATAGCTAATCAGAGATATAAAGGTAAACTAGTTAATTATAGTGATTAAGTGTATCTGATCTGTGCTTTCTTTCTTATGACAAACTTGAGAGGTAATTTAGTTACCATGTTTTTTTATCCTATAAAATTCTTGTGCTGGGTTTGGCTGGGACAGAGTTAATTTTCTTCATAGTAGCTAGCATGAGGCTATGATGTGGATTTGTGCTGAAAACAGTGCTGATAACACAGGGATGTTTTTGTTACTGCTGAGGGGTGCTGACACAGAGCCAAGGCCTTTGCTGCTTCTCACCCCACCCCACCAGCGAGTGGCTGGGGGTGCACAAGGAGTTGGGAGGGGACACAGCCGGGACAGCTGACCCCAGCTGACCGAAGAGACATTCCGTACCATATGACGTCATGCTCAGCATATAAAGCTGGGGGAAGAAGGAGGAAGGGTGTTGGGGGGGACATGTTTGTAGCGATGGCATTTGTCTTCCCAAGTAACCATTGCATGTGATGGAGCCCTGCATTCCTGGACATGGCTGAACCCCTGCCTGCCCATGGGAAGTGGGGAATGAATTCCTTGTCTTGCTTTGCTTGTGTGTGTGTGGCTTTTGCTTTACCTATTAAACTGTCTTTATCTCAACCCACGAGTTTTACTTTTTTTTTTCTGATTCTTCCCCCATCCCACTGGGGCAGGAGTGAGTGAGCAGCTGTGTGGTTGTTTTATCTGCCTGCCAGGTTAAACAACAACAATTCTGTAACTGAATTAAATGACTGTATTTGTAACTTTTATATCTTAAGTAATTCTACTTAATGGATAATTCCTTTACTGGTGGGAAAATATGTCGTATTATGAGTAAAGATGAGATTGCTGTATTGACTTTGGCTTCTGGGAACTCAAAATTATATACACTAAACTGATCCCTACTATCATTTTTGGAAATAGGAAACAAAGATATTTGGCCCAGATAATTCCTTGCCTGCCCCATGTTTTGAAGAAATTCACTATGTCAAGATCCCTGAATTCCCAGAAAAGGAACAAGAGACAAAAATCTCCCTCCGTAGCTTCTGGCACTTGTATGATTTCAAATGACACTTTTTTACAGTGAACAGAGGACTGAAGAGTGGTATATCACCAAGAGCATCACCATCGCCTACTCTGCACGCAAAGATCCAACATGAAGAAAGCCAGGCTAGAAGTATCCACTTTCACATGCATCTCACAAAGGCAGCTGACTCTTCGGGAGGGAGCTCCAGAGGCTTTGTTTTGCTCACTTGTCTCTGACAAAAAGGGACATTCTGGTTCTTCTGTTTTTTGTTTTGTGTGTGGGTTTGGTTTGTGGGGTTTTTTGTGGGGTGTTTTTTTGTTTGCTTGTTGTTTGTTTGGTTTTTTTTTTTTTTAAATGAAAGTACTTTTTAGCAAAGCAGAAATGATTTAGGGTAAGGAAAATTTCTGTTCCTCAAAGTTTTCAATGACTGGAATGCCTGGTGTTAGCTATTTATAAAAATGGTTGATAATAAGTCTTATTGATTCAAAAATATTTGGTCAGAAAAGCTTTCCCTGAATCACAGCAGAAGAACAAAGATTTGAATATTTACAATAAGAAAAAAATTTATAAGCACACATGAATATTTAGCAAACAAACAAAGAGCACCAAGAGAAAAAAAGTAAAGAAAAACAGCAACAGGCCTTTAAAGTCTTCTACTTCCCTCTACCATAATCTCTTTCTGTATGAGATCTGTTACAGAGTTCCCAGTGTACCTCACTGTTGTAGGAGTATTTTTCCTACCCTTAGTGGAGTTGACACTAGTGGAGTTTGGCTGTGGCCAAAGATAATTGTTCCTGGATGTCCTCTTCTTTCACTGTTCCAACTATATTCACCCTTTCCTCCTTCCCTGCTCGACCAAACAGCAAAATAATTCGTCATTATCACAGTCTCACTCCCACTAACAAGCCCCCACTCTATTCTGCCATCTTATATGTTTCTTCTCTTCATACCGTGCAAAGAAAAGTCCACAAAACAGACATCAGGTTTCAAAACCAGTAGAAGATAACCGATATCTTGAGGGGTGGACAAAAAAATTACCACCAGCGGGATCCAGTTTTGGTAGGGTCAAAGAGACTAGTTTTCTAGAGAGTGCTGCAACTGTGTTCCTACTCCAGCAGAGTACAGAACTACTCTACTCTGATTAACTTTTCACCTCTCACCGGAATTACTGGATACCTCTTCCACCCCCACTCCGTCCCCGTTAGGCCTTCCTGTGCTGACTTATCTCCATGTTAACAAGGTCAGAATCCTTCTGATACATTGGGATACGAAGTTGTCCTGATTTACAGACTTTTGTCAGGTTTTGTTTCTCTGCCTTGTTTTTCTCATTTATTACTTTTGTGGAAAAGGCTTTGTCCTACTCTTAATAATAATAATATATTATAGTATTATTCTACCGAATTGGGCTCATTGCCTATTGGTCTATTATCTAGTCAAAATATTTATTTTGGTTTTTTTACTCTGTTTATGTAAGAAATAAATTAGTTTTTTAAAATAATAATTTCCACAACATTATACATAAGGATAATCTATCAACATCATAACTGACTGAACATACATAAAAAAATGTTAGCTTGGCTTCCTGTATTTTCTATTTTGTCTTTGATTGGTTTTTGCATCTAAGCCATTGAAAATCCAGATAAAACAGAGCCCAGTTATGTAGAATATTTCACTTTAGTAGGTGGCAGAGAATCTGCTCTTTCCCTCAACCCATCATCAATTTTCATGACACCTGACTTGAAAATCTCTTGAAGACCTCCACCTTTCTATTACATATCGCTTAAGTCAACCAATGGATTTAGAAGTTATTGAGAAGGAGAGAGATGCATGCACATGAACATACATATTTACACGCACAGCCTTGACCACAGAAGTCTCAGTTTAATAGGAAAACAGTCCTAAAGATCAAATATGATATCCAATATATATGACTGCTATGGTTAAAAAAAATTAAAAATATCCATACAAGTACATGTCAAGTGGTCTGGCCTACTTGGCTTTGTGTCTAGTTTTATAATTGTTTTAAATTAGGCAATCACTACAGATTTTTTTAATCATTGCCAATTTGGAATTTTAATTATTGTGCAAAATAAAACATGGAATGAAGCTACTGTGAAGTTCTGGCTTCTTATTCTCAGTTCTGTAGCAGAGACTCCCGATAAAGTAAAAAACCAAAACTTAGAGAGATGAAGACAAACCCTGAATATAAAATAGCCAGACAGCAATTTGACATGGTGGAGGCACACATCCCTCACTGATTTTTCAATGTTCCTGAAAGGAGAGTAGGTGTATTGCACCTCACCAATAGAAGTGATGATGTCAGAGAAAGTTCCAGGAACGAGTAACTGCATGCCAAAGAGGGTCACTAAACATATCACCTTTCCCCCTACTGTGAAGTCCAATACTTTTCTGGGGCCTTTTTTTTTTTTTTTTTTCTTTTCTGACAACAAACTTAATTGGGAATACTCTCTTTGAAGGAAAAGAAACTGAATTCTTTGGAATAAAAGCCTCTTATGGCAGACTATTGACTGAGGAAAATTGTTTTGGGCACAAGGTTTGTGCTTACAATACCTTACAAGTCCTTTCTAAATTGCAAAATAAAATGCAGCTTAAATTTTCAGTTAAACATCAAGGCCCTAACACAGCAAAAGCATCTAGAAAAGCAGAGAGGTTTCTCTAGGAAATCTCAGTCTCAGGATGAGAGTCTTATGCCCAAACTAAAAATAACAATTTATTAGAAGCGCTCTCTCAAAAAAGTGGTCATTTTGTAAAGTTCTATAAAATTCCCCACAGACATCCACATTTCATCTGCCACGCTGTCAGAAATTTTCATTTAATAAGGTTCCAGGGGTTTCAAAATACCTAAGCTTGCCCATTTCTCAGAAGGTAGTAAAATGCTTAATAATTGCAAGCATTTTGGAAGTAATTTGAGATATGTAGATCTTACACTGTCATATAATATTAATTTGCATTTTAAGTTTTCTCCTGAAAGCAATAGCTGTAAAACACATGCACGCTGCACTTATGAAAACAAGCTTAGAGTCTAAATAATTTTTGTATGCATTGCTTAAGGCTGAAATGTATTTCACATGAATAAAAAACAATAATATGTTTATTGTGTATTCTAGCAAAAAAATAAATTCAAGTAAAATTTGGTATACATTTGCTTTCTGAATGTATAATATTTTAACAAGTATAATTTTAAGCAATGCTCATGGATACTCTACTACTCGCAAATAACAAACCCTCTGTCTAGCCAATGTAAGCCTAATGGCAACAGGCTTGCTTTTCTTAGTTTCCTAGCCATTTGTAAAGAAAATTAACAAAACGTCCAGTAGTATAGATACACTATGCCTATGCTTCTTTCAGAGCACATTCAAAACAAATTATTTTGATTCTGTCTTTCTGAGATAATATACAATATCAGAACAAGACAAGACAGACTTACTCCAGAAGCTATGTGAAATGCTGTGTACATGCTCATACTATCAGCTGATTGATACTCCATGTCTATGTAGATTTTATTTTTAAATTGCAAGTATTTATTTACATATTAATCTATTAAGAGATTTCCACAAAAATAGTTACAGAAAGCATTGATCCACAAATGAAAAAAAGTTTAAATTTGTTGATTGACATGCACTGAATGAATTAATGGTAGACAAGCAAATTAATTGATATCTTTGCTGACATTTGTAAGAAATATGCACGTATACACATATATGACCTACGAAGATTATTTCTGGGCAAATGCCATTGTATATCAAAAGCATCAAATAGTAGTTCCCAAACTTTCTGGGTCACTGAAATGCTGCCAGACCTTAAGAGCTGTAATAGAAACCCGCACCTATTCATCAACAAATTAAAATTGCAATAAAAGTGGAGTAAACTGTAATATATAATACAGTTCAGTGGGTCAGCTACAGATCATCCACCATAATTTTTGTAGATCATCAGTGCTGTCCAGTCTACACCCTACAGAATTTCAGAGACACAGAAAGTTTAATGATCCAGGGTCAAAGTTACCTTTTCCTAAAATGGAGAGATATGGGCAAGATGCACAGACCCCACTCAAACCTACCTCTCCAAAGATACCACAGAGATGTTTGGAATACGTATCTCAATATATTGCAAAGGGCAACATTTCATTGCAGTTTTGAGCTAAAGACGTGTGTATACATGCATTATAGACATAAATGTCCATGAACACACCAAGATGTTATATCACTCGAAATGACAAATGCTTTGCAGTAAGCCTACCAAATGAACCACGCTTGTTACTGTTTAGTAAGGAGTTGCTGGGGAGAGCATTGCTCTAAAATGCTATCCCTATCCACTAAAGAGCCAGCAAGCTCGCTAGCACACTCCCAATGCAGATTTAAGTCACAGTACGAGCCATGATCTTCTATGCCATTTCTCACGTTCCTTATTTTCATACTGATGGCAAACTTCCCATCTGCTCCTGCCTTTCTCTACTCCCCACCTTTCTTTTGTATTGAATTTCCTATTGACTTGGAATAAGCTGCTGTGTGTAATAGCATTTTGCCAATGTCTTTAAAAGGAACAAGGCTTAACTCAGTCTTCAGAAAGCATGTATAATTGTTTTTGTAAAAGCCAAAAATCCATTTTGAATATAAATGTGATAAATTTCTTTCAAATCATAAAACTGTATCCTTTTTCTTTCAAGAGGCATTAAAATGCAGACTATAATCTCATAAAAGTCACTCGTTCAAACAACCTTTTTCAGGGACAATATGCACTTCATTGTTTAAAACCTTGGCCTTTTCTTCAGTTCATTCTGTCTGGCTATGAAAACTCCAGTTCCCTATGGAACTAAAGGCATAATTAGATTAGCACCTAAGCCAAAACTCATCCACTTCACTGACCTCAAATTCAGATTTTGCCAAGGACATAAAAATGCAGCTATAATCTACCACATTCGTTTTGCCATGTTCAGAATGTACAGCCAGGTAGCAACCTCATAGCTCAAGCAGTTCTCTTGTTTCGCATGGTTCTCTGCTAGACAAACCTCTTGATCTCATTTTGAGATTATGCTAAATATATAAAGAAATACTATCCATACATCAGATATGGTGTAAAGTCATCAGCTTGATATGTATTTTGAATACAAAAGTCTTGATGAAAATTTAATAGATGATTCAAAGCACCTGGCACCTTATTAAATATTCACATATTACCTTATAACATATTACCAAGAAGAGATTGCAGTTTGATTGTCCTTTGTTGCTAAGACTTTTTGACAGATTTATAATTTTCTTTGTCCCTTTCTTCTATGTCGTTTTTAAAGGCCTTGAACAACATGCAACAGTTCTAGATTTTGTCCCTCTTATGACAATTACGCTCCTCTAGGGGACACACCAAATGGCAAGGCATCTCGCTTTGGCTGCTAGGACTGCAAGGCTGGATTTGTTTCTCAAAATTAGCTTTGTGCTCAGCTGCTGGGCTATTTACTGAGAAAAAGTCAACAACCTGATCAATACAGCATGACAGTAACTTCCTTTTCTGCTTGCAACTGTGTTCTATTACCATATACATACTGCTAAAATAACCTTACTAAGTTCATTGACTTTCTTCAAAATTTGCATTAATATAAACATGAACAGAATTTGGCCTTTGTTCTTAGCTCCTCCAAGGCTGAACAACTTCTACAAAGTTATTTAGTAAAGATGAAAATGTTTAAATAAACATCATTCTGATATATCTGTTTCCTGCATGGCTTTCAACTTTGTTCTTACATTAAAAAAAAACCAACAGGCATACTGGAAACAAACTGAGCTTAACTACGTACTAATAATTTTGTAATAAACTGAGATACTTCGGAAAAAAATATTATGAAGCTCAACAGTTTTGCCTGAGAAGCATAGAAACTTTGTTTTTAAACATGAGGGGAAAAAATTATTAGTTTCCATCTAAGCCACAATAGTTCAAACTGAAGGAAATTACCTAGCAATTTATAAATTCAATGAATATGCTTACACTTATCCAGACATCCCTCCAAGGACATTCAATCTATTTGCTATATCTGCAGAAATTAATATATTCCCTTTCTGATGTTTTGTAGCTGTACAAATTACTTTGTTGATGGCAACTTCGGCATTTTATCTCTTTACTATATAAGAATGGGCTTGGAGATTGTAAATGATTATTTGACAAAAAGCATCTCTGAAGTTTTTTTGGCTCAATGCAAGAATTTTCCAACACTGTTCTCTGCCAGACAATCACAACTCTTCCCGTAGAAAGCTGAAAGAAAGTACCCAGGCAAACTTCATGACTGAAATGAAGATCTACAAGAAGTTTGAGAGAAAGAAGAAATTATCTGAAGGTTAAAAAAAAAAAAGCAAAAAGCAAAACCAAAAAGCGGTTCAAAAAATTTTGCTGTCATCTTCTACCTATTTTACCTTAGATAAGCACAGGGCAGAACACAAGCATGTGATCTAACAGTTGTTTAAAATGTTGTAACTAATGGTTTGGATAGTACCCTTTTTGAAAAGCAAGCCCTATCTCCTTTGTCTCCAGCCTCTATATTGTCATCCCTCAGTTGGGCTGCCATAAAGCTAACAGACCTACTTCAGAGCGTACCTAGCGCGTAGGCAAACTAGGCCACTCTGCTGTGGCAAGACAGGGAAAGGGAATGGCCCTGCCCCATCGTTATTCTAAGAGTTGGAATGGCTACAGGGCAACAACAATGCCATCAAAATGAATTAATGCTCACTAGATGACAGCATTCAAAAGGCAGGAGGATAATGAGGTTGCTGAAGTTGTTTAAGGCCACTTTTCTCAACAACAATCTTGGCATGTTGCACAAGGTGATTAAAATGGAGTTGGCAGATAGTGGGCTGTCTGTAACGGCCAGTGCTGCTAAGAAATGTTTTTTTTTTTTAAAATCTTTATTATTTCTCCAAGGTACACGCACAGCCAGAAAAATCAGGAATGTGGTTCTGTTAATGTAATATTACAGCATCTAAACTGCCTTTTTCAGCCTGACAGAAGAAAGCTTTATGGACTAGAATGAGGCAGACCTATGGGATGAAAGAGGACAGAAAAGGAAGACTAGATTTGGAGCTCACCAAGTAGAGTGATAAGACAGAGGAATTTAAAGAACTACTTTTAGAAATGTGAAAACACAAATATCACAGAAATATTACTGGTATTTGATGCTGAATTGCCCTGAAAATGATACATGGACTCAAAGGCAAATCTAGCAAAAGACGTAAAGAGTCATGTTTGCATCCATAACACCACCCAGGGTGAGTGCTCCAGCGCTGTCATAGTAACTACAGTACTTGTGCTCACCCTCCGTGGCCTTGATATTGGAGCAGAGAGCATAATGAAGAAAAAATTCCTGTCATAGTGCATCTGATGTTCAGAAACCCCTTCCATAATGAAGCTATGCTCAAATTCCTTTTATCCCCTCCCCCCCCTGCCCTTTTCATCTAAGTTTCTGGTTTACCCAAGGAATAAAACCCAATCTTTTCATATAACAGTGACAGTATATTTTGCTTTTTCTTCTGGGATAATATTATCTTTTTGCTACCACTCACTGATTCTCCCTCAATTTCAGCAAGTTCCCTGTCTCATCTGTGAAAAAGATGTCTTTGCCCTCGAGAACAAAGATGTGTTTAGACTTTGTACCACGCCCCAACACCTTCACTCAAAAAGCCAGGGAGGCTTCAGTACGTTCTACAAAAATCTTTTGACTGCTGTCAGAAGTGTCAGAAAACAACATTGAAGTCCACTGAGAATACGGGAGGGTGCCAAAACCAGAAGCAGCAGCAGAAGCAGTTTCCATCTACCATTTTAGATTGTCTTCATTTTCAATAAATGCTCAGAAACTTTCAATAGTTTCAGCTTGTCCCAGCCCATGACCGTAGCAAATAGCTTATTATGGCTCTTATTATGGCCTATTCCAACTATAATACCATATAAAAATCTATGTAACTGTGACACCTCATTCCAAAGTACCAGTCCAATAGTAAAACACTACATGCTGACTGCCAGGAAGATCTCCCTCCCTTCTTCTACCTGAAGTATTCTTCCCTGACTTTGTTTATGAAGGTACAGAGAGTTTTATCTCCTCTTTGAATGTTACACCAAGTCCTCCCTCTGCTGAAAAAGTCTTCTTAAACCACCAGTCACATCTGAATTTTATTAATATTTCAGATAGACTTAGTTAATAAATACATTGCAGATACACAAAGACAGCATAGAGACTTAGCATACCACAACTGCAGAGGAATTCCCTCTTTCATTATAGCCTCCTGGCCCCAACCCCTCCAAATGTTGTAATTTCTATTCTTAATCTCAGTCCAAACAATGCACAGAGATTTAGGGAGTTTGTTAAGGGAAAAAGAAAGTTTTTTTAAATCAGGGAGTTGTGAAGATTGTACGACAACTGTTAAGCTAAACATTAAAGAAGTTGTACTCAGTTAAATCCCTTTTATCTTAAAAAAAAAAAACCCTATCAGAAATAATCTGTAAAATCACATCATTGAAGAATCTAATACAGTAGCAATTTACTAAAGTTTTCCACCCCCAAAATTAGCAAGTACACTTTGAATAAACATTCATTACTGCTTTCATTGTTCATTTTCTTAGTTACGTGACAAAATTTATCCTAGTGGGCAGAGAGTTAGCCGATGACACAAAGTTAGTCACAGATTAGTAAAAAAGGCAGCCAAAGGCAAGAAATGGCAGTAAGACCTACTGATGTTGAGTGACTGGATGGTACTAGAAAATGGTATAGCTGCATATAACACAGTACACATAAGTGCACATGACATTTCTGACTTTATTCGCCTCGAAATTATTTTTAAACTAAGTATTGCCATCTCTGAGCAAGATAATCGCTATTGTACATAACCTTATGGAAACACCAACTTAGTGTTTGGAGGTCAGAGGCAAACTGAATTACTAGAAAGGGAACAGAACACCAAAGAAAATTTCTTTACATTGTGGATTTTTATACATTTGTGTACCCACAACCTGAAAGCCACATGCAGTTCTGGTCCACTCATTTCAAAAATCATAGAACAACTGGAAGAGGTATGGAAAAAGGTAAAAAGGACAATCAAAGTCTGCAATGTTTCTGTATAAAGAAAGATTAAATAAACTGGTAGTCTTCATCTTGGAAAAAGATATGACTAAGGAAGGAATGTGACAGAACTATAAATTCATAAGCGGCATGGAAAATATGACTAAGAAACAGTTATTCACTGTCTCTTCCAATAAAAACATTAAAGGGCATTAAATTAATTATGTTGGCAAGTTCAAAATGAACAGAAAAATGTACTCTTCCACACAAGGCATTGTTAAGGTGTAGAACCCTTTGCCATGGGACACCATGGATGCTAGAAGCTTACATAGATTTGAAAATGATTTGGATTTTCGTCATGAATGCAGAAAAGCCCTGGGAGCTAGTAAAGACAAAGATATCAACTCCAGTAACTGGAGACTACAATGATTAGGTCTATTTTCTTCCCTTTTTGCCAGGCTCCCATCAGAGATGGGACACCAGGCTGGCTGGGCGTTCAGTCTGAGCAGTACAGCTGCTCTCGTGTTTTTGGTGCACCTTTCCTTGAGAACAATGCTGGCTAAACGCTCCAGGACTGCATTTCAGGGCTTTACTGTTGTAAGACACATTGCCTGCTTGAATTAATAATGTATTCACTTATAAGATAAAACATCAATACTGAATGTCCACCACTTGTATTTTCTTTCAAGTTCAACAGCTTCAAGGGATGTAACAGATGACCGTACACACAGCACTAAGGAAATACCCCTATAGCACAGGTGGTAGCAGGGCTCTGAAGACATTCGCTGGCCTTGCAGGTCCTGACCAGCCCTCTCCGGGGCTCCCCCCACCTGCTCACTGCTCAAGACACCATTTCAGCTCCCAGGGCCATCAGTCCCCACCCCAGCAATGCCACAGCAGGGACGGTCTCCAGCTCCCCACAGCCCTGCCCTGGGCCCCACTGAGCCGGTGCCACTGGTGGCCCAACGTCTGGCACCAGGGCTGCCCCTCAGCTGCCCTCCTCCCTGGCTGGGGTGGTGGGATGGGCCCTGGCAGCCCCCATGGGGAGCCCCCACTGGGTCCTGTTACCCCATGGAGCCCCAGGTCCACATGGCACCCTGGCCAACAGTGCCCACTGTACAGAGCAGCCTACACCTCCCATAGCAAGGCAAACGCATTCCTGGAGAAGGAGGAGGAAAGGAATTTTACAGCAGCTGATCCCTCAAAATGTGCACCAAAGGATGACCTCACTGATGACAATTCGTAGAGGCATGCCCTGCAGACACAAGGAGGTTACTGCATTGCATACAGGCTCTCACAGGTGACAGAGGGCTCTCAACTGCTCCTGCTTAGGGACCCAGAGCTGTCGCTTCTCAGTGACTGCATGTAAGCTGGCCTAATGTTTTAAGCGAAGAGCAGCCATAAGATCTGATTCTGTAGCTATTTAATTTAAAACACATCAATGAAATCATGCTATTTGTATGCCCTCGGATTGCAATAAATTCCATGTTTAGTTGAACTACTTTGCATTTACCATAATTTCAATGCATCTATGTGTAGTAACCTGTTAGGCTTTTAATGAGCCTGAACTCTCATCATTGGAGTATCTATTCTGAAGGACTTTTTCAAGGTTTCTTCTTGCACATCACTGTAGAGTGAACATTAACATTCATCTGTTAGATTCACCTAGTCACCATTACAAAGGAGATGTATTACTTGAAAAAAAAAATGAAACCTTTGGGCTGTTCGGTAAATTTTATTCATGGCATAGGAAGAGTATGGAGACCAAGACACTTCTTTACATAAATCTTTAAAAATTTAAGATCATTTGTACTTGGATTTATGACAGCAATAACCTACTTGTGTTGTTTGGGTTTATTAAAATTAATGACATCAATAAAAACAACAGCAATAGCTACATATAAACGGCACCAACATGAATTCGGAAAACTAGCTCCCAATGGTACAAAAATAAAGCTAGTACTAACACTGTCTGACATGATGCAAACAACATCCAATTCTATCTCTTCAAAAAAGTAATGCTATCAATCTAAGCCCAGCTAGTAATGTATTAGTCCTAGCCTTCAGAGGCATATACCTTTTCTTTATTATCCTATGAGACCTTGGAGCTCCCCAGTCCCACCCACTGCCACGTGTTCTGTGTCAAAGCACAGCTTCCAGATAGCAACTACACTAGATACAAAGACAGTAGTTAGATCTTCTACTTGCTTTTCATCTTAAGCATCATGTATCGAGAAAAAGCAGTGCTTGTCTAGCATAAGAACAGCTCCTGTATCTATGGATTTATGTGATTTCATATGTGTATCTTTCATATGAACACAAGCAGCAATGCAAATGAGTCTTCATAACTACATTGACAAAAGTACTGTGTACTTTTGCTATATAGCCTGCTCCCAAATACCAATGGAAGATAAAGTAATTCTGGCAGTACCTCTCAGCCACCTAAGTCGTCTCATCCTCAGAATTATCTCTATTTTGCCTTTAACACACATTTTACCGAGTTGGTTTTTGATTGTTTGGAATAGACTCTGATTATAACAAAAAGTAGAGATATCATCAGTACAAAAAAAAAAGTAAAAAGGATAGGTTTCAAGTTCCCTGAGTTGGTATAATTATGAGAGTTATATGATTCTCAGTAAATAGGACAAATCATACACTCAATATCAGTGAGTGAAGCAGGATCCACCGAATTTAATGGAACTGGCACAAAATTCGCTATGTTGATATCATTAAGGTGAATGAAAAAGTTCTGCTAGTCCCACTGGAAACTTGACAAGACTGTAATTGGCAAAGGTTTCTACTAAACAGAATTAGCAACTAATAAACCACATAGGGAAGATAACAGTCATCACCATCTTAACAGCTAGGTAAAATGCATCTGTCTGTGGTTGGCCAACACAGAGGAGAAACGATCCATTGCAGCTAGGCAATTCCTGGCTATTTCTTTGGCCAATCTCAACAGAGTACACAAGAACCTAGTCTCTTTGCAATGTGACAGTGCTCTCATGCACTAAATCTAGACTCTTTCTTTCCTGGTTAGGTTTGAGGGGTATTTGCATTGGGCAAACCACCCAGCAGTAAAAATACATGATCTACATCAACTCTGTGAATAATTCAGAGTTTATCAGGTCATGACCCCAGGACCACAGAACCAGCCACATAAGAAATGAAGATAATCAAACAGGAAAAAAACCTAAAATTAAAAAAATTAAAAATCAGTTGACACCAGTAAAATAAGGTTCACTAGGTTTCAAAATGAAAATTTTTACAGTGTTATGAAGCAGGTTCTCACTCCTAATTTATAAATACATTCTAACATCTCCATAACAGACCCACGTTCCTTACACCTACAAATGCAAATCCACTATGGAATTCTTTTCGGGAGTACTGGTTTCTAAAACTTAAGAACCCCTAATAGACATCAAGACAGCAAAACATAGTGCTCCTTGCATTCTAAAATATTGATTCTTTGGGTAGGAAGAATATATTCTTATTCAGATGACAAACGAGATGCTTTCCATTTTCTCCTATGCATTGTCCCTGCTTCTCTTTTAAAGAAGATGCAACATGTATGAGACCAATCCTGATAGCACAATTAGAGTTACATTAACACACCATGAATTTGTTAGAGTAACATTAAAAGCAGCAATGAATCTCAAATTTAGATGCCAAAAACGTTCATAGATACAGAGCACCAGTAATGTTAGAATCTTTGTATTATACAATCTGCAGGAGGAAAACCAGTAGAATTTACAGCTCTTTCTCAGAACTTAAGTGATGAACTTGAAAGTATAACATAATAGAGAAAGCTATGAAAAATGATTTGGTAATTCAAAACAGCATTCAAAGAACAAGAGTCCCCTGAGCAACTTTCGTGACCAGAGAGTAAGTTCCAGTGTTTTCTTTTGTGCTCTCAGTCTTAACATACTGTCATTTTCATTTATGCTTAGCAATACTTTTCCTTTTATAAGCCAAATCACAGTTTCCTTGCCAAATTGAAGTCTGCAAAACTCTCCCCTGCAGTAGACAACGCCTTCTATGCCAAAAGTCCAAAACTCTTGGTTAGTTTTCAAGCAAGCAACTCCCAGAACTGATTCATTACAAGTGATATCACTAGCTGGAGGAAAAAGAAGGGGCAGCAATATGCAGCCTGGGCTGGATTATTTAAGCTGCTCTAGAAGCACAGCTTGAATAGAGATGGGAGATGGTCTTGACAACTTCCTGGATAACCTCTCTCATAACTACTGAAGCTACACAGAATAACAGATTATGAAGCATTGTAGCTATTTAAGTCATATGCTTGCAGTTGGATGACTTGACCATTCCTTCTATATTTCATTTTTCAGTCATAATAGAGCAAAGATTTGTGAAATTAAAAGATGTCACAGATATGCTCCATTCTTCTTGCCTTGTTATTTTTGTTGAAACATTTATTAATTCACAGCGATCATTAAAGAACAGCAGTATGATTCTGTCAGTGATTTTCCATGATTTTTAGGCTACTAACTGAACCAGAAGGCCTGTAAACCACTTGGAAAGCAAATACACAGTTCTTTACCGAAAAGACTGACTGCTTCCTGGATGATTTTTCTAGGAGTGCTAGGTGATTTGTGGCTATCAGGATTCATATTATACATCTATCTCAACAAAAGTAATTACCAAGACAAACTGAAGTAAACAACTGTGCATACTCTGATCAGCATTTGGAAAGTGAAGCACAACAGGCTGAAATTTTAACATTTTAGAGTAAATTCCCAGATTTCCCATTTCCACCTCTAATACCATCAGAGCACTTTTTGCTGATGGCTTCAGCACTAGAACTCTGAAAATCCTTATGCCTTAGGACTAAGCAAAGAAAACTCTGCTTAGTTCATGACATTGTCTGTCACCAATGCCAACTGCAACACAGCAGCAGGACCAAAGTTGTGATCTTGATGATGGTGTGCAGACTGGATGTAGGTTTCCAGGGCTTGAGTTCATCCAATTTTTAGCTGCACTGTTTTCTATGCTGGAAAGAAAATATAGGTCATTTTTCCTGACAATGCTTACACGTTTTGGTGGCAAAGACTTGACGGTACAAGGACCCTACCTCCTCCTCCAACTCTTCCCCTTTCCGCTCCCCCCCAAGAAAAGTTGTAGCACACTGACAAAGCAGCATGAGGAAGTTTGGACTGCCACTGTCTAGGGAGCACATATTCCGTGGGCAGGCAGACTATTTCATTTGCCAGAGCTGTCAAAGCCAGCCCTCTCTACAAACACTAGCTTAAGACAAAATAAAAGAAAAATTATAATAAAATGTTTTAAAAGCTGCATGCAGAGTGCTGAAGCAAATGCATAGTAATTAACTGGTTTCCTGGGTAACCAAAAGCAAAATGATCAAATCTGCCTGCTTAAAATTAGATTCTTAAATTTACATTTAGACATTTAAGAGTTGCACAACTTCCAGGTGTTCTGAGCTGCAGCTGCTTTGATTAACTGCACCTCTAGTAAAGGATGCAAGAGTCAGCCCAATTTTGGAAGCATAGGTGGGTATGATTCCTCTTTTCCAGTTGTGACTTCAGTATGAAGTA
Source organism: Grus americana (assembly GCF_028858705.1). Taxonomy (NCBI): domain Eukaryota; kingdom Metazoa; phylum Chordata; class Aves; order Gruiformes; family Gruidae; genus Grus; species Grus americana. The sequence continues at coordinate 86,009,175 of NC_072854.1, forward strand.
TAGAAAGGGCTTGATTTGCCAATGTGTCAGCACCCACAACCTGTCAGACTCAAGCAGAAGTGACCTTTCAAAAATCTGAATCTAAATTTAAGCATTAAGACTAGAGAAGTCTGCCTACCTAAACATGGGTATGAATCGAGTGCACTGTACTAGAGTACATAACATGAAAGGACAGCTTAAAATTCAAGTGCCTGATTTAGAGGGGAAATTAATGGCACAAATCCAACAAGAAAGCTTGGAAAATTGCCTTTCCCATCCCCCTCAGTATGTATCTGCATTTCATGAAAGGGGAAACAGGGAAATAACACAGGTGAAGTGGTTAACAGCCTGCATAAATCCACTGAACTATTCTGCTCTCCCTGATGGACTTTCTGCCTTGCAAGCCTCGTATGGGTGCTCTGCATGCTTTGTCAGTATTAGCAAGCATGAGATCTTTGTAGCGAGCTATGCAGCAACAATTTAAAGAATTACTTAGAAATCTTATTTACCACGTGAAAAATGAAATGCACACCCTGGCAGATGGGCAATCATGAAAGAAGTTTTGGACTGTCTAAATAATTTTTGTTTCAGGAATAGATAAGCTCTTGTGCAAGTTTCTAAACCAAGGAATCAGACATCTGGAGACCTAATCGTCGTAGGTTAAAACTTATTTTAATACTATTTTTTTGCATCTTTCTGTGTGTGGGAGGCTGTGTGCATAGAAAAGCAAATGGTATTCACTGGCTAATCAGTGATTTCATATTACAAACAAAACCAATTACAGAATTACACGTGCTTTTCTCTGGTTTGTGCAACAATACCAGCCAGTTCCTGGTGTAACTTAATGAAACGATTGGACTCCCACTAGGTATGCATTTGTCCAGGTGGGTTACAATGCTGTAACAGAAGTAGTATGTGCATGTAGTTCACTAACTAGGATTCAGAAAACAACCTGCTGGGTAAAAAAGGAAGTAAGAAGTTCTCTCTGCAGTTCACTCCTTTTATTTATTTATGAGAGAGAGAAAATACTCGCTCTAAAAATGCAAAAGAACGTGACAGGTGGTAAAGAAGCATCTGAATTATGTTTCAACTCTTTAAGGAATTGAGTCATGGGAATTCTCATCTTTCAAAATAATTTGAAATCTTCAGAATGTTATTCTCTGTGGTGTTTCCTAGAAGCTTTTCTTCACTAATTTAAGCAAGAACAAACAACACTGAATTTTAATTAACTGTCAGGTACATCAGTTTATATTCCAATCCTCCTCCAGGAAACAACTATTTTAGAATTTAAGATAGAAGAGTGTTTATAACACAATAAATGATATGCTTCTCACTGCAGCCTAGTGAGTATCAGGCCCTAAAGGTAGTAAAAATTTTAAACTAAGCACAGTCTTCTATGTTCTGTATCCATTTCCCTAGAACACACTGGCCACTCAGAAATTCCGCTTTTGATTTAAAAAAGTACATACACATTTACACGGCATAGTCTGAGACCAGAGATTCAGCAGAAAATATACATGCCACTACTGAAAATGAGAGACCTATGTAAACTCAGATTAGGATCTCCATATCTAGATTCTGCAAGTTTGCCATATTCAGCTGTGGGTCTCACTTTGACCATTAAAACCAACAGCACTGACTTTTTTAAAAGTCAGACAGTTATATAGATTTAGGTTATAAAACCTCCTATACCTGAAAGAAATTCAGTTTCATACTTTTAGTCAGGATTTCTCTTTGAAATTAACGCTAACTGAATGCACCATCCTTCCCGCAATTACTAAGATGCAGTCTAGGTCAAAATCTCTGCTCTGTTTTTTGTGCAACACTTAATACCAAATCATAAAGCAGAACTGGCAAGATCACTCAACTCCAGTTACTATGTCACCTCAGTATAGTGCAGACAGTTGCAATATCCTAACATAATTCTTACTCAATAGAAAATTTTACAGTAAAGCAAACTGGAAAGAGCCTGTCTTTAAAACAGACAACAATGGGTTAACTCCCATTTTTCAGTTACAATGACATGGGTTGCACTGGGTTTTGTTTTTTAAATAATAGTTGAGGAAAGTTGATAGCTTCAAAGAACCCTCCCCAAAGTAAACTGCTGTGCCAATTTATTTTCACTATACACTTTCCACTGCACTCCTTCAATCAGGTGTGGACACAAAATATTACACAGCAACCTCTTGGCAAAGCAAAATATTCCCCAGTGGTGGGCACAGGCAGGGGGTGAGCACCACCCTTGGCCCTGGCCCTCCCCGCAGTGCTCCTAGCTGAGGGCCAATGCATGGAGCATCCTTGGGAGACTCGAGCTCCTCCTTCTGAAGGTTTCTTTGGGCAACCGTAAGAGCATAGCCCACAACAGGTATTTTTGACCAAGAGCTTCCAGGTGCATCTAAACTGTCCATTCTTGCAAACAAATGTCATCACACACACCACCTACAGCTTTGTTTGGAGACAGTTAAAACAAAATCCACTAAAGCCTTTTTCTTTCCACAGAAAATGGAGGAGTAGTGGGGAGGAAGAGGGAGAACTGGAATATTTTTTGACTGTTTAGGATGTGATTAATCCTAGGAAAGTCACAACACACCATAGCCAGTGGTAAGCACTTGCAAGATTTAGTCCTAAGCAACTGACTCTGTTTTCATTTCTGATGTCTGAGTCACTTCTGAATTACCTTCTAATTGGATAGTATTCAGCAGCAGGTGAATTAATATCATCGCCTCTTCTGGACACCTTAAAAGGAACATGGGTATGATCCACAACAGTGGCAATCGTACACAATTTAAATTGTAGTAAATAGACAAGAAAACCTATGCCTTTGGCCCATACTTCTGCAAAAGCAAATAGTTTTTAAGCTATGAAACAAACCTTTACAGCAGTGGCCTGTATTAGTTCTGTATTAAAATTCCAAGGTAATATGCCCAGTAAAACACCTTGATGTAAAATTCCTTTCTGAAGACAAAAGGTTATTAGAAAGAATACTGTGTTACAAATAGAAAACAAACTAGTCAAAAACCCTTTACATCACTGGTAAATTAATAACTCGTACTATTATTCCAGAGAAGTATTTTTTCCCTATAATTATCTATTTCTATAAAGTACTTTCTCAAGCAGTATCTTGCAGGTATCTTTTACATACATGCATTTAATTATATTGTTCATGAAAAATCCTCCTACTCTCTCTCCATCACTGACTGGAAGCATATACTATATGTGCTTCCCCACCGCACTGAGACAGATCAGAGTGACTATTTCACTGGGTTTGGACCAGTAAAATAATCCACAGCAAACACACTACTTCCATAAGCTTGCACTACAGAATCCATAAGGCTGTTACAACTGGTAAGGCTATTAATGTCATTCTACATCAACATAAATTAGAGGTCTTTGAGCCTCTGTTCACACTTCAGATTCTTTTACAAATATTTTTACATTTCTTTTACTAAAAAGGGACTCTAATCAACAGCAAAGCCAATTTCATTAGTAAATTTATGAAAGAGGTATAGCATTTTGAAGACTTGTGATATGCTAAAAAACCAAAAATGTCTACAGACATTAACGTAACACAAAGTCATATAAACTCAAAAGTATTGTATAATAAACTTCCTTCTGTAACACTTAAAAAACTGCATGTTCTCTCTTATGATGCACAGCACCAAAACTAGCTTCTTCAGATAGACTGTCTGCATTTGCCATGACTTCAAGGAGTTCTGAAATTGATACAGTAGAAAGATTCATGTTTATCCTGGTACACTCAAATTTGTTTATTGTTTTGAAACACTTAACTATACATGCATGTGTCCTATTAGATTGCAGTACCGCTCCCTATATGAAATACAATACCTAAATACACATTTGGTAAAAGTTATAAATATTAACCCTTCCATACTTCTTCAAAGTATAAAACAAACCATGGGTTTGTGCAATGGCACACACTACAAATGCTGTTATTGCCAGTATCAGAGGAATGAACTGCTGTCACCTTAGAGCACGTGTTCTCAATCCATCCAAAATTACAAACATAATAACAGTTTCCTAGGGGTTTTTTTTCTCCTTCCAATAAACTTTTAAGCCCAAATTATGACTGCCTTCTTTCTTGGAACCTAGCAATACAGCAATTACCTGTCAACTCCAAAACTACCAAATCCACCAGGATCATTAAGACAAAAGACTTTTTCAAGACTCAACCTTTCAAGCTCTTCTGCAACTTCCTAGGAGCCTAAACTCAGCAATTAGCTTTGGATGGAGAATACATGAATGACCTCGAAACAGAAGGTATATGTGAGGTGCTGCTGGAGATAAAGGAACTCTCCATCACTTGCTGTGTACAGGACCACACCAGCACTGAGGGACAGAGGAATCATAGTCCATGACCAGCACAAGTGCACAAAGAGGAAGCAGCAAAACTACAAGTGTCATTTCATGGCAACCTCTACAGCAGATGCTAGCAGAGACCTTATTATAGAATGGTTTGGGTTGGAAGGGACCTTAAAGATCATCTAGTTCCAACCCCCCTGCTGCAGGCAGGGACACCCTCCACTAGACCAGGTTGCCCAAAGCCCCATCCAACCTGGCCTTGAACATTTCCAAGGAGGGGCCTCCACAAATTCTCCGGGCAACCTGTTCCAGTGCCTCACAGTAAAAAATTTCTTCCTACTATCTGATCTAAATCTACCCTCTTTCAGTCTAAAACCATTATCCCTCATCTATCACTACCTGCCCTTGTAAACAGTCCCTCTCCAGCTTTCCTGTAGGCGCTCTTTCAGGTACTGGAAGGCTGCTAGAAGGTCTCCTCAGAGCCACGTTTTCTCCAGGCTGAACAACCCCAACTCTCTCAGCCTGTCCTCATAGGAGAGGTGCTCCAGCCCTCTGATCAACTTGGCAGCCCTCCTCTGGACTCGCTCCAACAGCTCCATGTCTCTCTTGTACTGGGGCCCCCAGAGCTGGATGCAGTACTCCAGGTGGGGTCTCATGAGAGTGGAGTAGAGAAGCAGGATCACCTCCCTCGACCTGCTGGTCACTCTTTTGATGCAGCCCAGGATACTACAGTTGGCTTTCTGGGCTGCAAGCACACATTGCTGGGTCATGTTGAGCTTCTCATCAATCAAGACCGCAAAGTCCTTCTCCTCAGGGCTGCTATACAGGCATGGATTCTGCTATATAGGCATATATTCTGCCTATAGCATTCCTAGTGTGTTGTATTCACCCCTCACATAGAACTCATTTTCTCATGCTTTGCATGTGCAAGGAAACCTGTTTTCTCTCTACCTGTGATGTAGTGGAAGAATTATTATTATTTGCAAGTGCCGCTTTTGTGACCCAAAAGGTTAGCACCATTGAGTTAAAGCCATGACTACTAAGAAAGCCATCCTACTATGGCAATGGAGGCAGAATTGCTGTGGGTTTCAACACAGGATTTATCTACTCTCTTCAACAGATTAAGGATCTACACCAGAGGCTGCCGAGCTTCTGCTGTGAGTCTCATTCCAAAATCTTCATGAATCCAAAAACTTTACTCGTATACCTGAAGCATATCTTGGTGAGCATAGGGGAAATGGAGGCCCTGGCACAGTTCCAGGAGGGTAGGCAGCACTCACCTCTGAGTTGTCCACTTCAGTATTAAATGATACAATAGGGCTGACTGTGCAGCTGTATCCCCAGGTGACACAGCAACATTGGAAAACATATTTAAATAAAATGTTTTTGACAGCAGATTTACAGTAGATTGAAAATTCAAATACAAGACCTAGAGAATCCCTTTAGGTATGGTAGCTTCCCATCACCACCATACAGTGGAACAAGCCTGGAAATCCGGCCAAACTGTGCATCATGTCTCCCACCACTGCATATTATGCATCCTCAGTTCAGACTAGATCACAGTCCTTACACAAGCACTGGAAACACATCTTTCAGGGCACAACTCCATAACTGGCTCTTCTTACATCTGCACACTGTCAAGTGGGTATAAAGTAGTCAGTACCCTTCTGTCTTCTCCAAACTTTATGCAAAAGGTCCACAGTAGATTCTCAACATTAATTGTTTTCAGTATTCTCAATATGGTCATGATGTAGAAGAACAATTATGTGCAGCAAAACATCACATTGCTATCAGAGTCATAAGATATATGGGCAGCAGAATTTTGTCCTGATATTTCAAAACACTGCAAATGCTGCAATATGAACATTAACCAGATACAGAAAAATATATATTATGCAGCCACCTTCTCACTTTTGCTCTATTTCTCAGGAAGCTGCCCCTCATCGATTATTTCACCTAGAGAGCAGACTGACCTTTTCCCCTGCCTTCATTTTCCCCAACCTTCATTTTTGATGGCATGACAGGATAAAAGCCAGAAGGACAGACTAATGCTAAAAGCATCCATTTCTCATAGTTTCTTTGTATGTCACATGGCTGAAGGAAGAAAACCCTCCCTTGAACGCAGATGCAGCAGACATGCTAATACATTATGTAAACCACAGCAAATAATTTATAACTTCCTGAAAGCAACTCATTTGAAGTTGTACTGTCAGTGTAACGGCACAGTTTAAAAGATGCATTTCAGTGAGCAAAACCTGATCTATATAGTATACTGATAATGAATCAAAAGGAAAATAGCTTAAAAAAATAATCCACCACTACCACCACCACAAAAAATATTCCAATTTAGGAATCCTTGCATAAACCTTGCTTGCTGTCATATTTTGTTCACTGAATGTATTCAGGCTCCATAAACACGGATGCTGAGACTTCAAAACTCAAGCTTATTTCATTATGAATAAATTCTAATGTATATCTGGAGATACCCTAGCATTACATTTCAATTAAAGGTCAAAGTGGTTATCTTTGTCCTTCACGAACAATATCTAAGGAGCACACGAGTGTATTTCACTCTAGAATGGTGCACAGACTTGCTGGTGTGGTAAACAGCCTGTCACACAGCTATGACACATCACCTGAACCAAACTACGCCAAAAGTTAGTTGAGGCATATAAGTTAGTACTAAACACACACAGACAAACCCTGTGATTTCACCAAAGCTGTACTGCATCAGATTTCTTCTGACAAAATCCTTCGGTACTTTTTCAGCAGTAGTATTATGAGAGCCAGCATGACTGCTTCTCAATGAACAAACTATTTTTTGTCAAAAAATTGGCAGGAGAACAAAGCAGAAAGCTAAAACAGTAAAACCTGAGAACATTATTGAGTCTCGAATCAACTTCATAGCACATACAAAGGTATTTTTCCTTTCCCTAAACATACTTTACATTACATATAAACTACACAGCATACATATATATATAGTATACCTTTTTAAATACAGGATTACATTTTCAGGCAGATTATCAGACTCTATTTTGTCACTGGGATTAAAAAAAGTATTTAACCTGAATTCATTTGGATGAATCATGCATCCAATTGTTGAGTAGGCTTTTTTAAAATTTTGTACCAGAAAGACACTTAAAACAAACTTTGCTGTACCCAGCATCTCTTGCACTAATCCTAGATGATACTTTATTAGAACTTAGCACTGCAACACTCATGTTTACAACTTGTCAAATTTTCAGGTAAGGCTGGTACATTGTTTGTAATTTTACTTTTGTTCTTAAGACATATTAGAAAAAAATACTTTGAATAATTAAAGACTCTTGCCCAGGCAATCCAAATGGAAAGAAATATATCCCTTGTGAACTGCCTGTGCTAGTTACCTAACTAATCCATGTCAAGCAGAACACCATGCAGGTTTACTTTGGCTTAAACTTTATCAAGAGCAAGTATGTGGCATTACATGAACATTATGTTTCTAGAAGGAAAGGCATTCCTTAATTTACTGGTACTGAAGCATATCTGTATTTGACTTATATAGGAACTAAGGAATCACACACCTGGAAGAATATATATATAATTTGTTATTAGTGAAGTTATGTGTTTAAAATAGGGAAAAGAATCCAGATCTCCTATCTCCAATGTTTTCCTGTACCAAAATTTAGATACAGGATAATACCATGAGCACATTGTTTTCTGACAAGAAACAATATATTGAAGTCTCTTCAGTACCAGAGTAGTGTTTAATGGACACTGAACATTGGACTTTTTTTTTTTTCTTTCCCAAGAAAATAGTAGTAGTAATAACAACAAACCCCATCAAATAGCAACAACGAAACCATGCTTAGATTCATACTGAACATCTTTCTAAGAACCTTACAGCCTGGTTGCCATTCAATTATTGATTTTGTAATTTATGCTGCATGTTGAGAAGGAAACATAGGTCTTTAACACATCAAAGTGTGTTTACAGTCATAACCATGACTATATAGGCCAAGATAACATGATTTACTATCTACTGTACTTCAGTGTTTTATTTCTTGCCACTCAGTGGCAAGTGAAACCACTCAGAAAAGGAAAAGATCAGAAAGCATTCAGTGATAGTTTTAGTTTTTGCGTTCTAATTTTCATACTGCTGAGCAACAACAAATACACAAGAAAAATAAAAAAAAATCAAATCATAGTTGCACATCTGCTGTACACTTTTCAAACTCCCATAGCCGCTCTTTTAAAATCTCCTCTTCCATTTGAATCACAAAGAGAATAATTTCCCACACATCAGCTGGGCTGTCAAGTAAGCATATTTTAGTACTCTTCAGACTTATTTAGTAATTTGTTTTCCTTTCACCCTGATGTACTGTAATTTCATAATCAATGTATTCTTGGACTTAGTATGCACTTAAAATGAATGGCTGAGTTCTCATACAGGAGATTGGGCTTGATGTGTATTTCAATTAAAAAAAATAGTCTTGACAATGAGTCTTGGGAGCAAACGCTCCCAAGATTTATGTCCCCCCTGCCTCCAATTCTTAAATACATAGAAAACTGCTAATAAGAATATTTTTATTGTATCTTCAGGCATCGTTTATACTACTAATAGCATTGGTATCAATTTACAATAATTTCAGATTTTATATTTTTGCGTTTTGTATTTTACTTCTATTGTTTTAATACTTAGATCAGAATATTTAAATTGTTATGAAGAATAAAATCACTATCCTAAGAAGTTTTCCTTGGTTATTTTTCCCCCAAAACAATTGCACTAGAGAAACACAATGTGACTAACAGGTCTTCACGGACTGAAAACCCAGAAAAATGAAAACTTCATAGCTCCCTAAAAGTCTAAGGTATGTACTGAGCATCTCTGCTTCTTCCTAAAAAACAAAATGCCAAAACCCCAACAAAAACCCAATAAAAGAAAACATATAAACATACAGCCTGCATAAGCAATCAGCATAGGTTTATTTATATTTGTATGTATAAAGTCTGTGTCCGTGGTTATTAATGCAAAATTATTTTAAAAGCTCATGCAGCTGTCCTTCTGCAATAAAACAAGTAGACAGGCTTACATTTTATATCAAATACTAGTCAGCAGTGTTTCCCAATTTTAAAAGATTTTACATAAGCTGCACAAGATGTTCAGTGCCAAAGATATTTGTCACCAACTTGCTTTGCTGATCTCTTCTAGCAAAACACTGATAATGCCACCGTATATCATACACACTGTTTTCTTGGTTTAAATACTGATCCCTACTAATTTCATCATCATCTTTGAAACATTCTTTTCAAAGTAATAATCTAGGTCTGGTGAAAAGTAAAGAGCTTCTTACCATTCTGATCCAATATTTTTCCCGTGTCTGGAGTCCAGCAGCAAGGAGCTGTTGCTGTTGCACTGCTTACTAGAGACACCGGAGGCTTTGGAAGCAGAGAATGTTTTATGTGGTTAAAATGTATCACCACTGATTATATTTCAGTCCCTCAATTCCTAGCCTTGATGCTCTGGAAATCAGCCAATCCAAGCGATAAAGAGATTTGCAACAAGAAGTTGCAGAATTTTCACAGCGAATGCTTCTCGGAAATGTTTTGCTTCTTGATACTTGTTTTTTTATATCCACTAAATGTTAAAATAAATCCTGGCTCCCTCTTCCCTCCTCCTCCTCTTTTTTTTTTTTTCCCCCTTCCAAAATGAGATTCATATATTGTTCACAAGGGACTTTAGCACTTGCTACAGCTAGGCACAGTGCAGAAAGGCATCATGCCAGATTACGCATACATCTCTGCCAAGATACCTGAATTTTGACTTGCAACACACCCTGTTATTCCAAACATGGATCTTCATGAGCCAAAGCTCCTAACTTTGCCAAAATACACAGTGCTTTTGTGAGACAGCCAAATGCCCCTTCAGATTAGCTAAGAGCATCTTTTATTTGCAATGTGGTTGCTCTTTGTTGTTTTGTTTTTTTTTTTAAACACACTTTTTTCCTAGTGAAGACAAGGTGGTAAGTTCCAAAGGGATGAAATGATCAACTGGCACCTCTACTACACGCTTCTACCCCTACTCCTCTCAGGAATATACACCACAGAAAATCTCTCTGCAATGCTGTAACTTGTAACTATGATTAATTACTTAGTTAATATTAAAACTGTTTTAATGTTCTCAGTCACAATCCGGGATGCTGCTGTGCTAGGGGTGATACAAAAAAAGACAGAAACCAACCAAACCAAACAAAAAAAACCAAACCCACAAAGACAGTCCTGACTCCATGGACCTTTCCATCAAAGAACATGGTGAGAGATGATAAAGGAGGAGGCAGAAGGAACCAAATCAGACAGTCCTGGTTAGCTTGATAGGTACTTAGAGTAATACCCCAGCAACCTGACCATTTCCAAGCTTTTTGGGCATGGCAATAAAGGAGTTTTAAAGAAAGGGTCATCAAGAGACTATGGAGACTACCTTAGAGATGCTCTCAAGGAGAAAGCATATTATTTTACTGAGAGCACAAGACTGAGCCTGAAATTTTAATGAATGGATGAAAGAGGACCGAGTGATGCTTCTGCAATGACTGAGAGCTTATAAACATCTAGAAAAGTTAAGACCATGCTCTGTGCAAGGAAAGAAAAAAAAAATCAGAAGATATGCTTATAGCTTTCTTCTCTTCACAACAGGATACAATAATGATTGTCACCGAATCTGTCTGAATGGGTATGAGGGTGCAGGACTGACCTGAAGAAAGCAAGGGAAAGGATGCTGGACTAATTGGCAAGCTTGTTTAAAAGGTGAAGAAGAGCTGGATGGAAGTTTTGATTGTTGAAACAGCAGTGAACTTATTTTGAGAAATTACATATAGAAATAAGATTTAGTTATCAATAACACTATGTTGTTTTTGGACATAGAGAAAGAACAAAGTAATAAATGACACATTATGGACATCGTGGCAAGATTAGGTTGTTTTCCAGAGTGACGAGAAAGCAGTAGTAGGAGACGGTACAGGAGGTCTATTTTAGCCATGTTGAGCTGTTGATATCTAGCTGAAGAGCCACAAGAAGCTCTCTTCAGTACTGTCTGAAGAAGAAAGGTCTAGAATAACAAAATTCACTTGCCAGCCATTGTGACAAATTTGATTTCTATGTACAGATGATATTATCTGATGTAAATAAAAGAAAGGGACCTTGGTCAACCCGGAAGAAACAAAGCAAGATGAAGTGGAAAGAGGTATTGAAAGAGTGATTAAGAAGGTAGGAGGAAAAAATTAAACAAAACAGGTTGTACAAAACCAAGAAACAAAATTTCAGGAAGAAAATGGACAACAATATACAAGGTAGCTTACAAGATAAAGAAAATCGGTATAGTGCACTGTTTCACTGTTTGACCAGAAAGCTGTCTACAGAGACTTTGCCCTTTCAGCAGTTTCAGCAGCATGGAGGGAGCTGGAAGTGCACTGGGAAGTGCCCAGTGCCACACCAGAACTTTGGCAGTGGCAGTAAACAACTCATTCAGTCACGTTAGTCAGACTTCTAATGGGATTCCCATCAGACAGGCTTCACTTGTAATATCGCTGAGACCCAACAGACAATCCTGTGAAACAATTCAACTGCAATGAATCAGGCTACAGAGGGCTTGCTCTTTTTCTAAATAAAATCTTTTCCATCAGAATGTTTTCAGCCATCTTGCTAGTCTGTGCAAACCTTTCCTGCAATCCTTGAAATTTCTGAAACCCTTATATTCACAAAAAGACACCTGTTGGGGTAGTGATCAGATGCTGAATAAGAAGACATGCAGCCAGGTCTTGACCCTGTATGTTTCCACACAAAGTGTGGTATGGAACAGGGTGATATGGCCCTATGCATACATGCAAACAATTTTCAACTCTGCCTTTCAGCCAAGGAAACCAGAATGTTTCCATGTTTTACTGAACAGTTAAGAATTAATTGAATGCATATAAATATGAGTCTTCTCATATTTAAAACACAGACCTCCCAAATTCAAGTGCAAATATAATCTCCTAAATTCAGCTAAAGGACATTTCTACACAGAACAAGCGCTATTAATACAACTATATGAGCAGAAAAAATAATCGTTCAAGTTAACTGACTGATTGTAGCATTAACATTCCTGCTTCAAAAGAAGGCCACCTTTTTCATTTATTTTAAACTCCTTCCAACACACACACACATGCAGAGACAAAGGAATGTCCACCAAGGGAAAATGTTGTGTCATGCTATAACTGCAATAGTTTAAATGTGAATTTCAACTTGTACATCTACATAAGCCTTAAAGATGAAATCCTAGGGGTTTTTTGCCCCCGCCCCCCCTTCAATTCCTAAAGGATTCACAAGCAAAAGTAGCTTAAATTTTCTGGACGGGTCTAGAATTTCTCCTCTTTATAAGAAGAGACCATCTACTCTATTTCACACATGCATGTTCTTTGCAGCACATAAACCTTCACATTAGACCCCTCAATCTGCAACAATTAAACAGTTGTATTAAGAGGTACCAAACATAAAGCAACTGATCAAAGAACTGAATTTTTGTCCTGGTAGAATTTATTTTAGCATTTGATTGCTGTTTGAAGACAGGATGGAAAACCAAAGTATTTCAATTTTTCATTTAATTAAAAGTCCTAATAAATTCAAATGCAGAATTTTTCAGTAATTTTGGATTTGCTGGAGATGTCACAAAGCCTAAAGGACATGAAGTTATGGCTTTCTTGGGGCACTCTATAAGTCTGTCTAAATTGTCCCTAGCATTATTATGCACCATCTCTCCCCATAGGTTGTGATAAATATTGAAAAGATCTATGAACAACTTGCTATAAATAGTTAAAAATAAATCACAGTTCTAATGAGTAATAAGACAAAAGCACGCAATATTATTTGATTTTGCAGAATGAAGATAAACCAGGTTACATACGTCTGCAGGAATTCTAAAAGTCAGTAAACCAAAAGAGACAGAAAACTTCAAAGACACCTACACAAAATAGGCAGTTTATCAAGAAAAGACTGAATTTTTAAATAATTTGATATTTCACAACAAACATACTTTTCCCCATTCCTTCTCCAAAATATCAACTCTCAGAAAAGGTCTAAATTCATCATGATAGTCAGAACCTATACAGAATATTAACATGCACTTTCTTATTTGAAGGATATTCCATTTCATAGAATCATAGAATGGTTTGGGTCGGAAGGGACCTCAGAGATCATCTAGTTCCAACCCCCCTGCTACAGGCAGGGACACCCTCCACTAGACCAGGTTGCCCAAAGCCTTATCCAACCTGGTCTTGAACACTTCCAGGGAGGGGGCAGCTACAACCTCTCTGGGCAACCTGTTCCAGTGCCTCACTACCCTCACAGTAAAGAATTTCTTTCTAACATCTAATCGAAATCGACCCTCCTTCAGCTTAAAGCCATTACCCCTTGTCCTGTCACTACACTCCCTGATAAACAGTCCCTCCCCATCTTTCCTGTAGGCCCCTTCAGGTACTGGAAGGCTGCTATAAGGTCTCCGAGAGCCGCCTTTTCTCCAGGCTGAACAATCCCAACTCTCTCAGCCTGTCCTCATAGGAGAGGTGCTCCAGCCCTCTGATCAGCTTCGTGGCCCTCCTCTGGACCCACTCCAACAGCTCCATGTCCTTCTTGTACTGGGGCCCCCGCAGCTGGATGCAGTATTCCAGGTGGAATTTCATCAGGAATGGGAAAGCAGTAAACCAGAGCAGACCACAATAAGACTTTTCAAGATCTTAAGGCACCCATGTAGCTTAAAATCCAAGCCCAAATACTTTCAGTATGGAGTTTAGCCTGTCTTGGCCAAATGAACTTGAACAAAAGAATTCTGAATTTTATTGCTTGGAGCAAACAGAAATGCTCCTAAAAAGTGCAGTGATAGCGGGGAGATGGCTATGCAAGACAGAGAATGGATATGGCAGCAAATACCTCTGTGCTTTCTACCTTTCTGTATGGAAGCCTGGCAGATGAGCAGAGCCACAAGACCTGCTACTCTGTGGGAGCAAGAACTGTATTCCTATTTTATTTTACTGTGGCATTATTTTCATACAACAAACATCAAGACTGCACCTCAGATAGCACTTCCTCCATTTGCCTGGGTCTTTTCAACAGGCCCGTTATTTCAAGATAAGCTCTCTCTAGCATCTTGTCAGCTTGCTGTATATTTTGGCTGTTATGATTCCAACTTTTTTTTCAGAATCAAGTTGGTTTTTCCCAAAAAAGTAAGTCCCTATCCAGCATAGCTACGAATATGTCCAAAGTGCACTCTGCGTGTCAATGGGTAAAGTGTCATACTTCTACATGCTAAAAAAGTCAACTGAACACAGGCAAAGAAACACAAAAATTCTCTGTTCTTTCAAAAAATCTAACTACCACAGGAACTCCAAAGTGAAATGACACTATAAATGTCAGTATTAGGTTTTCACTGCTCATCAGTTTCATCGATGACATAGGAAAGCAACAGAATTTGCAGGGAAAAAGTTGTTGGAAAGAGAAAGAAAGAAGAAAGAGGGGAAGAATGAGAAGAGATAGGAATGAGGGGAAGGAAAACAAAAAAAAAAAAAGAAAAGAGAGAGAGAGAGGGTCAGAACAGCAAGGTATCTTGGTATCTATCCGGTCCCTCTTCAAGGCTCACTGGATCTACAAATCAATAGCTAGCACAAAAAACAACAGCCAACAGCACCACAATGAAAGACATCACCACTTAGTCTGTTACTCTTCCACACAGACAGCAGTATTTCACTTTGCAAGAAGCTTTACCAAAATCTCACATATAAGCTACATCCTGAAACCCCCTCACTCATACAATTCATATGTTAATGCCAATGAGACTTTCCAGTGCTAAAATCCTGTTCTCCAAGAGGACTAATATAAAAGCACAGCCTCAAATACTTCAAATGATGTTCTCAAGCAAAAATAGAGGATTAAGAAGTTCTACTGGCCTTGCAGGAAAGAAAACTTTTATGGAAAATTGTGCTTGTAGAGATTAAGACCTCAGACCAGAAGGAATGTAATTTCAAATCAGTGGAAACACATTCAGGTGTTATGAATAGAAGAGGCTACTTACCAATTAAGACTCTACTCAGCAGTAACCAAAGGTTGAAACACAGTCCTGAATGTTTAGCTCCCTTGTAAAGACTGCATGCATTACCCAGCCCTAAACTGATGTGCCAGCTCATAGATCATAACTGGAGCATAACCCTGTCTACAGCAGGTGCCTGCTATTTAAATGGGCAGTATCAATACAGAGGAGGATGGCTTTTCACTGCCATTCAAGACCAAACATTGATTAAGAGTTTCAAAGAAAATTTTTTTCCATTATTTTGTGAAGACCTGAAAGCATGAGTTAAAGGTAAGAACAGATGCAAAAGAAATGCCATCACATTAAAAAAAAAATAAAAAAAATAATAAAGCCTTCTTATCTATCAGATACAGCTGAAAAAACATATGAGTGCTGCCTCCCAGAGTCCAGCTGCCTGGAAACAATTCTTTTTGTTTTGCTGTGGTACACTGATTCAGTGTCCAAGGAAACAGTCTCCAAGGGCTGTGAAACAATAACTCGATTCTCTGTTTCTGCCAACCACCGTACCGAGGGGGTCACACTGGATCACCCCAGCTCTAGCTATGCACAGTCCTAGGTCTCTGTGTTGTACAAACAGCACAGCCAGGTAACAGCTTGAAACTGGAGCCGAATCCGCCTCTCTCTCTATACACATGGTATGCCTGCCCACACAACCTCATGAAGGAAAACACAGTTACTAGGCCATCTCTCTCCACAGGCCCCTAGATTGCCACAGAGAGTCTAAGCCTCCCACCGCTCCTTCTCCACCTGTAGCAGCCAGGTGGGCTATAAGAGCCTCTTCAGCACCCTGGGGAGATGCCTGGGGGAGGAGAGGCACAACAGGAGCACAGCGCAGAGCTGCACTGAGAGGGTGGGCAACTTCCGCTTCCCGTCATCAGTAACAGAGACAATGACACTGTTTCCACCCATACCACAGCCAAACAACTCAGAGCAGCACAAAATTTCTTGACTTGACTACTGAAATTAGCACACAACTGTAATATTGTTCTAAAGCAAGAAGCAGATGTTTAAGGAGTCTCATTTAAAGAAGTTCAGTGTTTAGTCCATTGCGTTTTGAGCACTTATCACAGATCGCCATTTTCAACATTTACAGGATACCCATGGCAAGCATCCTTCTATTACAAAGTAACTCAAGAGATGTTTCTAAAAAAGCCAGATATTAAGAATATGATCCTAATTTTTTAACCAAAAGAAAAAAGATTGCCTCTTTTCATATGTGTTAGTCAAGATGGGACACAGTCTTTAAATACTGAAATTGCTATCAGTATAATACCTCATCAGCAAACTCTTTCTGTCACTGAGAAATATTGTTAACAGAACAGTATTTCCCCCAGTAACTTCCATTCCTAAAGAAATACTTGCCCATATTCAAAATGGGAAGAAAACACATAAGAGTTAACATAAATCAGCGCATCTCATTTTCGTGTTGCTTTCAAGGCGACGCCTGCCAGGCGCTTGCTCTTCCTCTCCCTTTCGCCACGAGGGGGAAGTACAGCATTGCTCGGGCCCCATTCTCCAGGAACGGAACAAATATAAACCGTAGAAGTGTATCATTATTTTATAACAACCACTTGAATTAACTTAATTAAGCTAAGCAGGAATGATCACAGTATATGCTATTGAGTACTTAATAAAAAAGATTTTTATACAAAAAGCCTACATAATGTATACACTGAAAAATAGCTGATTTTAAAAACAGCTAATCATTATACATACATTAGTATTTGGCCTCCTACATAACAACATTAGCTGTGTTAATGTAATTCAGTTTTGTTTCCATGTGAAATTACACTTAATATAATTTTCCTAGATCATAAAAGACATTTAATTCTGCTGCAGTACTCTGCCTAACACCAGTCTCGAACTTGGGTAGAAGAGGAAAGAAATGGCAGAAAGATCAAAGCTGCTACCATTAAGTTGAGAACAGGTTGAGACAGAAGCAGAGAAATGGAGCAGCACCCAAGGAGATCTTCAGGGCTTGGTGTGACCTCAGGGCTGCAATAGATAAGGGTAAGCTACATCTTTTGGACTTCCTTGATCATGATGCCTCTTCAAAGCTGTCCTTGGAAAGCCGGTGCCTGATACAGAGATACATGCTAGAGAGTGATGGCTCTGGAAAACTCCTGATGAGATACTGAGGCACAGCAGAGTACTATTGCAAAGTCACATGGACAAGAAAATGCTCAGAATGGCATTGGATGGCCAAGGCTCACATTCCTGGGTGATCCAGTACCTGACAGACATGGTGGTACAATCCCAAGGAACAGGGCCAGGAGAGTGCCAAACTATTCCAGTGTAACTAGCTCAACGACAGATACAACCTACTTTAAAAATCAACACATGAGCCTCACCAACTGGTTCTCAGGGAAAGGACTGATCCCAAGGAAGAGCTGAAAAGTAGCTGAACATCACCAGCATTTGTTCAGGTACACACTGTGAAACAGGCAGCACTGAATAAACCCACTTCCAAATGAAGAGAGCCATGAGCAAGAAATGAAGCAGGCAAATGACTGCTACAAATTCGTGAAAACTTGAGAAGTGTAGGTGTATACAATATGCATCTCCAGCACAGCCTGAGCAAGAAATGGACCTGCACAGTGCTGAAAGACATATGTGAGATCAGGATTTCCTTTACCATGAAAAGGGAAAAGCAGCAGCAAGGAATACCTTAACGTCAACACATACCTGGACTCGCAAGCCATGAGCTACCCATGCTCCCCACTATAAGCTCTGTGAGAAAGATGAACTATGAAGATACAACGCAGAGACAGCAACAGACTTAGAAGAATACAGAAATAAAGTGCTGTGGGATTTGGCTCAGGAATGAATCCAAAAGGGCAGTCATCTGAGGTGCACTAAGGAGTGTGACGGTGTGCTCCCCCCCTGCGCCACCAACCTGACCTTTATTTCCCATAACCCTGCTCAAGCGATAATCACCAGTGGCAGTGGTAATGGATGCGCTTGGTCATGATGGCTGCATATGGCTCAAAGTGGATTTGGAGACAGATAATGACACAATAGCCAAAGGCTAATTTGAGCAATGCACCCACCTAACCACAGTGCTGGTCAATGTCCCGTTTGGAAGAAACTAGCATGCAGTCAGTATGCAGACATGACTATGAGTCAATCATCTTACCCCCACAAATATTGAGCAGCCCAAGAGCCCTTTGAGCAATCCTGCACAGCAGTGGGCTGCACACCAGGATCTCTCCTTGAGTAGGGACACCTCTCAAGCTTATTCCTTGAGATTGAGAGAGTCCTTGCTGCAACAGATCCTCAGTAAGTGACTAATAGCATGCTAAACTTTGAAGTCTTAACTAAGAGATATAAAGGATTGATTGTGCATATATAATCCTTTAGACATAAACTGTTGATCAAGTCTGGGATTAGTATTGGATCCAGCCTCACCTAGACTCCTCTCTGAGCAGGAGTTTAGAAAGCAAGGGTTCTTTCTGAACCTCATGACTCAATGGGAGGGTGTCCCTGACAGTTTGGTCTGATCCTGTTCTCTATACAGTAAATAATGAAATGTACCTTGCCATCAAATCTTGTTAAACCACTGTCACATTTACCACTGAACTTCATTAATTCACTGGTTTATATGAATAAAGTATATTGTTGCTTCTCACAAGTGAAGTGCATGACTCCATTTGTGACAGGGAGTTATCAAATAAGCCCTAGTATCACATCCAGTCTCCATCCCTTCAAAGTGAAAACAAAAGAGCAACAGTAAACAGATGCTATCAAGTAGCCATATATTATCATGCAGGTATTCTATAAACACTGTAAAAAGTCAGGAAAGTGGGAAAGACACAAAAAGAACTGCCCCAAAAATCCAGCAAAACCCCTAAGGAAACACCCAAATTTTACCAGTAATAGAATAGAGATTAACAAGAACACTCAAAATAGTAAAGATAGCAGGGACAAACACTCCCATACTCCAAAGGCTTTCTTGATGCTCCTAGAAAATTACTTTCTGAAAAAGTGGTTGGAGGATTACCAGAACATTTATCAAAACAACGGACTGCAAGACCTGATAGCATATTGTGAAAAGACGCAGCAAGTGGTCAGATGGCTGAACAGAAACCATCTCTGGAAATGACAGAACATTTAAAAAACTGATGATACCAGCAGATGATCATCTGGCCCACTTGGAGTTAAGCATACAAGAAAGAAGAATATGGAAGAGTTGATTTTAGCAACAAGGCCTTTGAAAGGCTTCTCAAAAAACTGCGCAAGCTTCTGAACTAAATTCTTTAACCGAAATCCTATCCATGTTGGAAAAAGGAGAAAACTGATTTAAAGGATGGGTTGTTTCCTTAAAAGACAGAGGGACAGTGCAGTTGAGGGTTTACCCTAAACTAATTGTGGGCAAATACAGTGAGATCAACAGAAAAAGTGTTTCGTTCATTTTACCAAACTTAAAAAAAGTCCATTTAACAAAGGATCACAAGTTAGACTATTTCTTGTCCTGGGTGGTATGAGGCTCCTACCTATGAAAAAGTGAAGTCGAGTCTCACAATAAACTCTGCAAATCAATGGTTTTAAAATAAAATAATAATAAAAAAAAAGTTGCTGAGAAAAAAAAATAGATTATCTCAGTCTGGAGACTGATGGACAGAACTGCCAGTCCAATGGCCAAAAACTTCAAAGCAAATATACATGTAAATCAGATTGACAATCTGCTGTTACACAGCTCATTTTGACCTAACGGGCACACAAAACAGGTGCCTGGAGAGCAATGCTGCTTCTCACCACAGGTCTGAAAATGCTTTATACTTACATAAACTATTGTGGTAGGATGACCCTGGTCAGAAAACAAACATCCATACAGCCGCTCACTCACTTCCCCCACTCAGTGGCACATGGGAGAGAATAGGAAGAACGAAGCAAGGAAACTTGTCGATCAAATAAAGACAGCTTAACAAGTGAAGGAAAGAGGGGTCACCCCACCCCAAAACCAGCAAGTGACTTAAAGGAAATGACTCGCTACCTCCCACAAGCAGACCAATGCTTAGACGCTCTTTGAGCAACAACCACCATGGAAGTCACGCACACACAGCCCCACCCACCCCCTTCTTTCTCTACCTCCAGTTTTTATTGCCAAGTATAACATCATATGGTATGGAACACCGCTCTGGTCAGTTCAA
Source organism: Grus americana (assembly GCF_028858705.1). Classification (NCBI taxonomy): domain Eukaryota; kingdom Metazoa; phylum Chordata; class Aves; order Gruiformes; family Gruidae; genus Grus; species Grus americana. Next base: position 86,029,716 of record NC_072854.1, read on the forward strand.
GTATGCCGTCCCAGCTGTATCCCCTGCCAATCTCTTTCCCACCCTAGTCTACCAAATTTGCAGGGCGAGTGAGAAACAAAGAAGGCCTTTGTGCTGTGCAAGCACTGTTCAGCAATACCCAGAACATTAGTGCATTATCAACACTGTTTTAGCCATGCACCCAAAACATAGTTCTGTACAGTACTGTGAAGAAAATGAACTACATCCCAGTTGGATATAGTACAACTATTTTGCTACAAAGTTGACTGTCATGCCAGGAGACAGGAAAAAGGGAGCAACCTGGGTAATACGGACAGCCTCATGTACTTGCAAGGTCTTAACATGAGAGAGTGATGGCCTGAAGCCATCACAGAGTTGATGTTAATTCAAAAGACACTATGGAGAAGTAAATGATTAACATCAGATGAAACTTAATACATGAATATTCTCAGCTTCACTCTTTGTAGCAAACACATTGCTTGCTTTTTAAATGAAATGTTTCTTAATGGTTGCCTGACATCAATAGCTATAATTAGGAAACAAGAGTAAGAAAGAGCTGATCAATAAGGTAGCAAAAAACCCAAAACCAAAAGCAAAGCAGCTTGACTTCTCTGAACACATCTTCCAGATGAAGGATGATCATCTGCTTGTAAAGTTGTGTTTCTCAGGCCAGCAGGAAGCAACTGGACTTTGGAATGGTGGTTGAGTAGTAAATTTAAAAACATTGTATGCTGAAGCATGAGACAGAACAAGAATATACTGAGTGCCTGACGTGTACAGTCATTATACTACACTGGCAGAGGAAGAAAGGAATAATATGCATTTAAAGTAATTTAGATTAATACCCACATTTTTGCAGTGTAGCTGAAAGCTACTGTTCAGAAATTTAATGTTGGGTAATGAATAACTTAATGAACATATTACTGGTCAAGCTGAACTGAAGGCACAGTTCATTAAGTTCATTAATGGTTTAATCACCTAATGATTTTAAGGCATTGAGTTAGTTCCAAGAGGTAATTAAGGTCTGGGTATCCTTCCTGGCCAAATTCTTTCCTGCTGTAGGATACATACGGCCTACATACAGCCTCAGTAGTTTCAGCTGTGTTTCACTTGTCACTGTGTTCCACTTGTTTACACAACTTAAAAATATGACCTCAAGGAGATTGAAAAGGGACCTCAGCTTGACCTGTCATGAAAAAAAAAAATCACTTTTGAAAAATTAAGGGCTGAGGAATGTACATAATCCCACACACTGCAAAAATTATGACTACTAAACATAAGAGTGTACTAAACAGCAAGAGTAGTATCCAGCAGTGCTCTCCATGTTACATTTGCTGAGTGCTGTAATCTTATTTCCAGCCTCATCTGGATAAGCTTCAGTAGGAACACAACCCAGCAACTCACACAAGGAGTTCCAAGAATCTACAAATCAGACATCTGACTGGTGAGAACATGGTTGGAGCCACCTCCATGCTGCAGCTGGTTGCTTTACAGCACAGAGAAGCTTGTCCCAAAACACATCACTGTCCTCAGACACACATCTATCTCTTCTTGAAAGAAGAATGTGAAAGACCCAATACTCAGATTTAATTGTTAAATCAATTAAAATCCTTTGTATATTATGCAAAACACTTTACACTTTGTAGAATTATTTTTATGGGGGAGAGGGAAATTTAAATATTTCCATTATTTACAAGGATTACACATAACATTTCTGTAGCCAACAGAATAAAGCATCCTGAATATATAAACTTCCTTAAGACAATAGCAGTCTTTTAACCCGCTATAAATAAAATGACTACTAACCAGAGACAAAACCACAGCACATCCACATAGTTGGCATAGTTTACAAGAACTATTAAAAAACATTTAACAGCCTAGACCGAATTGCAAATTTCTTTCCACAGATCTAAATCTTTGATTTTGTTTGCTTTATTTAGTATTTACAATTAAATAAATTACATTTTGATTGTATTCTGATCTTTTAATATTTGGAGGTAGTTGTTGACACATCTTTTATATTCTGTCTCTATCTTTATTTAGGGCTGCATTATCCTGGCTTTCAGAAACCTAATACTTTTCCAAATAACAGATTGCAACTATGAGAAGCACATCTTTTCATCTCTCTTCCCAGGGCCACATTCCACAGTATCTGCAATATTGTCTAAAACGACCTCTAATTTTCCCTTCTCTGTAATTAAAAAAACCCACCAACCTACAGATTGGGTTTGCTTTTAGTCTCAAACCAAAGTTCATTCCTTCATGAAAAACAGTATCTCAGAAAAGGAAGTTATACTTGGATATACTCCCCTTGGAAATCTCTTCTGATCACTTTTCAGTAGGCAATTTTCAAAGCTTTATTGAGCCCTCTGAACACTGGACAACCTCCAGCTAATTCAGTCCCGATTTGAGAAGAAAATCATAGAATCATAGAATGGTTTGGGTTGGAAGGGACCTCAAAGATCATCTAGTTCCAACCCCCCTGCTGCGGGCAGGGACACCCTCCACTAGACCACAGTGCCCAAAGCCCCATCCAGCCTGGTCTTGAACACTGCCAGGGAGGGGGCATCCACAACCTCTCTGGGCAACCTGTTCCAGTGCCTCACCACCCTCATAGAGAAGAATCGAAATCAACCCTCCTTCAGCTTAAGGCTATTACTCCTTGTCCTGTCACTACATGCCCTTGTAAACGGTCCCTGACCATCTTTCCTGTAGGCCCCTTCAGGTACTGGTAAGCCACAATTAGATCTCCCTGGAGCTGCCTTTTCTCCAGGCTGAACAGCCCCAACTCTCTCAGCCTGTCCTCACAGGAGAGGTGCTCCAGCCCTCTGATCAGCTTCATGGCCCTCCTCTGGACTCTCTCCAACAGCACCATGTCTCTCCTGTACTGGGGTCCCCAGAGCTGGACGCAGTACTCCAGGTGGGGTCTCACAAGAGTGGGGTAGAGGGGCAGGATCACCTCCCTCGACCTGCTGGTCACACCTCTTTTGATGCAGCCCAGGACATGGTTGGCTTTCTGGGCTGCAAGTGCACACTGCTTGCTCATGTTGAGCTTCTCATCAATCAATACCCCCAAGTCCTTCTCCTCAGGGCTGCTTTCAATCCATTCCTCGCCCAGCCTATAGTCATGCTTGGGATTGCGCTGACCCACGTGCAGGACCTTGAACTTGGCCTTGTTGAACTTCATGCGGTTCACACGGGCCCACCTCTCCAGCCTGTCAAGGTCCCTCTGGATGGCATCCCTTCCCTCCAGCGTGTCGACCCCACCACACAGCTTGGTGTCGTTGGCAAACTTGCTGAGGGTGCACTCGATCCCACTGTCCATGTCACCGACAAAGATGTTGAACAGTGCCGGTCCCAGTACCGACCCCTGAGGAACACCACCCGTCACTGTTCTCCACTTGGACATTGAGCCGTTGACTGAAACTCTTTGGGTGCGACCATCCAGCCAATTCCTTATCCACCGAGTGGTCCATCCATTGAATCTATGTCTCTCCAATTTAGAGACAAGGATGTCATGCAGGACAGTGTCAAATGCCTTGCACAAGTCCAGGTAGATGACGTCAGCTGCCCTTCCCTTATCCACCAACACTGCAACTCCATCATAAAAGGCCACCAAGTTTGTCAGGCATGATTTGCCCTTGGTGAAGCCGTGTTGGCAAATATATTTGTGTAGGGAAAAAAACAACAGACCCTCCCCAACCCAAAGACCAAAGCTTCAACCCCATGAAGTGAAATTGTAAGATCTATTATGCAAATGTAAGCCCTACTTTGTTTTCACAAAGAGCTTTTTTTTTTAATCTATACGTATATATCTGTCTATATAAATAAGCATTTTAGCTTGCTTCAGGAGCGTACTTTTGTAAATGTACAAGTCTCCTGACTATCCCTGTCTTGTACTGGATCCCAACAAGCAGGGGACAAACCCTTTCAAGACAGGTAACTATTTATTAATATTCCAGAAAAAAGTGACAACAAGTTAAAAAAAAATAAAAATCTCATGTCTCTTGTGATGCTAGGAACTCTGAGAAGATACAGCATTGGATAGACCTCTGGCCAGGGCATAGCACAATGCAGTGATCTCCATGGTGAGACTGACCAATTCTACGTTCACTTGCATTCTTATAGGGTCTTGCTTACAATACAGATTCATCTATCACTGATAACACTCAAGTCTGGAATATGGACTTAGCTTTGACGAGCACCTTGGTGGTAGACCCTTTGTTATCTTTGTTATTTCTTTAATAAACCAGAGTTTCCTAGGAATAGGTACATATATATTTGCACATTGATTAAATGCACATCTCTTAAGTAGCTAGCAGTCACACTGTAATTCATGATAGGGAGTCATACACCTAAATTTGCTATCATTATAGATTACTAACTCCTTCTACAATAGTCTTCTGGGCCAGCCACCATAATCCCTACTTGAGGTTGTTTCACAGAGTGATCTAGGAATATGCAGCTGGCTTTACTTGGATTAAACCCACATGTACATTTCAGGAGTGCAACTAATACTCAAAAAATGCTAATAGGTGTTCAGTCAATGGACCCAGACTAGAGTTAGTCCTATTTAAACCTCACAAATGTGTACAGCACAGACACTCAGCCTTAGCACCAAATATTTTGCTTTAAAGATCTGCTTATATTGCTGTGTACTCTTTTCTATGGTAGACATAGTCTGTGCAAGTGCCAGGGACAAATGAAAATTGAAGCCAGGGTGTCTCATCTTACAGACACTTACAAAAAACAGAACAAAAACAAAAAACAATCACCAAACCAAAAAAACCCCAAACAAACAAACCCCCAAAAAAGACAAGCCAAAAAATGAAATATAGTAGCTAGGGCACCAATCTAGGAGTCAGAGAACTAATTTAAATCCAAACCAAACAAACAGAGAAAGACAAATTGCCATTCTGTGCCTTTATTTCATCTCATTAGCCTTTGTGACAAGATTTGTCTCTCACTGCATTTACACACTGCACAAAAGGCCCTAATCTGGGTAGAAAACACTAATTCCCACTATACAGTATGCTGTTAAAAATATAAAGGTGACCTCCAACTTTCTCTATATGCTTTCAGACAAATAATTTAATTTCTGTGGGATTAGGATGCATTCATATTGCATTCATAAAGTATGACTGTGTCACAGAGTGAGTCTGGAACCTGACCAGCTTTATCCCTATAATCTGTGAAGCCAGTCCAAGTCTCTGAATACTCTTTCACGAGGTAACCTCATAGCCAGGTCTCTGCGTCTTCACTGCTACAAGAACTGAAAAATTGATGATAGATACCTACATGTCTTCAAAGGTGGAGTTCTCCACATGTTGACTGTTCAGTTTGAACCAAACCAGCTTTTTCAGTTGGATAAAAAACAAAAAAAAATCCCAACAAACAAACAAAAAACCCCAAACTTCACCAGAATAAGTAGATGCTCCAATGTTATACTTCGCATTTTCCAACCACTGAATACATATTAAATATTATATAAAGTGGCTATTAGAGTCTCCTGAGCTAAGGGGATCTTCTTAGTGTGGAGATAAAGTGAATCAGTGGAAACTGTTTATTTGGATTCTCCTTCTATCCAAAGTAGAGACATATAGTTTTCATTCTTTTCTACATATACTTATGTAGAAATTATCCTTTAGATGTCTGTCATAGCATAGCCAAATCTGTAACTATGTAAAAGACTTAAACTCTATATTATAGACATATACATTTTACATGCCTTAAAAAAAAAAAAAAAAAGGTGCAATTGCATCCTGAAAACAAGGAAAAGAAAGAAGACTGTAAACTGAAGTAGTCTGAAGGTATTACTAAATGAGAAAAGAATGATTGTTTTTGATTTAGCTTGTATATGTGCCTGCACACAGGTGGAAATCAAATAGCTATTCTTCAAGGAAAAAAAAAAATCAAACCAAAAACGGTACGGCAACAAAAGTTAAGCACAAACCTTTCTGTAATAGAAGTTTGATGAGCAGGAACATAAACTTTGTAAGCAAAGCATACTTGTCGCAATCTATCACCCAAGACAGTCAATCAGTCTATGAATTACTGTATTCATATATTTTAACCTAGTCTCCATCTTACTTGGACTACAAAAAACTACAATTGTGGATGGCAACAATAAATTTTTACCGACAAATTTGCTTTTTCAACATCTATCTTACTGAAGAATGTTTACCCAATGACTATGATTTTCTGAAAAACAGAAACAATAGAATTATCTGGCTGAAGAATAGGAGCGCAGCTATCATAACAGTTCTTTGAATATAGTCTGATTTATAGTGTCCCTCCCCTACTGCACAATGACTGCCTATTCTGCAGCACTCCAAGTCTACAGGCACTGAAAACATCCAGGACCCCAGATGACAAGCAGTGCAGAACCTAAACAGGTTCTAAATCACCCAAGTAGCTTAAGGCAGGTGGTAGGAAGAGGTGGTAGGAAGGCAGGACAGTTAATCTTTGTGACTTTTTAAATTTTATTTTTAAAATCATGAGCTAATACTTGCTTGCTTCAGCATGCAGACTCACAGAAGTGTAAAAGTACTTCGAACTATATGCCCTACTTGCATCAAAATTTATTTTTGATGGAAAAAAGATAACATTTCTTTTCTGAAAGAAAAAATAAATTATGTAATTATGCGAAGTTTCTGGTTTACAGCCCTGTGTAAAACACGGTTTTCTGTTATTATAGAGTTTTGCCTTTTACTAGAAGGGAAAAAAGGTATACTGTAAGTATATGGTGACCCATTCATGTTTAAATAGAAAGGGGAAAAAAAACCCCCAAACCCACAACAAAAGAATCACCCCCCACACCCAAACCCCCAACCCCTCAAGTAGCTGTAATACAATACGCTTATAAAGAAAAGGTCTCTATTTAAAACTATGTCAGATTAAAGGACTTTAAAACAAGTCAGTATCTGTGCTGAATGTACTCTTAAAAATGAAGCACAGTCTATATAGCCCTCAAAACAAGGGCCTCAGGCCCTGCATAAACCACCAACATCTCTTCCCACAGAACTTAAAATTGAGAATTTTAAGGCTTGATCACAAGTTTATTGGAATCAACAGTGAGTTTTCAATGGCTTTGGATTATGTCCCAGAGAAATAAACAGGCACAAGCAGACAGGAAGAAAAGACAAGTTAGCAGAAAAACACATTAACAGTAAGGGTGAGCTTACTTTATGTTCTGAGAAACAACTTGCACACCTGCTTTATTTCAAAATCCTAATACAATTATACTGCAGGCTACATTTGTGTACGAGAGGCAGTATTTTCTTTGAACTGAACTTCTTTAGCTTATTTCAAGGTAAAACAGTAAAACTGAGCATAAGAAATAATAATAAATGTGTTAATAACCCACAGGGAGTTGGTAAATTTGTAAGCAAAGAACATTACAGTTCATATAAAAATGATACAATAATGAAAAAGACTAGATATATCAGTTATAATTGTGGACAGGAAAAATGCAAGAACTGTAAGTTCTAAAGATTTTCTTACCAGAAACCACTATTTTCTTTCTTTATCCTGATGCTTAAAAGATAACTTCATTCACAATTATTACACTTAGTTATAGTTAATGCAGTCCAGAGGCATAAACCTGGACTATGTGACTCAATCTTCCTTTCAGTCTTTAGCTGTGATTTACTTGAGAGGTACATATTTCATGGGCATGCTTCCAGTGATCCAATTATGAAACATACACTGGTGTAAGAGTTGGTAGCAAGTATCTTATCACACTATTATCATTTGCTTGATATTATCATTATCTTATCACACTATTTTTCTTTTTCACATTTCCCAGCAAAGCAACCTTTACATTCTGAGAAAAAGTTGTATGAAATACCCTTATTACAAGTATTTTTTGTTAAGCGATCTTTCACCAGTGCAATAGCTACTAGTTAAGAGGTTTCCGTGCCACATTTTTTGCATAGGTAGGCTACCATTTAATGAAAAAATGTATTTTGTAAAGTTACATAGAAATGTAACCAATCATGTTAATACCTATCTGTCAAAGACTGCCTGTTGGTTTAATTAATTACTTCAGTGATTTCAGAAAAATGAAATGAGGTGATAATTTCTTTTGGTCTTATAGATTTGTTCAAGCATAAATATGGTTTTGTACTTGATCTTTCACAGTCTCCCATAAGATCCTCATAAGGAAGCTGATGAAGTACAGGCTAGATGAGCAGACAGTGAGGTGGACTGAAAACTGGCTGAAGGGCCAGGCCCAGAGGGTGGTGATCAGCAACACAGAGTCTAGTTGGACACCAGTAATTAGTGATGTGCCCCAGGGACAGAGACTGGGTCCAGTCCTATTCAACAGCTTCATTAATTATCTGGATGATGAGGCAGAGTATACCTTCAGAAAGACTGCAGATTATACAAAACTGGTAGGAGTGGCTGACAGGCCTGAGGGTTGTGCTGCCATCCAAAGGGACCTCAATAGGCGGAGAAACGGGCTGACAAGAACCTCATAAAGTTTAGGAAAGGAAAGTGCAAAGACCTACACCTGGGGAGGAACAACCCCATGTACCAGTATGTGCTAGGGGCAACCCAGCTGGAAAGCAGCTATGCAGAAGAGGCCCTGGGGGTCCTGGTGAACACCAGGTTGAACATGAGCCAGCAACATGCCCTTGTGGTAAAGAAGGCCAGCAGTATCCTGGGCTACATTAGAAGGAGCATTGCCAGCAGGACAAGGGAGGTGATCTTTCCCCTCTACTCTGCACTGGTGAGGCCACACCTGCAGTATCGCGTCCACTTCTGGGCTCCGCACTACAGGACAGATGTGGAGCTACTGCAGAGAGTCAAGCAAAGGGCCATGAAGATGGTTAAGGGACTGGAGCACCTCTCCTATGAGGAAAGGCTGGGAGAGCTGGGACTGTTCAGCCTGGAGAAGAGAAGGTTCGGCGGAGGGGGGAGCTCACCAGTATGTACAAACACCTGAAGGGAGGGTGTAAAGACGATGGAGCCAGACTCTTCTCAGTGGTGTCCAGGGACAGGCCAAGAGTCAATGGGCACAAAGTGAAACAGAGGAAGTTCTGTTTGAACATCAGGAAACACTTTTTTACTGTGAGGGAGACCAAGCACTGGCACAGGTTGCCCAGAGTCTCCCTCAGAGATATTCAAAAGCCATCTGGACATGGTCCAGGGCAGCCTCCTCTAGGTGTCCCTGCTTGAGCAAGGGGGTTGGACAAGATGACCTCCAGAGGTCCCTTCCAACCTCAACCGTTCTGTCATTCTGTGAAGGTACAGCAGTGAGTTTACCTGCAGAAGATTTCTTCTCAAAGCTGAACTGAGCTTCTTTCCTCCCTGATCCAAGTTTTCTAAGTTTCCTTTATGCTTTCATTCTTGAAGAAGTATTTCTGTGAAAGATACCTAGCAAAACCTAGTGTATTTTACACTGTATATTCTGAAGACAGAACCCACGTATAAAACTTGACTATATTCAGTATTTTCCTAATCTGGTATTAAAACGTAGAACAGCTCAGAGGTTAGTTGTTTCTGGGTTTTATTTTTTTTCTTTTTTTCCTCCTCAAGCATAAAAAAGGAACAAGAATTACAATGCTTCTGGATTTTTCAGTTTGTGGAGAATTCTACTTCTAAAAGCAGGAGCTGCATGAAGTTATTCTTAATAGAGCAAGCAGATCAGGCTGGCTCAATGTACAGTTTTTCATTTTTACATCATCTTTTCCATCTAATATCATGAAGGCCATACACCATGGAAGCAATTTTTAGAACATCCACTGTGTCTGCAGATCCACATTTCTTGACATAATTCTTTTATTCCAGTATCTCCAATAACATCTTGCACTGTTTATCCAAATATTTGAGGATAAGCTTCCTAACTTGCTGTCAGAAGCTATGGCCACACAGAGTAAGTAAATAGTAATAAATGTTATAAAAGAGTTATTGCAATGTGTGTTTCATGTGTGCCTATGTTTTAATAAGTGCACACCTTAAAGGAGTCAGATAAGAAGCATTTTAAGTGGGAAATGAAGTGACTGGTAAGTAACATAAGGAATTTGTTCTAGCAATACAAGTTTAATCAAAAAAAGTGCAATAACACATGCTTCAAAGTTTCACCCTTCCTGAGAGGAAACAATAGCCAAATCAGTATGCTACAAGACTGAAGACCAAAAAAAAAAAAAAAAAAAAAAAAAAAAAAATCTGAAGTTGTATAAAGTCACATTAAGGTTCTCTGAAGCAATTTTATTATTAATTGTTCATATTAATATTGCCTTTCAAAACCATGGCCCAGACTGTCATTGAGCTCAAATTCACCTTGCAGGTAAACAAAAGCCCTTGTTCAGACAAACATGTCTAAGAAGGAGCCCTAGCAAAATGCTAACATGTAATATGGTAGCATTTAAGCTTTGACCTGTCAAAAATGTGATGATACGCTTCAGTTTGCTCTTGGCCCCATGTTCTGCAAGGCAGTGAGGACACATCTTCAAAATCCAAGTTGGAGCCCTAACTTGGAAGCAAGAAGGCAGGTCTACAGAAATAACCTAGTCTTGCCATTTTGGGAAGTATTTTCTCTGAAATGCTTTGGATTCAGGTAAGTAAAATTTTACTTTCTGAAAGCTACCTGATTAATGGTTAATGTTGATATTGACATGGAACGAACAGGTAATTGAAGTAATCTGTCCTCAATTATCATTGTATACTGCAATAGCCTGCAACCTTGAGCCACAGCCATCTAGGTTCCTACTCTGAAAGAGACAGACACCTACAAAGAATACTCTGTAAGAAGCCATGAAGAAGTTAAACACATCCCTAAAGATGCTATTTTGCTTTGCATTTCAACCAACCCGAGTATATCAACCATCAAATGGGAGGTTTCTGATCACCTCCCCTCCTCTTCACACATTCCTGTTCCTTCCTCTACATCAAATTTAGCTCACTCTCAAGCAACATGATTGCTAGATCAGCTCAGCCATGTGAAAGAAAGTCAGCAATTTCATTTGGGAAGACAGACAAGTAAATTTTCTGTAAAAAACAGCAAGTTGATCAGCTCAGCCTCTGGCCACATGATCACTAGCAACAACACAAGGAAGATGGTAGACCCTGCAACTCAGGGTGAAAAGTGAAAAATTCAACAACATTTCCACTACTCAGCTCAGCTCCATCGCTCTTTCAAATAATAGCCATTTTCCTGGACCCAGGCAAACTTCACAGAAGTTAAACTAAGCTAACTTTGCAATAGGAGCAGCTTCTGGCAGATGAGGAAACTTAGTCAACATCTCAAATCTCTAAGTAGCACTGCTACTATTAGATACTCCTTTCTCTAATAAAAAAAAAAAGTCATAAATATGGTCTCAAATCTCTTGGAGTAACAGTCAAACTGCAGACAGCTTATCTTCTGAGTCATCCTGTGAAGGTAATAGGCAGGTGCGCTAAAGAACAGGTACAGGAGAGGAATTTACATCCACTTCTTTCTTAGAGTTGGAAACAGCAAACATTTCCCATATTCAAGACCAAGCTCAGGAACCACTCACTGAGAGGACAAATGGTCAAACTTTTTATACTTACAGAGGGAAGGCAGCAAGTAAGCAACCTGATCTAGTTGAAGATGTCTCTGCTTATTGCAGGAGGGTTGGTTTAGATGACCTCTAAAGGTCTCTTCCAATCCAAACTATTCTATGATTTTAAGATGATGTGGACATAACTTGGATTCATCAAGAGCAAATTGTACTCAACTAACCTGAATGCCTTCCGTGTGCGATGACTGTGGACTCTGTGGACTAGAGGAAAGCAAAACATATTGCATATCCTGATATTAGCAAGACTTCTGACAGTCTCCTATATAACCCTTACAGAGAAATTGGCAAGATGTGCACTGGATAACCATATAAAATGGGTTGGAAACTGAATGATCCATTGGGCTGAAAAGGTTGTGGTCAGCCTACAGAGTCCATCTGGTGGCCAGATACTACATGAGTATCTCGGGGATCACTAGCAAGGTCAGTACTGTTTAATGTCTCATTAATGACCTGGACAATTCGACAGAGTGACTTGCAGAAAATTCATGGGCAACCCAAGGCTACTGTTCAGACTGTTGAAATCTAGCTCAAGAAATGGGTTGACAGGAGCCCCGTGAAAGTCAAAGGTAAATGTAAAGTCCCATACAGGGGAGGGTACTGAAGAATCAACTTCCTTTTGACTAAGTAATCAAAATTAGTCCACATCAAAAGCAAATGGATTAGTTAGCTGGCATTGATGAAGTTACACAGACAGTCGTGCAAAAGATGATGTCATTTTTGTCTAGAAATCCAGAGCAATGAAAATCTCACAAATTCTCAGCTAAATCCTTAGCTAAAGAATATAGGGATTTTATTTTTCCTCTAAGAGTAAAAAAGGGTGTGGTGGTGAAAAAAGTTAAACCCAAAGATCCTTAAAACCACATCAAATCAACTAACAACAACAAAAAAAGGCAGCTCAGAAACAAGTTTTCCGAGTGGTATATAACTTCTCTCTATGAGAACAAGGTATCTGTCATTGCCTCTAGAAAAAGAAAGAAACCAAATCATTCCCGGGTTTAAGGTCCCAAAAGACAAGACAAAATGAACACGTAAGTATAAAATCAACATCGCCATGCCCTCAGAACTGAATGCGCAGGGAAAAAGCAACTTAAGAGTGTAAGAGAACTTTCTGCAGACAGTTTGAGCTTTAAGTAATATCATCTCCTCCCCTTGAAATTAGTCTATATTGGGTTTTCCATTAGGATGTATACCTTGTCATGAATTTAGGATTAAGAAATTGAAAGAACCAGTAGTTATTTCAAGTGCCCACCAATCCAATGCTTTTTACCTGCAACTGGAAATTAGATTTATCAACAAGGAAAAAAAAAGTGAAAGTCATTTAAGAATTGAAACTGTTGCTATTGCTATATCTAGTATTAATACTGTACTTGGAGGCAACTCCAGGTCATAAAACACTTGTCCGCATTGGACTTGATGATCTTAGCCATATTGCTTATGTCTTTCTGTCCCACAACATAAAAGCAAGCAAAGAAGAAAACAAACAAACCAACCAACCTTCCTGATTATCTGAAATATCCACATCAACTCATGTTTCCCATATTGAGTGAAAATGTTCATGAAATACCATGGAAAGGAAAGAATTTCAACTCTCTGGAATACAATGCTGTCACTCAAATGACAGATGGAGACTAGTCATAGCATGCAATGGGTTATTCACATGGAAGAATTTATGATTGAAGCGACTGTGTTGTTCTCCATACATGCTTCAAGTAGTATAACAACCTTACAGATTCTATGGTAGCCAGTAACTAAGAAAAAACCCATTATTTCATCTCTGTAGTCATGGTTTAGAACCCTCAGGAAGGTATTCCACTTTTAATGCAGTTTTTCTTTGCAAAGTGGGATTAAAACTGCTTGAATCTTTACATGAATAAATGACAATTTACCTGACAAAGTCTGCAGAAAGAAACTAAACCCCTTGAATCTCAGAATAAGTACATTTAAATCAATCAGGTGTGACCATTACATATGAAAATCAACATTTGGAAAAAACCTAACCAACCAACCAAATCATTTGTATTTTACCTCTGTTTTCAGGTGACATCCAGACATATAGACATCTGGAGTGGCCTTTTTTAGGTTGGAAAAAAGCTCACCTCAGAAATATATGTGCAAGTGTATATTTGCAAAGGCTTATGTCAAATGTGTTAGCATAGCAATCCAGAAATTACTCATGTGCGTTCTCTGCAGATAGCAAACATTAAAAAAAAGTAGGCTGAACACAGTATTATTTGTGTCCAGTCACACACAGTGAAGTGCAAATAAATATAAAGTAATATAATTAATATAATAATAAAATTATCTTACAATTAGAATGCTTCCAGCTTTTGGAAAGCAAGAGATTCTATTCAGTGTACATACTTCGTATTCCCCTTTTTAAGTGAGAAATGTGGAAGTTAGAGACCACCAAAGCTATCTAACAGAAGCTAGTTAAATGAGCCAATAACTCCACGTGTCCCAGGCAGACATTGGAGTCTGTGGTTCAAGTATACATTCATTTATTACACTACCAAAAAAAAAAAAAACCAAAACAAAAAAAACCCCACAAACCAAATCTCTGCATCAATGTTAATGTATGTTTTTAGAGCCCACTATTCCAAGGAGTCAACCACAGAAGTTGCTTTTTCTATTCTCATCTTGCTGCAATATCTAGCCAGTTTGTGTGCAGATATTCACGATAGAGCTTTATTTCAGGCAGAGCTTTCAGGTGAAATCATTGAGTATATCAAAACAAGAGACAAAACCAAATAGCGACAAACAAGCAAACAAACCCCATCTCTCTATTTCTAATTACTAGCACAAAAATACTAAGCTAATACAGAATCCAGTGCTCAAACCTGCTGCATGGAAAAAAAAATCTGAAAAATAAATTTTGGCCCTATCACCTTGCAGGGCAGGTCTTTTCCTCTGATTTGGCTATCTGATCCAAAAGCTTTCAAAGGCTGAGTTGAACAATCCTCATGTTTTCACCTCCAGAGCCCTAAAAGAGCTTCTATCTTTCTATCATCATCCTACTACAATCAAGTTCTCTGCTCCTTTCAGTAATCTTCTAGCCTACAGTTTCCTTCAAGCTTCATTGTTTCTCTCTTTCTCTGCTTGTCCCACCTCCACCCTAAAAGCTTCTCTAGGCCTCATGGCTCAGTTGTTGTCAAAAATCACTCATCTGCCCCTTCCTGCAAAGCACAGCAGCCAGGACAATATAAGACATATTTAATTATTTTTTTTTTTTAAACAAAAAGGGAAAAAAACAACACAATGCATTGTAAACATGAAATAAATACAACTAAACAAACCTATCAGTTATTGTATCAATCTCAACAGTTAAAAGCATACACATAGACAGACATGTAATTAAAGTTAATTAAGTAGAGCTAAAACTCTAAAACAAGCTACTATAAATCAAATATAACTCACAGAAGAGAGGCCACTACCAGCAGTTATGTTGTTTTCAGATTACATCATCATGATGTCTCTAATTAGACATGCAATTACTATCTAGAATGGTATTTTGAGTAGGTGTTTCTGTCATGGTGGCAATAATCAAAAGCCCATCAGTAGCTGGTTCCTCATCAAGCTATTCTACTTGAGTCAGAACTTCCATGCTCAGAGATTGAAGAAATTAGCCAAATATGCTATCAAAAATTAATGATGGCCAGAAATAAACTGAGAACATCTGATGCCCAACAGAATCAAAGTGAATAAACACAGCAACAAGTATTTTCAAAGGTTCACAGAAAAAAAAGTTACTCTTCTAAATACTGGAGAAACAAACATTTTCTTTTTTTTTTTTAAATCACTAATAGCTATTGGGAGGAGACTTATCAAAAAAGAAATCATAGAAAGCAACAGCTCAAATACAGTCACCAGATTAGTGAAGGGATCTTACAGTCTTTCAAAAATACCACCCCACCTTATTTAAGTAATATATTACAAAAACAAAACTACACAAACACAACATACAGTGGTAACATGAGAGCTAAAGCATACATAAATTTCAAATAATCCATGTGTCTTTTATGTACTGTGGCCAGTAAATCAGAAAGTATTAGAGTGGTGCTCCTATAATAAGCAAGCATTTCTACATCTGCTGCAAATTTCTCCCTAGATCAGAGAAAATCCTATTTACTACCTGCACAAACTGACTTCAAAGGATGCACTCTTTCAGTTGTCTATTTCTGAAAAATAAAAATAAATGTGCAATCTCTTGGAAAATAGACTCCATACTACTGAGAAACAGTTTTTACATCTCTTTCAAGGTACAATGGTACAGTTGCTTGTATTTCTCTGCACTGAAAAATTCAAGCTCTCATTTAATTACAAGGACAGAAGACTCTGAAAAAACATGCTGTTGGCTGACACAAAGTCACACTGATGGCAAAACCTTTCATTGTTCTTTGTGTAATTATTGCCTTTCATATTACTAGATCTATAGACAACAGCCTTGCAAGTGTGGTCTAACTCAAACTGTCACACAACTCAGAAACCTTCCGTTTTCATCATAAATTCAGGGTTTTCAAAAGTGCATACTTAGGACTTATGAATTTAAATCACTTAACAACTTCAGAAAGTGTTACACTGCCATTACAAAAATTAGGTATAATCCTTGGAAGAGAGCTATATTTTTTGCAAATCCTACATATATTTCATACACCATATTTTCCCTGGGAGTTCCACACAAGGAACATCACAAAAGGTGACACGCAGTACCAAAATAGGGCTGTGGATTTGTCAGAGAAGTTCAAGGGGACAGGGCAGCAGAGTGGAGACAGGGGAATAAAGAAAAATAATGTAAAAAATCACGCATCATGAAAGAAGTGATGAGATGAAATTATAGAAAAAAAGAAAAAAAACAAAGGCCTTGGTTTGGGTAGGTGTTATGGTTTAACCTGGCAGGCAGCTAAACACCTATAGCCGTTCACTCACTCTCCCTGCCCCAGTGGGATGAGGGAGAGAATCAAGGGGGTGGGGGGGAAAAGTAGTAAAGCTCATGGGTGGAGATAAAGACAGTTTAATAGGACAGAAAAGGAAGACAGAATACTACTACTACTACTAATAGAGTATACAAAACAGGTGATGCACAGTACAATTGCTCACCACCCGCTGACTGATGACCAGCCCATTTCCAAGCAGCGATCCCCTGCCAGGCCAACTCCCCTCCAAGTTATATAAGGATCATGATGTCATATGGTATGGAACATCCCTTTGGTCATTTTGAATCAGCTGTCCTGACTGTGCCCCTCTCAGCTTCTGCATCTCCAGCCTTCTCGCTGGCAGGGCATGAGAAGCTGAAAAGTCCTTGACTTAGTGTAAGCACTACTTCGCAACAAAACATTAGTGTGTTATCATAGAATCATAGAATGGTTTGGGTTGGAAGGGACCTTAAAGATCACCTAGTTCCAACCCCCCTGCTGCAGGCAGGGACTCCCTCCACTAGACCAGGTTGCCCAAAGCCCCATCCAACCTGGCCTTGAACACTGCCAGGGAGGGGGCAGCCACAACCTCTCTGGGCAACCTGTTCCAGTGCCTCACCACTCTCACAGTAAACAATTTCTTCCTACTATCTATTCTAAATCTACCATCTTTCAGTTTAAAGCCATTATCCCTTGTCTATCACTACCTGCCTTTGTAAACAGTCCCTCTCCAGCTTTCCTGTAGGCCCCCTTTAGGTACTGGAAGGCTGCTTATCAACATTATTCTCATCCTAAATCCAACACACAGCACTATACCAGCTACTAGGAAGAAAATTAACTCTATCCCAGCCAAAACCAGGACAGTAGGTAAGTCCAAACATGGAGAAATAAAAAGGAAAACAGTTGTGCAATATAGTACCTTTTAAAAATTGGATATGAAGCAAGTTATTTAAAGCCAAACAGAATGCTTGGAACAGCCCCAGCACAGACAGACTAGGGGAACGAAGTGCACAAACTGAAGAAAAAATATTTTTAAAAAATTGAAATTTCTAGAAGTCAAGTTTCAGCTGTCATATGATTGTAGAAAAAAATTGATTTAGACGGATGTGCATTAAGACCATATATCACACAGCCAGAGAATATAGGCTGGCACATTCCAGCTTTCCACAGCTGGAGTTTGATGCAACTAAGCCATGACAACAAAGCTCAGAGAGAACAATACTGCATAAAATGTGATAAAATAACACAGAAAGGGTGAGGTGCTATCTGCCTGCCACATGCTCAATAGGGAATTGAAAGAAAAGTCTGCAAGGACAGCAGCTCACATCAACATAAGAAATTGCTTTGTTCAAAAGGGTAACATTTTCCAAAACACTTAAGTGACTTTGTTTTGTGCTAGACCCAAAGGAATTGTTGTTGTTATTCAAACAATAAATCATGGTCACTGTAAGGGCCTGAAACAGCATTTGGTGTATTGATGATCTTTTTACGCTCCCAAATAAGCGCCAATCTTCAGCATCACAGATTTTGTGTAAGTCACATTCTAGAAAACAAATCACTCCAAAAATATTTTCAAATTGCACAGAATTTAAAAATTGTTGGGCTTTCATTCATCAATGTTCTTTTTGTTTGCCTGTTTTAAGCCATTCATTTTCAAGCTGCGTTTCCTTAGAACCATCCCATCAGCTGCAACAGCCAGAGTAGCTATGTAATCTTTATTTATGTAATGGGACTTACTCAAAAGATGCACCTTCTCAGGGATCTAAAAATCACATGCAACAGAGGCAGCACTGAATATAATTCATCCTGTATTGTTTTAAGCAGCACTTATGCACAGGACTGTATGCATGACTCCAGATGACTTTTCATCTGGCAACAGCAGAAGTTGACTCTTCATGAAACATACTGGTTTTCTGCAAAAAGATATACGGAGAAATAGCGTGGTTTAACACACACTTCAAACTGTGTCTGAAGCCATGTCTAAATGACATGAAGGGGAGGCTCACTATCCTACCAGAACTTAGCATTATGAATCCTATTGAAAACTTAGGGAAAGTACTTTTCCATAAGGCAAGACCACAAAGGTCAGTAGATAGCATACCTTCAATATTAGACTTTACCGGACTAAACACAGCGCTGCAGGCCATAAGACAATTCTTTAACAAGTGGGAAGAAGTTATTGGATGGACTGATTTAGAGGAAGAAAGGAAAAAGTGCAATTGCTACCTCAGCCAACCCAGTGACTTGAACTACTTTATTCCAGAAGGTAACAATGAATGGGCAGCACAGGGTAACAAATGCACGTCAATTTCTGTTTATAAAGACTGAAAATCTCCATTCATCCTACTGCATAGGCACTTAGAGCCATTCAAGTCCTAAGCACACCAACAGAGCTTTAGTCCTATCTTACTACATTCCACTCATCTTCCCAACCTCATTCATGCTGGCTATTTTATCACTACCCATGAAGAGGATAAACAGGCCAGCTCCTGTCAGCAGGCACCATAAAGACATAAGAAAGATGCTGTTTCAGAATTTCTATACGTTCTCTTATCACTTGGGTTTTTTCTTAGAGTTCCAGGAAAACAAGACTTTCTAGATGCTCATGAGTCCTCCCCAATACACAACTGTGGGGAAATAGCAGAACTTGAGCCCCCATCTTTACTGTAGCCACCAGTCACATCCATGCACATTCTTCTATCTGCTCACCTAATTCATTTTCCGCAAGAGGTTTGGGTTTGGGGGTTTTTTTGTTGGTTTTTTTTCCCTTCTTTTTTCTTTTCCCTCTTTTTTCCAATTATTATTAAAGCAGGTGCAAATTTCCACTTAAACGAGCACAAAACATGAAAACAGATGATGCTTGCTATCATTAAACTGAGATCATATTCCAATTTAGGTTTGATTTGGTTTTTAGCATGATGGGCATTTTTTTCACCCACACTTTCTAATGAGGAACAGAGGTATTCTAATTGGTAGGAAAGAAATAATTTCACAGGTAGCTTTGTTTTTCTGAGTTTTCTTTAGGTATTCATTCATTAGTCTTGGCAGATAATTGAAGTTTCAAATGCACCTGTCTGACTTCCTTCTGTATTCTCCATCCTGAAACACCTTAAGGTGGACTTAAATGGTGGGCAACTGGATCTATATTATTTTTTGCCTGCTCACGTAGACCTTACAGTTTCTTCCATCCCATCTATTATATTAGGATGCCTTCTGTCCTTTTCATAGCCGGTCAAGGATTTTCCCCTGTGCAAACTGCAGTGTTCTCAAATAGTGTACCCAGCAACTAGCCTGATGATCCAGAGACTTTAAGCTCAAGAAAAGGTGGGGACTCTGAGACAGATTTTTCCTGCAACTGCTTAGCATGATATATTGAACTTGCTTTTTTGCTCCAAACCCATAACAGCTGAGCTGATCCACAGTCTATTCTCAAAGAGTTCATATACAACTTAAATCCGTAGTAGCAAAGTCAATGGAGACTTTACCAAGGCTCTGGAACAAGATCAAACCAAAGTGTACAAACTGCATTGAGGAAGTAGGGTTCAAAGCACTCTCACCTTTAACATCATTCCCACAGGTAAGTAGGTAGCCTCAGTTGAGGTAATGCCTGAAGTCTGTTCAGCACACATAATGCATGCTCCCTTATCAAAAAAACTCCTGCCTAGAAGGGATCAGTCACGGGCAGCACAATTTCTGTAACACGAAAAGCACTGGTGAGACACATCATATTTACTGTGGCTGGAAGTGCTGAAGACATTACTAACTTTTAAACATTCATGTGTTTCAAAGCAAATACACATCTGCTCATTATGATAGGCTTTTTTCAGCATATACGAACTTTTAGACAATCAATTTAAAGTATAAACCCAGTAAATATGCCTTTATTGCAGTAACAATAAGATCATGAAAGTTAAACTGGTCACAATCCCCTTCTCAGCACTGCTCCACATTTGGTTCTGCTCCAAAAAGTTTAAAACGCCTTGGGGAAAGCCAGCTTATTTAATGTATCAGAATGGCAGGAATTATCTGAATCACTATTTGTTTTATTAGTAGCAATTCTCAAATATGTTAGCTTTTTTATTCCATTAAACATTTCATTACAACTGTAAATAGTGAAATACAAATAGCAACAAAATTAGAATAGAATGACTAGCATTTATGAGCTGCAACAACCACATAAATTATAAGACAAGCTGCTGATTATGTTGACATCTTGCAATCAGAAATGAAACTTACTAAGTTTTTTTTAATTCTTGATTTTAATGAGAAAAATTAATAAAACACACAAGTGTATTCACCTACAAATACTGCACATAGAGAAGAGGGTTTACAGGTTATATGAAAGTGGAAAAAATAGGTAGATTTGTGTCTGTCTTCAGAGGGCAAGCCAATGAAGTATTGCTAAAAATACCACTCTGATACTTCTCTGTTCAGGGCTAGATATTATCTACACAGTCAAATTACACAATGCATTGATCAAACAAAAGAAGCCAAATCCCTATAAAAATACTCATATCCTATGTTATATTTGGAAAGCCCTTATAAAAATCAAAGAATTTTGAGGAGCAAACCTTAAAAAAAGAAAATTAAAAAAAAATCAGACTAACTTTTGATGGATAAGCATCAATAAAACTAGGAATAAGTTTATGGTTTAATAAAATTAATTTCTGATTAAATTAATCCACTGGCACCTATGTGTCATTCATTCCCTTTCTTCCTCCTCCTGAACTTCCGAGGTTCTCCTAACTCCTCACACGTACTTCACTTTTACCTGAGCGGCCCTTCTGCCCGCTAAGGCACAATAGACAGACAATCACAAGCCCAGTATTTAAGTCACTTTGAGGAACCAGTAGGCTAACTGGTTTCCTTTATAACACTAAAGACCGGTGAATCTGGGAGTGCCTCAACTCTCAATAAATGGCTCAACTGCATCCCCGTCAGATCAGACAACCCCTAGGTAGACATTCACTTCATTGTTGCCCTTTCTGGAAACCTGGTCATACAGGCCATGAGCAAGCAGCGGCACAGACCCCCAATTTAGCCAATTAGGGGATATAGATCCCAGCATGTGCCTATTGCCTAATCTAGATATATCCTCAGATGATCTACTCTAGTTTCCAAGAACAGCCAAGGACAGATTTCAAGCAACTGGATTGTCCACTCAGACTACACAACGTTACAGACACTAGAGGACCACCACTGCACTGGAAAATTAATGTTACACTTTTTCACTCTAACAGATGTCAACTAGTAATGCAAAATCTAGTAATACAAAAATTTTTAAGAAAGGATCCAAATCTCATTTTAAGAAACTTCCTTTCAGATTCTGAAATATGACAGAGAGAATATTCAGTTTAAGAGGACATATGGACCTTCCAAGACAGTAGCAAGGCACCTTTTTTTTTTTTAATCTCAGTAATGAAACTACATAAAAGGCCTAGGAATCTGACCTTAAATAATGTTACAGAAAGAGCAAGGCAAGATGGGGGCAGGCATAAGCATGTCCCTCAGGAAAGGACTCCATCAGGGGAGACAGATCTGAGAAGTCTATTGCCAGCACAGAACTTTCTTTTTTAGGAATGATTAAGAATATATGGCTTCCCATCTTTAATAAATCCCACTTCACTGTCATTCATCATTGGCATAAGTTGGTCTGTTGTTTCCATCTTTGGATAGTTTGGTAAAGAGATTTTCACTGCAGTATTTTATCATTCCTTGTTCGGGAAAGGAAGAAGGCCTAAGCTAGACATACATTCAGCCACAGAAACTAGCTGCTTTGGGGATCCTTTACAGACAGCGAAGTTATTGCATTTGTGAGGAGATACTCAATAAGGATAATTTTCCTAGAGTTTTAACTACTCCTGCTATCTTTACAAGTGTTACTGTCAATGGTCTGCTACAAGACCAAACCACTGAAGACTGCAGAGTATTCATTTGTGTAACAGACAAAGAGATTAAGTTGCAAGTTTCTGAAGCTGCTGTTTCAAAATCCTTAAACAAGGATGGTCAACACTGATAAAAAGAAGGGATGACAGTAGCAAAACACTAATTTGGATTTTCCTTAACGCTGGTATCATTAGGAAAGGCATAGCAGTGAAAACCACTTTTTCCCCGTCTTCACTGGAGTTAGCATCTGGAACAAACATAGCCTAAGATTTAGGTCTTTTGTTCAGAAACTAGAAAACTTCACTCCTAAAAGGTCTTGGATAGGTTGAATTAAATTTATACATGTATATATAACTCAATTTTAAGTGCAACTCAAACTCCAAGTTGTTTTGTTTTCTTGTGCAACAACACGAAGCCAGACACTATAAGTCTCTTACAGTGACTATGCCTCTCAAGTGTTTTAATTTTAGCTTTACAGATTTGGACTTTCAAAGTGAGTGATACTGAAATCATCAGAACTGATGCATTAGATGAATGCAATGTTTAAGTTTTTCCTCATATGTCAGAGAAAGAAGAGTAGCTTCTAAGATTAGTATTTTGGGTTTACATGGCTAGGTTTGGGGGGAGGCACTGCGGAGGTGGCCTCTGTGAGAACAGGGACTGCCCTCATGATACGCACAGCCAGTTACAGCTGGCTCCACGACAGACCCACCACTTGCCAAAGCTGGGCCCATCAACAATGCAGGTGGTGCCTCTGTCAAGAATATATGTAAGAAAGGCTAAAACATGCTGTACAGCAGCTATGCGAAAGGAGCAAGAAAAATGTGGGATAAACAGCCCTGCAGATACCAAGGTCAGTGAAGGAGGTGTTCCAGGTGCTGGAGCAGAGATTCCCCTGCTGGCCACGAAGACCATGATGAAGTAGGCTGTCCCTCTCAGCCCATGGAGGACCATGCCACAGCAGATATCCACACTGCAGCCCATGGAGTACCCCGTGCCGCATGTGGATATGCCCTGAAGGAAGCTGCAGCCCATGGAGAGCCCACGCAGGAACAGGCTCTGGCTGGAGCCGTGGCCTGTGGAAAGGAATCCATGCAGGAGCATGTTTTCTGGAAGGAATTACAGCCCATGGGGGGACCTGTGCTGGAGTAATCCATTCCTGAAGGACTGTGCCCCACAGAAAGGGCCCATGCTGGAGCAGTTTTTGAAGAGCTGCAGCCTGCAGGCAGAACCCACATTGGAACAGTTTGACAAATACTTTATCCCATGGGAGGCACCCCACACTGCAGCAGGGAAACAGCATAAGGAGCAGCAGAGAGAGTGCAATGAACAACTGCAAACCCCATTCCCCAATGCCCTGTGCCACTCAGGGGATGAAGGGGAAGGAGGTAGAAGAGTCAGGAACAAAGGACTGAAGTTGAGCTGAGTTAAAAGAAGGAGGGAGAAGGAAAGGTGTTTTTAAGTCTTGTCCTTTTTCCTCACTATCCTACCCTATTTTTAATCAGCAATAGATGAAATTAATTTTCCCCAAGTTGAGCCTGTTTTGTCTGTGACAGTAATTGGTGAATGATCTCCCTGTCTTTATCTCAAGCTACAAGGTGTTTTATCTCATTTTCTCCCTCTGTCCTGTTGAGGAGGCAGAGTGAAAGAGTGCCTTGGTGGGCAGCTGGCAGAACCACTACTAGAAAGAAAAAAATTAAATATTAAGTATCATACTTTCACTGCTTTGCAATACAAAATTAATTTTATGCATGGTAACTACTGAAATAAGTTATTATTCCCCTCCAAATGTTGAGATTTCAAATTCTCCGTGCTATTTTTTAAAAGAAACTGGTTTACATTTTCTGCCCTAAAATGCTGTGCAGTATTTTCCCAATGCTGTTCAATAATTTTGGTCCCCTTTTTCCACTTCCCTGAACATTTATTTTCTCTAATTATGTTTGTCTACAAAACTTTACTAGAGAAAGACACCTTCAAGGAAAGCAGCATTTCAACTGAAGAATCCCTCCACACACAGTCTGTCAGCAGTGAACTGCATGCTACTACTTCAGCAAGGACCTCAACACATGCTAGTACCACTGTTGCAGGCAGGCAATTTCAAATGTCAGTCTTCTGTTGAGAAAAAGCCAAAGTCCCTCTACTTAATGGAGTTTGTTCTCTTGATTTTAGTGATGAAATCTAAATATAGGTATTTATCTCCAGGATCAGACAGACATTTGGAATTATAATCTGCAATCATGCCATCAAAAAGCTCCAAATGTTGGAAACCATCTCTTTAGAACCCTTTGAATTGTCCTCACTTATGTACCTTCGTACTTGGCACACTCCACTCTCCTTGGTATCCGACATTATGCCAGATGACAAATTATTTATACCTGCTTAATGCAAAAGACTCTGTCAATTCATTTAACTCAAAAAAGCCATGTGTTTGCATTTACTGCAAGATGGGCTGCTTTGGGAATGCATGTAATGATTTTTTGAATTCTGATTTAGATCCTTTTATTATTCTCTGGTAAGTTAAAGCTGTTGGCTCTGTCCAGCAACTGATTTGGCTCGACTGACTTCTGTTCCTGTTACTTGCTTTAAATCAAGCTATGCCCACCTTCTTTGTTTACATGTTACAGGTTATAGGTATGCACATGGTGTCTTCCACCATCCTTAGGATGTCAAATTCCCAAGCCTGTAAATCTGTCTTCTAACTTTTAACACTTGTGTTAATTTACATGCAAGAGCAGAAATGCAATTTTAAACAGTCCAACAACGCTTTGTTAAGAATTTCCTGTATTGTAACAAAAGAAAAAAAAGAAAAAGCTGCCAAAGAGAACTGCTAGTTTTTGAACAACAAAAATTAACTGGCAGAATTGGATTTGGGATTTCAACTTTTATAAAGATGTTATGACAGGTGAATTAAAGTTATATTTTATTTCTGATTTGGTCATGAGGCTCCAAGAAGTACCACAGCCATGCTTGTTGGGCAGTGATGTAAACTGTCTTAGGCCTAACATTTGCATGTTAGATATCCGCCTCTGTTGCCACACGACACTGCTCTCCCTCTACGTCACAGCTGCTTTTGTCTCTGGGTAGCAACACTGCCAAAGGGATACTGGTATGCTGATCAGCCACACAACATCAACCAGTCAAGTCAACTCTCATAACAGCAAGAGTACTTAGAATCTGAAAATCCCAATGTTGCCTTTGCTACTGATCAGAACTTAAGTAAAAACAAGAGATGATGCAAGAATTATTAATAACTTCTCCTAATTGTGGTAATATTAAAGGTAACAGACTGAGGATCTGCAGGAAATAAAACTGTTCTGATACCAGGTATCCCAAAAAGTTACAGTCTTAAAGCAGTTTCTTAAAAGACAATTTTTAAAATGTTTAAACATAATTAAGTAAATAATTAAATTTAAAAGTTAGAGAAAGACTACCACTACATCTTTGAGAATGAATACCTGTACTTGTCATAAAAAAATAATATATGCTTGAAGCATATTTGTTGTAGCTTAAGAAAAAAATCTGTTCTGCTTTTGTTTTAAGTTTTGATTATTCAAAAGCAAGTTCTCTGGAGTTCTTTGTTGAGGTACTAGGAAAGCAGCTATACAATACTTGTCATTACTGAAGGATACACAGACATGATTGAGAACTGCTGTAAATTAAACTAGACACAGGTAACTCCTGTCAACTAAAGGCTATCAGGTTAGCTGCTCTTTCTCCCCATCCCTACCTCCTCCTTTTTCTCTTAACCAACTCATATGTCAGTAAAAAAGCCAAAGACAAACAAATAAAAAAACACTATACAAAAGACTTTAAGAATATTTCACATGGTAGTTTTCACTCAAACACTTCCAGTACCAGGCAAACAACTTCACAAGAAAGCACAAAGAACCAACTATTCAGATTCTATGTATGTGCTTCAATCTCAACTCTGCAGGAATTTCAGCCAAAGATTTGCAACATCACTGTTGTCACAGCAGCAATGTCAGAGTTCCTCACACCTCTAGTAATTTCTTCCATCAAAAGTATGGCTCTTTGACCCATTAGCTACCGCACATATGTACACTGAGGCCTCACTTCAGCAAAAACTCTTCATTGGCCTATCTTTAAACATGTTACAGCAGATCCATCTAATCTTAAATACAGTGTCCAAGTTCACAAAAGAAAACAAGGGCAAGTTGTGTTCAGATCTTGTATGTTACAAACTGTGTTACTGCCACTTGGAAAAAGATAACCCACATACACAATTAGCCAATGAGGAGACACACTATATTAAGATCCATCTGGAGAACAATCAATTAGCAAGACGCCAGCAATACATTCCAGATTGACTTCCTCTATGGTCAGTCAATAATTAAGTATTGAACGATTTTAAGGAAACTGTACCATATTTGTGCATCTGAACTTGTTCTGTGCTTTTAGAAGAGATATGGCAACAAGTGGATTTTGAATCTTTTTACCACACTCTTCAAATTGAGATCTGTCTTAAAAAATCTCCACAAACCAAAAAACACAACACCAAATCCCACAACTTAGTTACCGTTTTGAAATCTAGAAACAAACTGTTTGTGTAGTTGAGATTTTTTTTATACACACAATTTGACAAAAATTGGCTTCAGAAGATGTATTTTAGTCCCTCAAACTATATATGGATTAACAAGAAATGTTGCATATAAATAAGTCATTCTACTCACTTTAACAGAAGTCTGCAAGGATTTACTGGAATTAGTGTATAAAACATACTAACCCAATTTTATCCCTATTACAACCACACTGAAATCAGTTTAAGAAATAATTTCAATGAAGCAAAAACCAACCCACTCCACAAGGCCTAAAGAGTACATATGAAACTTCAAAATCTGTTCATGCACGTCTTGACTTACACTCACTATATACCCTTCTTCTGCCTGTATCTGTCATTATGTAGCATCAAATTTATGATGACATACTTTCAAAATCAGTGCCTCCATGAAGTCTCACCCCTTGTATTTTGATTTTCTTCGTAGGTATCAAGTAACATGATTATCTCAGAGGGAGGTGCAATGAAGTGTTATTCATGTCCTCCATCCACCTTATGAAGTTTGAGTATCTTTGTTTTCCAATACTGGCCATAAGCTATCATATGTCAATGACTATACCATTCAAAATGATGCATCTCAAATTAATTGGTTTGTCTTTTGGGGTGGAAGAGTGGAGTGCAGGAAATAACTTCTTTGGCAAGAAAACACTCAAAACCCTCAAAGGTTTATCTGAAAATAGAAAATAACAACCTTGATCCAAAACTGTATAAGCAAAATACAATCTAGAAATTAATATATATTTTATTTAGATTCATTAAGGGGAGCTACCCGATAATCTGTCTGTTACAACACTCATGAGTAATGCAGTTACCTTAAATCACAAAACCAAAGTATTTTCACATATATACTGTTGGCATATCTAATATACTGCAGGGTATTCACAATAAGTGTCAATGAAATAAATACTTCATGGCAAACAAGAAATATCAATGTTCCAATTTTTTTCTTTACATTGTTCAAATAGGCTCTGGGAATAAAAATAACTGGATCAAATGAGAGGGAAGCCCCCAGAAGAACATGCTTTCATACCAAACTGATTACAGAAAAAGCTTTTCACATCAATGCTGCAGGGTTATTGAAGATTACTATTGTGACAAAATACTTACTTCATCCAAAAAACCCCACAAAACCAACCAAACCACACACAAAATAAAGGTTTTGCACTTGTAATCTTCAAACAAGTTGATGCCTATTTTCTTTGTCCATGCTAATATTGTGGTATGATTTAAAATACAGGTATCTGAACATGCTAATATTCAGCTACCAGAACAGTAGTTCGCTATCAAACTGTTGACAAATTATTCTCCCCTTCAATTAATAATCATTCATTTGATGACACATATCAACATGTAGGCACATGTAGCAAAGACCTGTTACAAAAGCCAGAGCTCAGATTTCTGTGCTTTCTATGTTTTAGCCATCAGCTGTACTGAGATAAGGCACTGACCTTTCTTCTTGATTCACAATAGGAGGATACTCTGCTTACAAGCTTACTACTGTGAAGCCTTGTTGTTAGTGTGAAGAATCGCAAAAACATGTGTAAGAAGGCAGACAGGATTCAGTATCTCTCTCAACATTTGAAATGTGGTATTTCCAACAGTTCAGGAGTTCTTGTCTTTTCCCCAGAAGTGTAAATAACTCAAGTTTAAAATTTCACTAACAGGGATAAAATACTCTGCAGGTTAGTGGGAAGGGAACTAGTTGATAGAGGAGCTTTTTTCAGGTTTCATCTTTAAAGGACTCTACTATGCCATCTAGGATTTTCATGTAATAAAGGCAATTTATCCTTGTAATGAGACCTTTTCTATCCAAAGAGACTTCAGGTGGCTGAACGTCAAGAAATATTTTTCTGTGCATCTTGAAGTCAATGTGACTGTGATTGCAAATTACTCACTAATGTAAAGAATGGCAGACTGTTGCATTACGCAAACACATCCACATTCTTTTGTATCCCTCTAAATGCAGCTACTTCCCTGTTTTGATTGTACAATACACTGTAACAATGGGTTTCACCTAATAAGCTATTCGGAAAACTCTTACACAGTATGCAGGTCATCTCGACCCATTTCCTTGCTGTTAGAATTAACATGAAAAATGCTTTCAAACATCATCTGAGACAGGAATACTTAGAAGCACCTTAAATTCTCATAAAATATTCACTAGAGCTATCCACAGTATTGGTTCTATTGTGGTCCCAAACACACTTAGTTAAGTCATGTACTACTGCTGCAGGAATAGATGTCTTGAAGGAAATCTCCTCTACGACACACAGATTGAATATTTTCAAAGTCCCATGCATGAAGAAGAAGAAAAAAAAAGGGGGGGGGGGGGAGGGAGAAATCACAGCTAGAATTAAAAAAAGCTATTTTCTTCTAGCAATTCTAGAACTACATTATAATCACCGTGAGATAAATGCTCTAACCTCCATCTGCACCATCCCAATCTTTCTCCTCCCACATCAGTGCTGAATTTGCGGGCATAGAAGAATGAATAAGCCAAGAACATAAAAAAAATATTTCCAGTTAAGAAGAGACTTGCATGTAGTTTAGGAACAGTACTGACATCCTATTTACCTCAGATTTGGCCAGTGTGGGACCTCTAAGTAGCTCCTTTCTCTACCATTTGGGAAATGCCATGCCCAGTTACTGGAGCAACACTTTTCTTCTGGAGTCCAAGCTGGTAGAGAGATAGCCTAACAGAGTACCTATATAGAGGTCTAGAAAGACGAAAAAGAGGGGAAATAGAAGCTAGCTTACGTGCTCCAGTTTGTCTTTCCTCCTCAGCCAGACACTGGCACTGTAGTCCTGCTGCTTGACAGTGCTGTAGAAGTTCGCACCTACTCTGGTGAGGCTTGGGGAAGGCTCCCTGGGTCTGCTCTTCAGCCTCATCTGCTCAAATCCCTCATGGGGGGATGAGGAGAGCCAGTCATGCCTGACTTCCATCTTGACATGACAAGGCAAAGTCCAAGGAAAAAAAAATGAGAAGAAATCAAGAAATTAAGAGGCACTAGACGAAGAGGGTCCGAAAAAGATCAGGATGGGGGAAGAATAAGAAAAAGAAGGAAAGCAAAAACACCCCAAAAAACAGAAAATGGGAAGAGAAGGGGAAGAAAAGGAAAAATAGCAAGGTAGGAGGAGTGGAAGGAGAAGGAAAGACTGCAGGTACGAGAGAGGAGCGGACTGAGAGATGAAAGGGCACTCGGGAAAGAAGACGCTCCAAGATGCCGCTGCTTGTTGCCCTCGCCGCCAGCAAGCTGCAGTCCAGGACCGGCGCAGCGGGAAGCGGCTGCTGGCGGCTCTGCCCGGGACGGAGGCGAGGGGAGGCGCAGCCCCGCGCAGACAGAGGCCGGGCGGGGCTGCTGCCTCCAGCCCGCCTGCAGGTTGGCGCAGTGGAGGGGCCACCGCCCGCCCGGGGATGAAGCCGGCTCCTCCCCCGCCTCCCCCTCCCCGGCAGCCACCTTAGGAGAAGCAGAAAGCAGCACAGAAGAACCCCGCTTTCGCCTCTAGGAGAGCGGCTGCCGCCTCCTCCTCCCTCCCCGCCTCTTGGGGGGGGCAGGGGGCTCCCCGCGCCCGTGGGGAACTTCATTCGTCCCCTCTGCCTCCGTCCCGGCGGACACCGACCCGCTCCTAGAACCCGCAGGGTTCAGCGACCGGTTGCCACTCCCTCTCCTGGAAGCCTTTGTCCGACCTCCCCACCCAGGGGCTCCTGCGGCGCCGCCCCCCCTGCCCTGCCCAGGGCGGGATGCTCCCCTCGCCGCCGCCCGGGCCCCGCCGCGGTGAGCGGGAGGTGCGGGGCTGCGGGCATTGAGGCCACCGCGCCGGCCTCTCTCCACAGCATTTCTCCATCCCCCTGTCGCCTCCCTCCCTGGGTAGGGGCTCTCGGTGCTCTAAAGCGTAACCTGACGAGCTACCGGTCCTTTCTCTGGGGCAGGCAGGAGCGCACCTCGCCTGGCCGGGAGGTGAGAGCCTCGGCCCGGCGCGCCGGAGCCGGGCGCAGGGAGGACAGGAACCCCGGGCCCGGCTCCGGGTCGCGGTCTTGCCTGGAAGCCCTCAACCCTCGCAGCGGTTCAGCCAGCACCAGACCTCAGAAATCAAATCGCTTCTGTGGTCCCAGCTGGACAATATCGCTGGATTACCCACACCCATAGATACCTGCTACCCGAGTATTTGTCTCATAAAAGACGTTTTAGGGTGGTTTCTATAGTCCACTGTGATCTCCTTTAGTAGAAGTTGGTATGTGTCGCTATTTAGCTCAAACTTGTTTCAGCAGAAAAAAGGACTTTCCTTTTTCACACTATGAAAAGCCACCTCGCTAATTGCCCACACACTCTGCAAAGCTATATTAGGCACAGACAAGAAAACTTTCTCACATAGCACCAAGAAATAATTATTGAGGCTCAGAACAGCATTTCAATTTCTGGTGAATATTTGCTGGCAGACAATTTGTAGTTTGTCAGAGAACAAAACTGATGTAGTTACTCAGATAAAGTGATATTGAACTAAAAGTCTACACTTGAATCCAGTTAATTGGAAATAGCCTTTGAATGGTAAAATAGTTCATTCAGACTAGTTGGTGACAACATTGTAGAAAAGCCCCCTGCTAACCACTTGATCTGAAG
Organism: Grus americana; assembly: GCF_028858705.1. Lineage (NCBI taxonomy): Eukaryota > Metazoa > Chordata > Aves > Gruiformes > Gruidae > Grus > Grus americana. The sequence continues at coordinate 86,061,235 of NC_072854.1, forward strand.
TGAACTTTACTTCTGTCTGATCAAAAGGTAGATTTAAAACATCCTTACAGTTGGGCTCAAGGTGTATTGCTGCAAAATATCATTCAGAAATCAGACAGATAATGATGTTTTCCCTTTCAAAGCTCTAATAAAGGCAAAACTCACATCACACCTCATAATTGAGGATTATTATTAATAGGTAATACTAATATCTTAATGAAATGCTGGAAAAATAAACTAACAGTAGCAGTGGTTTGGTAGGAACATAAAGTATAGCATTTTCCCCTAAAACTAAAAAGACAATACCATAATACCTAAATGCTACCAGAAAAAAAAGTATAACAAAATAGCAACAACCAGAGCCATCAATGTTATATGAAAATAATTTTTACTCACCAGCAAAAAGAAGTTGTAGCTTTCTTTCTAATAACTTTCTAATTTCTTCAGTTAGTAGAGTAAATCTAGGCATTTCCAAGATGGTCAATACATTCCCATAACCCCTGGAACAAAAATCAGGCCCATGTGACGCTACTGCATGCAGGACACACCTGAAGGCACTGAGATTTAACGTATGCCATATCACAGCTGCAGTAGTTTTAAGCTCACACAGAATAACTTGATTAAAAGCTTGCTAAACCAAACTTTATCTGTGGATGACCATTTATGAATTCTATATGCTTATAGATGCACCTACTACCAAAGAACTGGAATACATGCAAACACTCCATCAAAAAAAAAAAAATAGAAAAAGCCTCTGAGTTTCTTCAAACATACCATTAAGCTGATGTTCTTAGAAAAAGTTTGCATGTGCTATAACTAAGGACAGCCTGTTTTATGCTGGTTTTGTGTAAGAAGTTTCACATTCTTTCTTTAGCAGTACATAAAGCACTTCAACCTTTTCCTTATTCCTCTGGCTTTCTTGTTTATACTGCTTGCAAATATTTAAAAAAAAAAGGGGGTGTTAGTAGCACTCTGAAGTTGCCACCTGCTTTCCTGCCCATCCCTTAATACTATGACAGACCAGAGTCAATATGCCACTCTACTTCAGTACAATATGTTGCCCTGTTCCTCCATATATGTTGTGTTTGGATTTTTTTGAAACACAGGCTTAGTTTTTTTTGTAGGGTCAGTTTATTTTACCTTCCCTAGCTACACTACCAGCAGACTTCTCAACTGCCAGATGAACTTTTCTGCCTATCCAGAAGAGTCACAAAATGGAGTGCTCAAGTTGCTTTCAACCCCTAGGCTATAAAGTGGGCTTGCTCATTTTTCCAAACACCTTCTTGCTTGGTACCTAGGTGTGCTGCAGGTGCCTTTCTACTACTGCTGCTGCCGACATTGATATTATATCAGTCCTATTCTCATTAGGAATGAGAGAGAAAAGGAAAACAAGAAGCCTGGAACAAATCTCTGAAAGTCATATGAGCAAGCTATACTTACAAAGCCTTTGTTGCTTCTAAACCCCAAGCAGGAAAGAAGATTTTGAGTGGAAAAATTAGTCTATTGACTATAAATCTTTGTGTTTTCATAAAAATTTTGCTCAAAGTAACAATGTACTAATACAATGTCAATCACTAATGAATACATGGCCATTAATCTAATTTGAAAAGAGTTAAAGACCTGTTTCCCAGATTTTCTCTTCCACTTCATTTCCAATTTGGACCTATGCAAGAAAAAAAGCTTTGTTCAAACCACAAGCATATCAAGCAGCTTAATTTAGAGATAATTCAACTCATTAAAATTCAATCAGTTCTGTAGTAGGTCAGCAATTCCAATTGGCTGTATGAGCTGGATTAAAATGCCATCTTTCTCTTTTATGCAGTTTTAAGAATTACCCAAACACCTGTTCCTGTCAAGGCCCTCTGCTTCCATAGGCAGATGACTACAGCAGCAAGGATCACTGAAATTACAAACATCATACTTACATCATTAGCAATAGATGCAAGTCATGCATATCGTAACATGTTTTTACTTTACCGTGGTTCATGCTACAATTTTCTCTAATTCACTGGCCGTCTTAACACCAAGACTCAGAGAAACACCTTCTAGGCAGTCTACAGAACTTTCCATTTTCTATGCCAACAGGATGAATGCTGTAGGGGGCAGAGTTAACTCAGGCCAATGCAAAGAGAATAACCAGGATATAAGGGAAAACATGTAGGTAGGACTACAATATATTTATTTTTTAAAAAGACAGCTTCTTTTTCCTCCAAAAATCTTGTCCAGACAAGTTTTAAAGGAGCTGCTTCCTGTGCTCCAGCTTTCTAACCACATTTTTTTTATTAAGGGGTTCAAGCAATACAGCACACATACAAGAGTGTTAGACCTTCTATAAATAAATGTCATATACCTAGAAATATAAAAACTCCTATAGCAGAACTTTATTATAGCTGGATAGCTAAAATATATGCACTCACCTGCAACAGATTCAAGGCCTCCTTACAAAGTACTAATTTATGCTGCAGACCTAGACTGTGCACAAGCCCTGGCCCACTTTTTAGAATTTACTACACCTGATCAAAGCAGCAGGCAGCAATTGCCTACAGGCTGCAGCCGGTGTCCAGTCAGAAGGCTGTGACTGGCACCAACTTCAGGAGCTGCACTGCTCCTGGCAGCCAGGCAGGAAGGTAACTGCCACCTTCTTACCCAGCTCACCTCAACTTGCTTTCTCATCTAGGAATTGCCAACACCACTTAGCTAGAGCCAACTTTGTAACCTCCTAGTAACACTGGCACTTCCCAGATTAAATCACTAGTCTTTCAAAAAATTTTAGAATTACCAAACCACCAGCTCCTGCCTGGCCACCCAAATTCTAGCAATCTACAAAGAAAAAACCTATTGCAGTGATGCATTTCCTTTATGTTGACAGGTTTGCCATGCATGTGTCTCAGCCTATCTGCTCCTGCCTCCTGCAAGCAGCTGCCAATCACTGAAACATGGGTTTGCCCGTGGGAAGGGAAGGACCAGAGAGGAGGGGGAAAAAACAAAAAAAAAAAGCTTTTTTCCTTTAGTGTGATCTCCTACAGTGCCATGCACAAGGTCAGAAGAGTAAAACTCACTAGATGAGAAGTAGGAAAACAGTAAGAAGAAAGCTAGAGTGCTACATGGAGAGTTGTCGATAATGTCTGCATTGTTGTTTTCCCAAATTCTATGCAGCACAGCTTGCAACCTTTGTACAGAGTATCTGTATCTTCAGTTTATGGACAGGACTTGAAGCCACATGTATGTAATGGTAGGGTTGAAGCTAACGTTATTGTGAAGGTTTGGGGTTGGAGGTGCTTCAGATTTCAGGTTATGAACATGTCAGACACCTACTTCAGGAATGACATGGAAATATTGTCCAATGCAGATAATGTTCCCTGCTTTAGCATCCCCATGTCTTTCTGGGTTCAGTTATTAACCAAACTTTTCTGTGTTTCCTGCCTCAAATTTCAACCCCAAACTCTGTCTTATTTGCATAATTACTGACTTTTAAATGAAAACACACACAAAATAACCACCTGTTAGGAACATCATTACTCTTGAGACGTCTCCTCTCTGTCAGATTTGGTTGTAATCAGCTGTATGTTTCAGAACATATCAGTCTGGGACTGACAGACAAATAGTATTATTACATAAGCTCTGTTTCCTTTAGAAACCAAATAAAAATATGAGAGATGAACTAGTCCATCTCCTATTTGAAATAAAAATTATCCTGCAAATACCATAAAAAATTTCCAATTAACCTATCAGTCCAGGGCCAGAATTTTTATCCTGTGGCATCCTTTCCACCTCCACACAATGTAAGAGGGTGCTAAATTGGCTCCTTGGGTCCATCACGTGCTGAATGCCTAAGAATGTGGACTGGGATGCTCTCACTTTCACCAGGGGTTGTGAGAGAGTATGTGATATCTTTCATCTCAAAGCTAACTCTGCCTTCTCTCTTTCTCCTCTCTTTCATCTCTCCTTCCACACAGATCCACACATTGCCAAAGAACATTGTCAGTTCTGGGCCTCAACAATCTTGTCCAGACAAGTTTTCATCCTGCATCTTAAAATAACATTCATTAGTGGCACATACTAATGGGGCCAAATTCTGTCCTCCATTACACCTTTGTGTCCCCACTGGAGTCACAAGACAAAAATAATTGTATAATGAAGGTGTAACCAGGGGGCAAAATTTGACCTACATTTCTTTAAAATAAATCTGCAGCAAGTAATGCCTGCCCACCTCCCCTGAGATTGAGACCCTTTACATTTGTGTGAAGGCCACTCACTTTGTTTGTTTGTTTACTGGGTAGGTTCACATCTATCTCACTTGGGGTTTTCATGCTGAGTTTACCTATCTGGTTGGTACAGCTAAGTGCAATAGGCGGACTGCTGACAAGATCTAAGCTCTCAAGTGCTCTTGCTCTGAAGTGAGTAGTTAAAGTTGTTCCAGAGGACTGGTAGTCAGCAGAGGAAAAATACTGTAAGGGACAATGGTTTTTCCAATGAACTGGAACTGAAAGCACAGCAGGTGAGGGATCTGTACCAGCAGAAGGAGGGATCTCCGGGGACAGAGGAATGCTTTTTCACTTTTACTTTCAACACATGCATAAATTATGGTTGATAACAAGGGATATATTCTCTACATCTGCACAATATGAAGTGTAGGGAGGGAGGAGAGAGAAAAATTGAACAATCTTTCATGAATGTTACTACATAAACAACACAGAACATAAAGAAAAGTAAATCCAATTAGAGGGTGGGGGAAGAAAAAACAAAGAGAAGAAAATGTTTGAGAATGATTTTTTGTGGCTAGGTTGGTAGAGCCATATAGGGAAAGAACAGGCTCTAAGATTAGCACTCTGAAACTTCCCCCCAAGTATATTCTCTCAATGCATTAATATAGGACAAAGGAAGAAATATATTCCAAAAAAGGATAAAACAGCACAGAGACTTTTCTTTTTCTTTTTAAAATAACATGGTACCTCTGTAGTGTACGTTTGTACTTAGGAAATTTTTCAGTCAGAAAAGTATTAGATCAGGAAGTGTCCAAAGAATTCTCTTACGTGTAAGACTTTTTTTCCCCCCCGTATAAAATCTTGTTTCTACAATAAAAAAGAGTGTACTTTAAAATAATCCAAAATCTTTTAAAGCAGAAATTTGTGTGCCTCCAAATTATTCTTCAATATATTCTACCAAATTTCATAGCACAGAAATTTTTTGAGGCTATTTCTCTGAAGCAAAGAAAAATGCCCTAGATTATAACTGCCCTTTGGAAATAAGTTCAAAACTTCCTGCTCAATAATGCCAAGCTGCAAGCTACAGTATCAGAGTCTTTAACAGAAGCTGTTTTGTAATTGTAATAAAACTTAGAAGTAAAAGTGATTAATCCTTATTTCTGCCATCCTGTGTACTATAGATACAGTCGATTTAAAACATTTTGCACTGAAGTGTTTGTAAGCATTTGGATGCTGGCTTCCAGTGAAATACAGGTGAAAGGGTCATTATTTACTGATATATTTCCCACTGAGAGCAAGCAGAAAGTTATGTCACAAAAGTAATAATTTTCCCCCCCCAAAAAAATACGTTATATTACATCAGACATTAGACTTCTTTGTGTGACTAGAAGGATGTTTATTGATGTGACAGCACCTAAAAGAAGATAAGACCCATGAAACAATATGACACGAGTTCTTTAACTTTGTGCTTATCTTTGTACACTGATCCAACTGATCTAACAGCATTTATGGTGATTGTCTTTCAATCAGATTAGCTATGCATAGAAGAGCAGAACGGGAGGACAATGTTCACACATGGTGCAGGAGAGAAGGTCAGGCTGCAGCAGCCTGGATTTAGAGTGGTTTGACTAATGGGGAACCATGTTCTTACAAACACGTGTACCTTATGTAAAGCTTGACTGACCTATAAGGATTACGTACATGATTAACATTTCAGGACATTTCTGAAGGTTAGTATTCATCAGTGACTAGCATACATTATTGCACAGGTAAAATATAAATAAATTACAGGCACTGTCACATTCAGTTTTGCTGTGACAGAGATCTTGGGACTCTGTGCAAATTTTTGTACAGGTGTATTCTAAATGATACTCTCTGCCTCTCCAGTTGTCTACCTATCTAAACAAACAAGACAGAGATTGGAAAAAGAAAGGAAGCAACGTTATTCCAATTTAGCAGATGTAATTTGAGATACAAAGAATGTGACATTCCAAAAGTTATTAAGTAGCCTATAATAGACCTACAGATTGAGATAAGATTTTCATTGCACTATTTAGCCAGAAGATGCACCATGCTTTTGTGTTAATCATTAAACACTACAGGTGAAATTTCAACCCACTGGTTGTGTGGTAAAGGATTTCACTATGTTTCTCTACTAGAGCTTTACTATGATACCAGTGAGGGTGCTGAAAATACTATAGACATGGTGTCAAACAAGTATGTCCTCAACTGGACTTGATGATGTTCGTTACACCATTTTGACAGTTGCATTACAGACTTCCTCAGACTCTTGATTACTTTACAGCCCTGATGCTATTTCACAAAGAAGTCTGAAAACAAAGTAGCACAGGGTGAAGAAGCAGTAAGGTACAGAAAAACAAGAATCCAGAATGTGTCAAGCGTTATTTGTAAGGAGGGGAAGAGGTGGGAAGGAATAACTATTGGTGCCAAAGGCTAATGGGACAAAACACCTTATTGTAAGATGGTGATAAAAAGCAGGCAATATGGACCAGTTTGTGAGCTGTAACAATGTAAGGCAAAAATAAAAATGGTGTTCAGATACGAGGAAGGTGCATCTACTGTTACAACAATCTAAAACCACCAAAACTGAAGCACATTCCTAGCACAAAAGATTTACTGTTAGAGGACAAGGGTAGTTTTCTACCAAGATAAGCTAGTTCAAGGAAGGGGAAAAAATGCAAATATCAAAACTGTTACCTTTTTCATTGGTGTGGATCAGCTCAGCTGGCTCAACTGTGTTGCTTGCTATATTAGGGGCCAAGAGTCAAAGCTGCCGACATTCCATCTCTGACAGACTGTTTTCCACCCAGAGCAGCAGTTGCTTTGAAGATTAAAACATTTATGTATATAGTATCTCACATTTCAGAAAAATGGGGAAGAATGAATGATGTACTCTTTTTCCCTGGCCTAAAAGTAATTTTTTTTTTCAATACATATATTCCTGTTGCATTTAACATATTCAAAAGGAAACATGCTGGAGTTGGCCAGAAAAGTAGTTGGCTCATACTTAATTTTATGCATTTGCATATGCATACTGATGTGTAGTTGTGTTAAAGTTATGTGACCCATACTTTGCTGATGGCTATCATTCGGAAGGATTGAACCTCTATGTGAGCTCCCCGGGGCATAGGATGGTCTTACTTTTTATGAACTTCTGGGATGAAATGAACATAATTAAACACAATACATTTTGCCTTAGAGCCATAGTTTTAAATAAACAGTCTTAGCTTATCCTTACTTATCTGTATCCTCACTTGGGGGATATAGTGGTAGGCAAAAGCTAAATGAGGGAGGATGGATGTATATCCCTGCAAGCTGTGCTTCTTCCATTCTATCATATGGTTAGGCCCTTGCATGCAGCATCAGGCAGGTTTGCCATAGCTCCACCCTGTCACAGCCACATCTGAGACATACTAACTTCTTGTACAAAATGTGTTTCATTCTAACAAAATCCACAGGAAATGTATTCTAAGGGAAGAGTTATTTTTCCGTATGAATGCTCTCAATGGCTTAAACAAAGTCTTCCTGAAATGAAAAATTAAAACTCCTGTGAAATTGGAAAACTTCATTTCTTAAAATAAATCATCAGAACCGTAAACAGGCAAGGGAGGAACTGCAGTCATCGCACACTTTGCATACTCTTTCCTTGGGGGACTGAAAAACTTTTTCAAAGTGGAATACTGATAATCTGCACGGCCTAGAAATTACTATGAATGTTCAAGATATACTGCATTACCCTTTCCTGAAAATTGGTTGTGGTGTGTATGATCCCTTTTTATACTACACAAGAAGGATTAGATTAATCTCTGAGATGTGCAGCAAGTAGTTCACTGATGCATTGCCTCATTTTAAAGATGAGCATATATGAGATAGACATCTTATCTACATATTTTGCTTTCTTCTGTCAGTAAGACTTTTTCATACAGAAAATATTTGCAATGGTGATAGTCCTGAGGAAAAGGTAGGCAAGACTGATGCAGTAAAAGGTATCTTAGCACTTAGTAGGTATACTGGGTTATTTTTGTTTGTTTGTTTTCCAGTGAATTTGCAGCATTCTACTTCCTTTCTATAAAATATTCAATTATCCTCATGTAATGAAAATGTGCTACTAGAATTATGTTCAGCATATATAAAATTAGAAGCTTAAAAACCTCAAGCAGTTATATAAATGCCCAAACCCTTCAACCAAGTTTATAAGGAGTTCTAGAATTTACAAATTCAGATACAAATTCTTGAAACATTAAAAAACCCCAACTACATAAGGCCAAATTATGTACTGACAGAACTGCACAATGGCAATTATATTAGACTAGTTTTACAGTTGGGCCACAAAAGTCTCATTTCCTTTAGAGACATAGTGAAAAGAGCAAACAAGCAATGCCAACGCTGCGACCAGTCATTAGGGGCTCCAGTGAAACTGCCACAGAATCATTAAAGAGTGGGGCAGGGAAGACCTTAAACGATAATCTATGTCTTCCCCCATAATGACACCAGGCAATTGCCTTAGATTCTCTTTAATGTAGAGTTTTCTGGCCTTACCTTAGTAGAAGGAGATTCCATAGCCTCTCTCAGTTGCCTCTGCCAGTGCTTATACTTTGAAAGAGTTTATTAGCACCTGTCCTGAATCTGCTTTGCTATGAATTCTCTCATTTTTTTTTTCCCGCAAGGGCATAACAGTGACACTGAATAACTGGTCATTGTTTTTTTCCTAATACTCTTTCCATGTTGGAAGAATGGCTGCATTTTTCCTTACCACTGCTCTCAGTTCTCTCTTTTAAACAAAACTGATTTTAGTTGGTTTTTTTTCTCAATGTCTTCTAAACCTTATATTCTTATTGCTTTCTTTTTTAGTTACTTAAGTTGGTCTATTTCTTCCCTAATATATGGTGCCAAAGACCTGATGTGAGGCTCCAGCTGAGACCTTGCAGAGGCCAATTGCAACAGAATTTTTTTTCTCTTATTACTTGTATACAGTACTTCTTTTTCTATAACCAACCCTGAGGTTCATCTTGCTTGCACCAGAATCACTCTGTTGGGTTATATTTCACTTGTGGTTTCTTATAATCTGCCTGTCATTCTCTGCAGGACTATAGCATAACCAATTACCACTTACATTTCCTATGTGGACTTTTGATTATTTTTTTTTTCAATACAAAGCCTTATTAATGTCAATTCATTCACTTCAGAATACTTCTCGAATTTATCAAGACTGTTTTGAATGCTGATCCTGTCTTCCACATCAAATACAAGTTGTGTATCTTCCACAAGCTTGGTGGTGGTAATCTACACACCGTTATTCCTGACATTAAAGGAAATAACGAATAGGACTGGACATAAGGCAGACTGTTATCGCCACTCAATCTGACATCAAAACATTGGTATATTCTTTTCCAATATATTTTTTCAATCAGCTGGGCCCCTATTATATTTCATAGGATCATAGAATGGTTTGGGTTGGAAGGGACCTCAAAGATCATCTAGTTCCAACCCCCCTGCTGCAGGCAGGGACACCCTCCACTAGACCAGGTCACCCAAAGCCTCATCCAACCTGGTCTTAAACACTTCCAGGGAGGGGGCATCCACAACTTCTCTGGGCAACCTGTTCCAGTGCCTCACCACCCTCACAGTAAAGAATTTCTTTCTAACATCTAATCTAAATCGACCCTCCTTCAGCTTAAACCCATTACCCCTTGTCCTGTCACTACACTCCCTGATAAACAGTCCCTCCCCATCTTTCCTGTAGGCCCCTTCAGGTACTGGTAAGCCGCAATTAGATCTCCTCGGAGCCTTCTCTTCTTCAGGCTGAACAACCCCAACTCTCTCAGCCTGTCCTCATAGGAGAGGTGCTCCAGCCCTCTGATCAGCTTCGTGGCCCTGCTCTGGACTCGCTCCAACAGCTCAATGTCTCTCTTGTACTGGGGCCCCCAGAGCTGGATGCAGTACTCCAGGTGGGGTCTCACCAGAGTGGGGTAGAGGGGCAGGATCACCTCCCTCGACCTGCTGGTCACGCCTCTTTTGATGCAGCCCAGGACACGGTTGGCTTTCTGGGCTGCAAGCGCACACTGCTTGCTCATGTTGAGCTCCTCAATACCCCAAGTCCTTCTCCTCGGGGCTGCTTTCAATCCACTCCTTGCCCAGCCTGTAGTTGTGCTTGGGATTGCGCCGACCCACGTGCAGGACCTCACACTTGGCTTTGTTGAACTTCATGCGGTTCACATGGGCCCACCTCTCCAGCCTGTCAAGGTCCCCCTGATGGCATCCCTTCCCTCCGGCATGTTGACCACACCACACAGCTTGGTGTCATCGGCAAACTACCTATCCTTCATGTTTTTAAGAAGATGGTTGCATGTTCTGTGAGAACCTAAGACAAGCAAGCATCTTGTCATCAGGTGTGCATTTGCCATGCAAGGAATCTGCTCCTGCCTTGGAAAAAATTAGGGAACCAAAAAGGAAAGAGATTGAAAACACTGACACAGTTCATTCCTTCCCTAGTCTGGTTACAGGGACATCATGTGGGGTGGAATCAAAGGATCACTAAAGTCCTGATATAGCATGTCAATTGCTTTTTCCTTATCCTCAGTGAATTACCAAATAAGGCAAAAGTACATCTTTTTACTGAGGTTGCCAGACACAATTATCCTTGTTAGAAAATGTTCTCATGTTCTCAGGTTAGTACTTGGGGCTATAGTTCTCCATTCTGATACCTGTATACTCTTTTTTTCTTATGTATTGAAAACCTCAGCAACTCATTTAAAATATTTCATAGGGCAAGATTAGGAAAACAGATTGTACAATCCACATTAATAATATTATTTTAAAGGCTTTAGTATACTCCATGCTTTGGAAGAGAAGTAGAATTTACAAGGGGTTGATTTTGCACCAGGAATGTGCTTCCTCATTTCCTGTAAAAAACCATCCACAATTGACCATATTGTATTTTTAATTCATACAGTTTGCTCATTACATACTTCTTAGAGCTCCCATGAAATTCCAAGAAACTGTATAGCTAAAGAATATCCCAACATCACATAGTAAGCAGAGTTTTCCCATGTTTCTTTTGTCTATATTTCTTATGTGAGGTTGGGAACCAGAACTAGAAAAGACCCTCTCTCCTGTGAACCTCTGTCTTATGGCAAGCCATAACAGATAAAAGATACAAGAGTCCATTCCAAAAAGGAAAGGAAGGTTAGAAATGGGATATTGTCTCTGACAATGGGAAGTGTCAAGTGGGAATTAATTAGAACTGGCTTTCTAGGAATCAAAGCAGTCACATGCTTTTCACCAGAAGAGACAAGAGTTTGCTTTTAGAGAAGACTCAG